>NW_027640733.1:600000-1070327 GCF_949752795.1 Hyperoodon ampullatus | reverse complement strand
ACCAGGAGGTTAAAGGGGCTGTCTCTCCAAGTTGGGAGGTTGATAATAAAGCAGATGGAAAGTCAAACCGGAGCACCAGGAGAGGGACTATTCGTTGAGTTTTAGAAACCTTTCGTATTCACAGTGTGTCCGTTCTCTAGGATTCCCGTACATGTTATATCTGTAGTAATATTCCCTTCAACCTGGAGAGTTGGGACCCATGGAATGTGTGCCATGCATTATTGCTTTAAAGGGTCTGCATTTGCTCACCCAATCTCACTAATCCTCTCAGTCCCAAGTGTCCAGCCTTATGCCACATCCAGCTGTCATTGTAGATAGGGTCATTTCAGGTTTCATCAGAGACCCTGAAGGAATTGTAAAGAATTTCCCAGTTTTTTTGTTTTATTTTTGAAATTCCTTTTTATAGTGGGTTTGAGCTGATTCTCGCTGCCATATTTATCCCAGTCTAGACACACTTGATTCCCTTACGGAGACATATCAATACATAGGTTTTAAGATTCTTACTAGTCAGATATATTCCTCTGCGGGAAATATGGGGTTTTGAGTCCCTTTCACTGAGGAAGGTGTAGGTCTTGTCTATTCCATAGTTGGTTTTTGGAACGGTACCTGTGCTTATATCAAACTCTGGTTTTATGCATCACCCCACCTCTCCTTCCCCCTTAAGCAGGCATAAGAGTGTTTTCTAAATGTGAGACACTGTTCTCTTTCCTAACTCAGTTCAAGTGTAGCCATGTTTACAGGATCTTCATAAGTGATATCTTATGATATGTTTATTTTTCTCTGTGACTTATTTCACTTAGAATCATCGTACCTGAATCCACCCATTTTGCTGCTACTGGTCTTATGACATTGATTTCATGGCTGAGGGATATTCCATCGTACGTAAGTACCACAATTTTTTGAACCATTTTTATATTTCCTGGGATATTTAAGGTGTACCCAAGTTGAGGTCCTTGTAAGCAGTGCAGCCCTAAATTTTGGGGTGGCTGTGTCTTTTTGATTTTCAGTTTTCCCAAGGTATATTCCCTAGACTGGAAGTGCCCTTGGCTCTGTAGCTCTGTTGTTTACTTGTTTTAGGGAACACAATGCACTCCTCCAGAGAGGCAGTTGGCAATTTACATCCCGCCCATCAGCATAACAAGGCTCCCTGTTCTCCAGGGCCTGTCTTGCCTTTCTGGTTTTTACACATTTTGTGGATGTCCCTTTTGACCGGTGGGAAGTGATACTTCTTTGTAGTGCAGATTTGCATTGCCCGCTTGCTTGCTTGGCCAAAAAGGGCGTATGCGTTTTCTCCTGAATATATTCAGGAGAAAACGCATACGCCCTTTTTGGCCAAGTGCATCATTGTCGAAGTTGTGCCCCTCTTCCTGTGCTTTAAAGGCGATTCCAACGTACCTCTTGAAATCTGTTTCCTGCTATTCTGCCTCGCTTTCAAGTCCGCCTCGTTGCCTTCCCTCAACAGATTTTTGGACGATAGTTGATCTTTATTACTCGGCCAGTTTGTGAATTGCTGTGCCCCTGAGCTCCATTTTTCAACTCGTTTTTGGTGAGCTGACCACAAGTCCAAAATTTTGGTTCAGGATCTATACTGATTCCCGGTGGGTGGCTGAGACTTTGGTTAATTCTTCTTCCTGCCGGGAAATTACAGTGATATGTGCCCATCCAAATGCCTAACAGCTACTCTCTCATTGGTTCTCCCTCTTCCCTTTCATCCTCTGCCAAATTGGCAACCTGTGCGAACCAGGAGGTTAAAGGGGCTGTCTCTCCAAGTTGGGAGGTTGATAATAAAGCAGATGGAAAGTCAAACCGGAGCACCAGGAGAGGGACTATTCGTTGAGTTTTAGAAACCTTTCGTATTCACAGTGTGTCCGTTCTCTAGGATTCCCGTACATGTTATATCTGTAGTAATATTCCCTTCAACCTGGAGAGTTGGGACCCATGGAATGTGTGCCATGCATTATTGCTTTAAAGGGTCTGCATTTGCTCACCCAATCTCACCAATCCTCTCAGTCCCAAGTGTCCATCCTTATGCCACATCCAGCTGTCATTGTAGATAGGGTCATTTCAGGTTTCATCAGAGACCCTGAAGGAATTGTAAAGAATTTCCCAGTTTTTTTGTTTTATTTTTGAAATTCCTTTTTATAGTGGGTTTGAGCTGATTCTCGCTGCCATATTTATCCCAGTCTAGACACACTTGATTCCCTTACAGAGACATATCAATACATAGATTTTAAGATTCTTACTAGTCAGATATATTCCTCTGCGGGAAATATGGGGTTTTGAGTCCCTTTCACTGAGGAAGGTGTAGGTCTTGTCTATTCCATAGTTGGTTTTTGGAACGGTACCTGTGCTTATATCAAACTCTGGTTTTATGCATCACCCCACCTCTCCTTCCCCCTTAAGCAGGCATAAGAGTGTTTTCTAAATGTGAGACACTGTTCTCTTTCCTAACTCAGTTCAAGTGTAGCCATGTTTACAGGATCTTCATAAGTGATATCTTATGATAAGTTTCTTTTTCTGTGTGACTTATTTCACTTAGAATCATCGTACCTGAATCCACCCATTTTGCTGCTACTGGTCTTATGACATTGATTTCATGGCTGAGGGATATTCCATCGTACGTAAGTACCACAATTTTTTGAACCATTTTTATATTTCCTGGGATATTTAAGGTGTACCCAAGTTGAGGTCCTTGTAAGCAGTGCAGCCCTAAATTTTGGGGTGGCTGTGTCTTTTTGATTTTCAGTTTTCCCAAGGTATATTCCCTAGACTGGAAGTGCCCTTGGCTCTGTAGCTCTGTTGTTTACTTGTTTTAGGGAACACAATGCACTCCTCCAGAGAGGCAGTTGGCAATTTACATCCCGCCCATCAGCATAACAAGGCTGCCTGTTCTCCAGGGCCTGTCTTGCCTTTCTGGTTTTTACACATTTTGTGGATGTCCCTTTTGACCGGTGGGAAGTGATACTTCTTTGTAGTGCAGATTTGCATTGCCCACTTGCTTGCTTGGCCAAAAAGGGCGTATGCGTTTTCTCCTGAATATATTCAGGAGAAAACGCATACGCCCTTTTTGGCCAAGTGCATCATTGTCGAAGTTGTGCCCCTCTTCCTGTGCTTTAAAGGCGATTCCAACGTACCTCTTGAAATCTGTTTCCTGCTATTCTGCCTCGCTTTCAAGTCCGCCTCGTTGCCTTCCCTCAACAGATTTTTGGACGATAGTTGTCCTTTATTACTCGGCCAGTTTGTGAATTGCTGTGCCCCTGAGCTCCATTTTTCAACTCGTTTTTGGTGAGCTGACCGCAAGTCCAAAATTTTGGTTCAGGATCTATACTGATTCCCGGTGGGTGGCTGAGACTTTGGTTAATTCTTCTTCCTGCCGGGAAATTACAGTGATATGTGCCCGTCCAAATGCCTAACAGCTACTCTCTCATTGGTTCTCCCTCTTGCCTTTCATCCTCTGCCAAATTGGCAACCTGTGCGAACCAGGAGGTTAAAGGGGCTGTCTCTCCAAGTTGGGAGGTTGATAATAAAGCAGATGGAAAGTCAAACCGGAGCACCAGGAGAGGGACTATTCGTTGAGTTTTAGAAACCTTTCGTATTCACAGTGTGTCCGTTCTCTAGGATTCCCGTACATGTTATATCTGTAGTAATATTCCCTTCAACCTGGAGAGTTGGGACCCATGGAATGTGTGCCATGCATTATTGCTTTAAAGGGTCTGCATTTGCTCACCCAATCTCACCAATCCTCTCAGTCCCAAGTGTCCAGCCTTATGCCACATCCAGCTGTCATTGTAGATAGGGTCATTTCAGGTTTCATCAGAGACCCTGAAGGAATTGTAAAGAATTTCCCAGTTTTTTTGTTTTATTTTTGAAATTCCTTTTTATAGTGGGTTTGAGCTGATTCTCGCTGCCATATTTATCCCAGTCTAGACACACTTGATTCCCTTACGGAGACATATCAATACATAGGTTTTAAGATTCTTACTAGTCAGATATATTCCTCTGCGGGAAATATGGGGTTTTGAGTCCCTTTCACTGAGGAAGGTGTAGGTCTTGTCTATTCCATAGTTGGTTTTTGGAACGGTACCTGTGCTTATATCAAACTCTGGTTTTATGCATCACCCCACTTCTCCTTCCCCCTTAAGCAGGCATAAGAGTGTTTTCTAAATGTGAGACACTGTTCTCTTTCCTAACTCAGTTCAAGTGTAGCCATGTTTACAGGATCTTCATAAGTGATATCTTATGATAAGTTTCTTTTTCTGTGTGACTTATTTCACTTAGAATCATCGTACCTGAATCCACCCATTTTGCTGCTACTGGTCTTATGACATTGATTTCATGGCTGAGGGATATTCCATCGTACGTAAGTACCACAATTTTTTGAACCATTTTTATATTTCCTGGGATATTTAAGGTGTACCCAAGTTGAGGTCCTTGTAAGCAGTGCAGCCCTAAATTTTGGGGTGGCTGTGTCTTTTTGATTTTCAGTTTTCCCAAGGTATATTCCCTAGACTGGAAGTGCCCTTGGCTCTGTAGCTCTGTTGTTTACTTGTTTTAGGGAACACAATGCACTCCTCCAGAGAGGCAGTTGGCAATTTACATCCCGCCCATCAGCATAACAAGGCTCCCTGTTCTACAGGGCCTGTCTTGCCTTTCTGGTTTTTACACATTTTGTGGATGTCCCTTTTGACCGGTGGGAAGTGATACTTCTTTGTAGTGCAGATTTGCATTGCCCGCTTGCTTGCTTGGCCAAAAAGGGCGTATGCGTTTTCTCCTGAATATATTCAGGAGAAAACGCATACGCCCTTTTTGGCCAAGTGCATCATTGTCGAAGTTGTGCCCCTCTTCCTGTGCTTTAAAGGCGATTCCAACGTACCTCTTGAAATCTGTTTCCTGCTATTCTGCCTCGCTTTCAAGTCTGCCTCGCTGCCTTCCCTCAACAGATTTTTGGACGATAGTTGTCCTTTATTACTCAGCCAGTTTGTGAATTGCTGTGCCCCTGAGCTCCATTTTTCAACTCGTTTTTGGTGAGCTGACCGCAAGTCCAAAATTTTGGTTCAGGATCTATACTGATTCCCGGTGGGTGGCTGAGACTTTGGTTAATTCTTCTTCCTGCCGGGAAATTACAGTGATATGTGCCTGTCCAAATGCCTAACAGCTACTCTCTCATTGGTTCTCCCTCTTCCCTTTCATCCTCTGCCAAATTGGCAACCTGTGCGAACCAGGAGGTTAAAGGGGCTGTCTCTCCAAGTTGGGAGGTTGATAATAAAGCAGATGGAAAGTCAAACCGGAGCACCAGGAGAGGGACTATTCGTTGAGTTTTAGAAACCTTTCGTATTCACAGTGTGTCCGTTCTCTAGGATTCCCGTACATGTTATATCTGTAGTAATATTCCCTTCAACCTGGAGAGTTGGGACCCATGGAATGTGTGCCATGCATTATTGCTTTAAAGGGTCTGCATTTGCTCACCCAATCTCACCAATCCTCTCAGTCCCAAGTGTCCAGCCTTATGCCACATCCAGCTGTCATTGTAGATAGGGTCATTTCAGGTTTCATCAGAGACCCTGAAGGAATTGTAAAGAATTTCCCAGTTTTTTTGTTTTATTTTTGAAATTCCTTTTTATAGTGGGTTTGAGCTGATTCTCGCTGCCATATTTATCCCAGTCTAGACACACTTGATTCCCTTACGGAGACATATCAATACATAGGTTTTAAGATTCTTACTAGTCAGATATATTCCTCTGCGGGAAATATGGGGTTTTGAGTCCCTTTCACTGAGGAAGGTGTAGGTCTTGTCTATTCCATAGTTGGTTTTTGGAACGGTACCTGTGCTTATATCAAACTCTGGTTTTATGCATCACCCCACTTCTCCTTCCCCCTTAAGCAGGCATAAGAGTGTTTTCTAAATGTGAGACACTGTTCTCTTTCCTAACTCAGTTCAAGTGTAGCCATGTTTACAGGATCTTCATAAGTGATATCTTATGATAAGTTTCTTTTTCTGTGTGACTTATTTCACTTAGAATCATCGTACCTGAATCCAACCATTTTGCTGCTACTGGTCTTATGACATTGATTTCATGGCTGAGGGATATTCCATCGTACGTAAGTACCACAATTTTTTGAACCATTTTTATATTTCCTGGGATATTTAAGGTGTACCCAAGTTGAGGTCCTTGTAACAGTGCAGCCCTAAATTTTGGGGTGGCTGTGTCTTTTTGATTTTCAGTTTTCCCAAGGTATATTCCCTAGACTGGAAGTGCCCTTGGCTCTGTAGCTCTGTTGTTTACTTGTTTTAGGGAACACAATGCACTCCTCCAGAGAGGCAGTTGGCAATTTACATCCCGCCCATCAGCATAACAAGGCTCCCTGTTCTCCAGGGCCTGTCTTGCCTTTCTGGTTTTTACACATTTTGTGGATGTCCCTTTTGACCGGTGGGAAGTGATACTTCTTTGTAGTGCAGATTTGCATTGCCCGCTTGCTTGCTTGGCCAAAAAGGGCGTATGCGTTTTCTCCTGAATATATTCAGGAGAAAACGCATACGCCCTTTTTGGCCAAGTGCATCATTGTCGAAGTTGTGCCCCTCTTCCTGTGCTTTAAAGGCGATACCAACTTACCTCTTGAAATCTGTTTCCTGCTATTCTGCCTCGCTTTCAAGTCCACCTCGTTGCCTTCCCTCAACAGATTTTTGGACGATAGTTCTCCTTTATTACTCGGCCAGTTTGTGAATTGCTGTGCCCCTGAGCTCCATTTTTCAACTCGTTTTTGGTGGGCTGACCGCAAGTCCAAAATTTTGGTTCCGGATCTATACTGATTCCCGGTGGGTGGTTGAGACTTTGGTTAATTCTTCTTCCTGCCGGGAAATTACAGTGATATGTGCCTGTCCAAATGCCTAACAGCTACTCTCTCATTGGTTCTCCCTCTTCCCTTTCATCCTCTGCCAAATTGGCAACCTGTGCGAACCAGGAGGTTAAAGGGGCTGTCTCTCCAAGTTGGGAGGTTGATAATAAAGCAGATGGAAAGTCAAACCGGAGCACCAGGAGAGGGACTATTCGTTGAGTTTTAGAAACGTTTCGTATTCACAGTGTGTCCGTTCTCTAGGATTCCCGTACATGTTATATCTGTAGTAATATTCCCTTCAACCTGGAGAGTTGGGACCCATGGAATGTGTGCCATGCATTATTGCTTTAAAGGGTCTGCATTTGCTCACCCAATCTCACCAATCCTCTCAGTCCCAAGTGTCCAGCCTTATGCCACATCCAGCTGTCATTGTAGATAGGGTCATTTCAGGTTTCATCAGAGACCCTGAAGGAATTGTAAAGAATTTCCCAGTTTTTTTGTTTTATTTTTGAAATTCCTTTTTATAGTGGGTTTGAGCTGATTCTCGCTGCCATATTTATCCCAGTCTAGACACACTTGATTCCCTTACGGAGACATATCAATACGTAGCTTTTAAGATTCTTACTAGTCAGATATATTCCTCTGCGGGAAATATGGGGTTTTGAGTCCCTTTCACTGAGGAAGGTGTAGGTCTTGTCTATTCCATAGTTGGTTTTTGGAACGGTACCTGTGCTTATATCAAACTCTGGTTTTATGCATCACCCCACCTCTCCTTCCCCCTTAAGCAGGCATAAGAGTGTTTTCTAAATGTGAGACACTGTTCTCTTTCCTAACTCAGTTCAAGTGTAGCCATGTTTACAGGATCTTCATAAGTGATATCTTATGATAAGTTTCTTTTTCTGTGTGACTTATTTCACTTAGAATCATCGTACCTGAATCCACCCATTTTGCTGCTACTGGTCTTATGACATTGATTTCATGGCTGAGGGATATTCCATCGTACGTAAGTACCACAATTTTTTGAACCATTTTTATATTTCCTGGGATATTTAAGGTGTACCCAAGTTGAGGTCCTTGTAAGCAGTGCAGCCCTAAATTTTGGGGTGGCTGTGTCTTTTTGATTTTCAGTTTTCCCAAGGTATATTCCCTAGACTGGAAGTGCCCTTGGCTCTGTAGCTCTGTTGTTTACTTGTTTTAGGGAACACAATGCACTCCTCCAGAGAGGCAGTTGGCAATTTACATCCCGCCCATCAGCATAACAAGGCTCCCTGTTCTCCAGGGCCTGTCTTGCCTTTCTGGTTTTTACACATTTTGTGGATGTCCCTTTTGACCGGTGGGAAGTGATACTTCTTTGTAGTGCAGATTTGCATTGCCCGCTTGCTTGCTTGGCCAAAAAGGGCGTATGCGTTTTCTCCTGAATATATTCAGGAGAAAACGCATACGCCCTTTTTGGCCAAGTGCATCATTGTCGAAGTTGTGCCCCTCTTCCTGTGCTTTAAAGGCGATTCCTACGTACCTCTTGAAATCTGTTTCCTGCTATTCTGCCTCGCTTTCAAGTCCACCTCGTTGCCTTCTCTCAACAGATTTTTGGACGATAGTTGTCCTTTATTACTCGGCCAGTTTGTGAATTGCTGTGCCCCTGAGCTCCATTTTTCAACTCGTTTTTGGTGAGCTGACCGCAAGTCCAAAATTTTGGTTCAGGATCTATACTGATTCCCGGTGGGTGGCTGAGACTTTGGTTAATTCTTCTTCCTGCCGGGAAATTACAGTGATATGTGCCCGTCCAAATGCCTAACAGCTACTCTCTCATTGGTTCTCCCTCTTCCCTTTCATCCTCTGTCAAATTGGCAACCTGTGCGAACCAGGAGGTTAAAGGGGCTGTCTCTCCAAGTTGGGAGGTTGATAATAAAGCAGATGGAAAGTCAAACCAGAGCACCAGGAGAGGGACTATTCGTTGAGTTTTAGAAACCTTTCGTATTCACAGTGTGTCCGTTCTCTAGGATTCCCGTACATGTTATATCTGTAGTAATATTCCCTTCAACCTGGAGAGTTGGGACCCATGGAATGTGTGCCATGCATTATTGCTTTAAAGGGTCTGCATTTGCTCACCCAATCTCACCAATCCTCTCAGTCCCAAGTGTCCAGCCTTATGCCACATCCAGCTGTCATTGTAGATAGGGTCATTTCAGGTTTCATCAGAGACCCTGAAGGAATTGTAAAGAATTTCCCAGTTTTTTTGTTTTATTTTTGAAATTCCTTTTTATAGTGGGTTTGAGCTGATTCTCGCTGCCATATTTATCCCAGTCTAGACACACTTGATTCCCTTACGGAGAAATATCAATACGTAGCTTTTAAGATTCTTACTAGTCAGATATATTCCTCTGCGGGAAATATGGGGTTTTGAGTCCCTTTCACTGAGGAAGGTGTAGGTCTTGTCTATTCCATAGTTGGTTTTTGGAACGGTACCTGTGCTTATATCAAACTCTGGTTTTATGCATCACCCCAACTCTCCTTCCCCCTTAAGCAGGCATAAGAGTGTTTTCTAAATGTGAGACACTGTTCTCTTTCCTAACTCAGTTCAAGTGTAGCCATGTTTACAGGATCTTCATAAGTGATATCTTATGATAAGTTTCTTTTTCTGTGTGACTTATTTCACTTAGAATCATCGTACCTGAATCCACCCATTTTGCTGCTACTGGTCTTATGACATTGATTTCATGGCTGAGGGATATTCCATCGTACGTAAGTACCACAATTTTTTGAACCATTTTTATATATCCTGGGATATTTAAGGTGTACCCAAGTTGAGGTCCTTGTAAGCAGTGCAGCCCTAAATTTTGGGGTGGCTGTGTCTTTTTGATTTTCAGTTTTCCCAAGGTATATTCCCTAGACTGGAAGTGCCCTTGGCTCTGTAGCTCTGTTGTTTACTTGTTTTAGGGAACACAATGCACTCCTCCAGAGAGGCAGTTGGCAATTTACATCCCGCCCATCAGCATAACAAGGCTCCCTGTTCTCTAGGGCCTGTCTTGCCTTTCTGGTTTTTACACATTTTGTGGATGTCCCTTTTGACCGGTGGGAAGTGATACTTCTTTGTAGTGCAGAATTGCATTGCCCGCTTGCTTGCTTGGCCAAAAAGGGCGTATGCGTTTTCTCCTGAATATATTCAGGAGAAAACGCATACGCCCTTTTTGGCCAAGTGCATCATTGTCGAAGTTGTGCCCCTCTTCCTGTGCTTTAAAGGCGATACCAACTTACCTCTTGAAATCTGTTTCCTGCTATTCTGCCTCGCTTTCAAGTCCACCTCGTTGCCTTCCCTCAACAGATTTTTGGACGATAGTTCTCCTTTATTACTCGGCCAGTTTGTGAATTGCTGTGCCCCTGAGCTCCATTTTTCAACTCGTTTTTGGTGAGCTGACCGCAAGTCCAAAATTTTGGTTCCGGATCTATACTGATTCCCGGTGGGTGGTTGAGACTTTGGTTAATTCTTCTTCCTGCCGGGAAATTACAGTGATATGTGCCTGTCCAAATGCCTAACAGCTACTCTCTCATTGGTTCTCCCTCTTCCCTTTCATCCTCTGCCAAATTGGCAACCTGTGCGAACCAGGAGGTTAAAGGGGCTGTCTCTCCAAGTTGGGAGGTTGATAATAAAGCAGATGGAAAGTCAAACCGGAGCACCAGGAGAGGGACTATTCGTTGAGTTTTAGAAACCTTTCGTATTCACAGTGTGTCCGTTCTCTAGGATTCCCGTACATGTTATATCTGTAGTAATATTCCCTTCAACCTGGAGAGTTGGGACCCATGGAATGTGTGCCATGCATTATTGCTTTAAGGGGTCTGCATTTGCTCACCCAATCTCACCAATCCTCTCAGTCCCAAGTGTCCAGCCTTATGCCACATCCAGCTGTCATTGTAGATAGGGTCATTTCAGGTTTCATCAGAGACCCTGAAGGAATTGTAAAGAATTTCCCAGTTTTTTTGTTTTATTTTTGAAATTCCTTTTTATAGTGGGTTTGAGCTGATTCTCGCTGCCATATTTATCCCAGTCTAGACACACTTGATTCCCTTATGGAGACATATCAATACGTAGCTTTTAAGATTCTTACTAGTCAGATATATTCCTCTGCGGGAAATATGGGGTTTTGAGTCCCTTTCACTGAGGAAGGTGTAGGTCTTGTCTATTCCATAGTTGGTTTTTGGAACGGTACCTGTGCTTATATCAAACTCTGGTTTTATGCATCACCCCACCTCTCCTTCCCCCTTAAGCAGGCATAAGAGTGTTTTCTAAATGTGAGACACTGTTCTCTTTCCTAACTCAGTTCAAGTGTAGCCATGTTTACAAGATCTTCATAAGTGATATCTTATGATAAGTTTCTTTTTCTGTGTGACTTATTTCACTTAGAATCATCGTACCTGAATCCACCCATTTTGTTGCTACTGGTCTTATGACATTGATTTCATGGCTGAGGGATATTCCATCGTACGTAAGTACCACAATTTTTTGAACCATTTTTATATTTCCTGGGATATTTAAGGTGTACCCAAGTTGAGGTCCTTGTAAGCAGTGCAGCCCTAAATTTTGGGGTGGCTGTGTCTTTTTGATTTTCAGTTTTCCCAAGGTATATTCCCTAGACTGGAAGTGCCCTTGGCTCTGTAGCTCTGTTGTTTACTTGTTTTAGGGAACACAATGCACTCCTCCAGAGAGGCAGTTGGCAATTTACATCCCGCCCATCAGCATAACAAGGCTCCCTGTTCTCCAGGGCCTGTCTTGCCTTTCTGGTTTTTACACATTTTGTGGATGTCCCTTTTGACCGGTGGGAAGTGATACTTCTTTGTAGTGCAGATTTGCATTGCCCGCTTGCTTGCTTGGCCAAAAAGGGCGTATGCGTTTTCTCCTGAATATATTCAGGAGAAAACGCATATGCCCTTTTTGGCCAAGTGCATCATTGTCGAAGTTGTGCCCCTCTTCCTGTGCTTTAAAGGCGATTCCAACGTACCTCTTGAAATCTGTTTCCTGCTATTCTGCCTCGCTTTCAAGTCCGCCTCGTTGCCTTCCCTCAACAGATTTTTGGACGATAGTTGTCCTTTATTACTCGGCCAGTTTGTGAATTGCTGTGCCCCTGAGCTCCATTTTTCAACTCGTTTTTGGTGAGCTGACCGCAAGTCCAAAATTTTGGTTCAGGATCTATACTGATTCCCGGTGGGTGGCTGAGACTTTGGTTAATTCTTCTTCCTGCCGGGAAATTACAGTGATATGTGCCTGTCCAAATGCCTAACAGCTACTCTCTCATTGGTTCTCCCTCTTCCCTTTCATCCTCTGCCAAATTGGCAACCTGTGCGAACCAGGAGGTTAAAGGGGCTGTCTCTCCAAGTTGGGAGGTTGATAATAAAGCAGATGGAAAGTCAAACCGGAGCACCAGGAGAGGGACTATTCGTTGAGTTTTAGAAACCTTTCGTATTCACAGTGTGTCCGTTCTCTAGGATTCCCGTACATGTTATATCTGTAGTAATATTCCCTTCAACCTGGAGAGTTGGGACCCATGGAATGTGTGCCATGCATTATTGCTTTAAAGGGTCTGCATTTGCTCACCCAATCTCACCAATCCTCTCAGTCCCAAGTGTCCAGCCTTATGCCACATCCAGCTGTCATTGTAGATAGGGTCATTTCAGGTTTCATCAGAGACCCTGAAGGAATTGTAAAGAATTTCCCAGTTTTTTTGTTTTATTTTTGAAATTCCTTTTTATAGTGGGTTTGAGCTGATTCTCGCTGCCATATTTATCGCAGTCTAGACACACTTGATTCCCTTACGGACACATATCAATACATAGGTTTTAAGATTCTTACTAGTCAGATATATTCCTCTGCGGGAAATATGGGGTTTTGAGTCCCTTTCACTGAGGAAGGTGTAGGTCTTGTCTATTCCATAGTTGGTTTTTGGAACGGTACCTGTGCTTATATCAAACTCTGGTTTTATGCATCACCCCACTTCTCCTTCCCCCTTAAGCAGGCATAAGAGTGTTTTCTAAATGTGAGACACTGTTCTCTTTCCTAACTCAGTTCAAGTGTAGCCATGTTTACAGGATCTTCATAAGTGATATCTTATGATAAGTTTCTTTTTCTGTGTGACTTATTTCACTTAGAATCATCATACCGGAATCCACCCATTTTGCTGCTACTGGTCTTATGACATTGATTTCATGGCTGAGGGATATTCCATCGTACGTAAGTACCACAATTTTTTGAACCATTTTTATATTTCCTGGGATATTTAAGGTGTACCCAAGTTGAGGTCCTTGTAAGCAGTGCAGCCCTAAATTTTGGGGTGGCTGTGTCTTTTTGATTTTCAGTTTTCCCAAGGTATATTCCCTAGACTGGAAGTGCCCTTGGCTCTGTAGCTCTGTTGTTTACTTGTTTTAGGGAACACAATGCACTCCTCCAGAGAGGCAGTTGGCAATTTACATCCCGCCCATCAGCATAACAAGGCTCCCTGTTCTCCAGGGCCTGTCTTGCCTTTCTGGTTTTTACACATTTTGTGGATGTCCCTTTTGACCGGTGGGAAGTGATACTTCTTTGTAGTGCAGATTTGCATTGCCCGCTTGCTTGCTTGGCCAAAAAGGGCGTATGCGTTTTCTCCTGAATATATTCAGGAGAAAACTCATACGCCCTTTTTGGCCAAGTGCATCATTGTCGAAGTTGTGCCCCTCTTCCTGTGCTTTAAAGGCGATACCAACTTACCTCTTGAAATCTGTTTCCTGCTATTCTGCCTCGCTTTCAAGTCCACCTCGTTGCCTTCCCTCAACAGATTTTTGGACGATAGTTCTCCTTTATTACTCGGCCAGTTTGTGAATTGCTGTGCCCCTGAGCTCCATTTTTCAACTCGTTTTTGGTGAGCTGACCGCAAGTCCAAAATTTTGGTTCCGGATCTATACTGATTCCCGGTGGGTGGTTGAGACTTTGGTTAATTCTTCTTCCTGCCGGGAAATTACAGTGATATGTGCCTGTCCAAATGCCTAACAGCTACTCTCTCATTGGTTCTCCCTCTTCCCTTTCATCCTCTGCCAAATTGGCAACCTGTGCGAACCAGGAGGTTAAAGGGGCTGTCTCTCCAAGTTGGGAGGTTGATAATAAAGCAGATGGAAAGTCAAACCGGAGCACCAGGAGAGGGACTATTCGTTGAGTTTTAGAAACCTTTCGTATTCACAGTGTGTCCGTTCTCTAGGATTCCCGTACATGTTATATCTGTAGTAATATTCCCTTCAACCTGGAGAGTTGGGACCCATGGAATGTGTGCCATGCATTATTGCTTTAAGGGGTCTGCATTTGCTCACCCAATCTCACCAATCCTCTCAGTCCCAAGTGTCCAGCCTTATGCCACATCCAGCTGTCATTGTAGATAGGGTCATTTCAGGTTTCATCAGAGACCCTGAAGGAATTGTAAAGAATTTCCCAGTTTTTTTGTTTTATTTTTGAAATTCCTTTTTATAGTGGGTTTGAGCTGATTCTCGCTGCCATATTTATCCCAGTCTAGACACACTTGATTCCCTTATGGAGACATATCAATACGTAGCTTTTAAGATTCTTACTAGTCAGATATATTCCTCTGCGGGAAATATGGGGTTTTGAGTCCCTTTCACTGAGGAAGGTGTAGGTCTTGTCTATTCCATAGTTGGTTTTTGGAACGGTACCTGTGCTTATATCAAACTCTGGTTTTATGCATCACCCCAACTCTTCTTCCCCCTTAAGCAGGCATAAGAGTGTTTTCTAAATGTGAGACACTGTTCTCTTTCCTAACTCAGTTCAAGTGTAGCCATGTTTACAGGATCTTCATAAGTGATATCTTATGATAAGTTTCTTTTTCTGTGTGACTTATTTCACTTAGAATCATCATACCGGAATCCACCCATTTTGCTGCTACTGGTCTTATGACATTGATTTCATGGCTGAGGGATATTCCATCGTACGTAAGTACCACAATTTTTTGAACCATTTTTATATTTCCTGGGATATTTAAGGTGTACCCAAGTTGAGGTCCTTGTAAGCAGTGCAGCCCTAAATTTTGGGGTGGCTGTGTCTTTTTGATTTTCAGTTTTCCCAAGGTATATTCCCTAGACTGGAAGTGCCCTTGGCTCTGTAGCTCTGTTGTTTACTTGTTTTAGGGAACACAATGCACTCCTCCAGAGAGGCAGTTGGCAATTTACATCCCGCCCATCAGCATAACAAGGCACCCTGTTCTCCAGGGCCTGTCTTGCCTTTCTGGTTTTTACACATTTTGTGGATGTCCCTTTTGACTGGTGGGAAGTGATACTTCTTTGTAGTGCAGGTTTGCATTGCCCGCTTGCTTGCTTGGCCAAAAAGGGCGTATGCGTTTTCTCCTGAATATATTCAGGAGAAAACGCATACGCCCTTTTTGGCCAAGAGCATCATTGTCAAAGTTGTGCCCCTCTTCCTGTGCTTTAAAGGCGATTCCAACGTACCTCTTGAAATCTGTTTCCTGCTATTCTGCCTCGCTTTCAAGTCCGCCTCGTTGCCTTCCCTCAACAGATTTTTGGACGATAGTTGTCCTTTATTACTTGGCCAGTATGTGAATTGCTGTGCCCCTGAGCTCCATTTTTCAACTCTTTTTTGTTGAGCTGACCGCAAGTTCAAAATTTTGGTTCAGGATCTATACTGATTCCCGGTGGGTGGCTGAGACTTTGGTTAATTCTTCTTCCTGCTGGGAAATTACAGTGATATGTGCCCGTCCAAATGCCTAACAGCTACTCTCTCATTGGTTCTTCCTCTTCCCTTTCATCCTCTGCCAAATTGGCAACCTGTGCGAACCAGGAGGTTAAAGGGGCTGTCTCTCCAAGTTGGGAGGTTGATAATAAAGCAGATGGAAAGTCAAACCGGAGCACCAGGAGAGGGACTATTCGTTGAGTTTTAGAAACCTTTCGTATTCACAGTGTGTCTGTTCTCTAGGATTCCCGTACATGTTATATCTGTAGTAATATTCCCTTCAACCTGGAGAGTTGGGACCCATGGAATGTGTGCCATGCATTATTGCTTTAAAGGGTCTGCATTTGCTCACCCAATCTCACCAATCCTCTCAGTCCCAAGTGTCCAGCCTTATGCCACATCCAGCTGTCATTGTAGATAGGGTCATTTCAGGTTTCATCAGAGACCCTGAAGGAATTGTAAAGAATTTCCCAGTTTTTTTGTTTTATTTTTGAAATTCCTTTTTATAGTGGGTTTGAGCTGATTCTCGCTGCCATATTTATCCCAGCGTAGACACACTTGATTCCCTTACGGAGACATATCAATACGTAGCTTTTAAGATTCTTACTAGTCAGATATATTCCTCTGCGGGAAATATGGGGTTTTGAGTCCCTTTCACTGAGGAAGGTGTAGGTCTTGTCTATTCCATAGTTGGTTTTTGGAACGGTACCTGTGCTTATATCAAACTCTGGTTTTATGCATCACCCCACCTCTCCTTCCCCCTTAAGCAGGCATAAGAGTGTTTTCTAAATGTGAGACACTGTTCTCTTTCCTAACTCAGTTCAAGTGTAGCCATGTTTACAGGATCTTCATAAGTGATATCTTATGATAAGTTTCTTTTTCTGTGTGACTTATTTCACTTAGAATCATCGTACCTGAATCCACCCATTTTGCTGCTACTGGTCTTATGACATTGATTTCATGGCTGAGGGATATTCCATCGTACGTAAGTACCACAATTTTTTGAACCATTTTTATATTTCCTGGGATATTTAAGGTGTACCCAAGTTGAGGTCCTTGTAAGCAGTGCAGCCCTAAATTTTGGGGTGGCTGTGTCTTTTTGATTTTCAGTTTTCCCAAGGTGTATTCCCTAGACTGGAAGTGCCCTTGGCTCTGTAGCTCTGTTGTTTACTTGTTTTAGGGAACACAATGCACTCCTCCAGAGAGGCAGTTGGCAATTTACATCCCGCCCATCAGCATAACAAGGCTCCCTGTTCTCCAGGGCCTGTCTTGCCTTTCTGGTTTTTACACATTTTGTGGATGTCCCTTTTGACCGGTGGGAAGTGATACTTCTTTGTAGTGCAGATTTGCATTGCCCGCTTGCTTGCTTGGCCAAAAAGGGCGTATGCGTTTTCTCCTGAATATATTCAGGAGAAAATGCATACGCCCTTTTTGGCCAAGTGCATCATTGTCGAAGTTGTGCCCCTCTTCCTGTGCTTTAAAGGCGATTCCAACGTACCTCTTGAAATCTGTTTCCTGCTATTCTGCCTCGCTTTCAAGTCCGCCTCATTGCCTTCCCTCAACAGATTTTTGGACGATAGTTGTCCTTTATTACTCGGCCAGTTTGTGAATTGCTGTGCCCCTGAGCTCCATTTTTCAACTCGTTTTTGGTGAGCTGACCGCAAGTCCAAAATTTTGGTTCAGGATCTATACTGATTCCCGGTGGGTGGCTGAGACTTTGGTTAATTCTTCTTCCTGCCGGGAAATTACAGTGATATGTGCCCGTCCAAATGCCTAACAGCTACTCTCTCATTGGTTCTCCCTCTTCCCTTTCATCCTCTGCCAAATTGGCAACCTGTGCGAACCAGGAGGTTAAAGGGGCTGTCTCTCCAAGTTGGGAGGTTGATAATAAAGCAGATGGAAAGTCAAACCGGAGCACCAGGAGAGGGACTATTCGTTGAGTTTTAGAAACCTTTCGTATTCACAGTGTGTCCGTTCTCTAGGATTCCCGTACATGTTATATCTGTAGTAATATTCCCTTCAACCTGGAGAGTTGGGACCCATGGAATTTGTGCCATGCATTATTGCTTTAAATGGTCTGCATTTGTTCACCCAATCTCACCAATCCTCTCAGTCCAAAGTGTCCAGCCTTTTGCCACATCCAGCTGTCGTTGTAGATAGGGTCATTCCAGGTTTCATCAGAGACCCTGAAGGAATTGTAAAGAATTTCCCAGTTTTTTTGTTTTGTTTCTGAAATTCCTTTTTATAGTGGGTTTGAGCTGATTCTCGCTGCCATGTTTATGCCAGTCTAGACACACTTGATTCCCTTACGGAGACATATCAATAGATAGGTTTTAAGATTCTTACTAGTCAGATATATTCCTCTGCGGGAAATATGTGGTTTTGAGTCCCTTTCACTGAGGAAGGTGTAGGTCTTGTCTATTCCATAGTTGGTTTTTGGAACGGTACCTGTGCTTATATCAAACTCTGGTTTTATGCATCACCCCACCTCTCCTTCCCCCTTAAGCAGGCATAAGAGTGTTTTCTAAATGTGAGACGCTGTTCTCTTTCCTAACTCAGTTCAAGTGTAGCCATGTTTACAGGATCTTCATAAGTGATATCTTATGATAAGTTTCTTTTTCTGTGTGACTTATTTCACTTAGAATCATCGTATCTGAATCCACCCATTTTGCTGCTACTGGTCTTATGACATTGATTTCATGGCTGAGGGATATTCCATCGTACGTAAGTACCACAATTTTTTGAACCATTTTTATATTTCCTGGGATATTTAAAGTGTACCCAAGTTGAGGTCCTTGTAAGCAGTGCAGCCCTAAATTTTGGGGTGGCTGTGTCTTTTTGATATTCAGTTTTCCAAAGGTATATTCCTTAGACTGGAAGTGCCCTTGGCTCTGTAGCTCTGTTCTTTACTTGTTTTAGGGAACACAATGTACTCCTCCAGAGAGGCAGTTGGCAATTTACATCCGCCCATCAGCATAACAAGGCTCCCTGTTCTCCAGTGCCTGTCTTGCCTTTCTGGTTTTTACACATTTTGTGGATGTCCCTTTTGACCGGTGGGAAGTGATACTTCTTTGTAGTGCAGATTTGCATTGCCCGCTTGCTTGCTTGGCCAAAAAGGGCGTATGCGTTTTCTCCTGAATATATTCAGGAGAAAATGCATACGCCCTTTTTGGCCAAGTGCATCATTGCCGAATTTGTGCCCCTCATCCGGTGCTTTAAAGGTGATTCCAACGTACCTCTTGAAATCTGTTTCCTGCTATTCTGCTTCACTTTCAAGTCCACCTCGTTGCCTTCCCTCAACAGATTTTTGGACGATAGGTGTCCTTTATTACTCGGCCAGTTTGTGAATTGCTGTGCCCCTGAGCTCCATTTTTCAACTCGTTTTTAGTGAGCTGACCGCAGGTCCAAAATTTTGGTTCAGGATCTATGCTGGTTCCCGGTGGGGGGCTGAGACTTTGGTTAATTCTTCTTCCTGCCGGGAAATTAGAGTGATATGTGCCCGTCCAAATGCCTAACAGCTACTCTCTCATTGGTTCTCCCTCTTCCCTTTCATCCTCTGCCAAATTGGCAACCTGTGCGAACCAGGAGGTTAAAGGGGCTGTCTCTCCAAGTTGGGAGGTTGATAGTAAAGCAGGTGGAAAGTCAAACCGGAGCACCAGGAGAGGGACTATTCGTTGAGTTTTAGAAACCTTTCGTATTCACAGTGTGTCCGTTCTCTAGGTTTCCCGTACATGTTATAACTGTAGTAATATTCCCTTCAACCTGGAGAGTTGGGACCCATGGAATGGCTGCCATGCATTAATGCTTTAAAGGTTCTGAATTTGTTCACCCAATCTCACCAATCCTCTCAGTCCATGTGTCCCGCCTTATGCCACATCCAGCTGTCATTGTAGATAGGGTCAGTCCAGGTTTCATCAGAGACTCTGAATGAATTGTAAAGAATTTCCCAGTTTTTTGTATTGTTTTTGAAATTCCTTTTTATAGTGAGTTTGAGCTGATTCTCGCTGCCATGTTTATGCCAGTCTAGACACACTTGGTTCCCTTACAGAGACATATCAATACATAGGTTTTAAGATTCTTACTAGTCAGATATATTCCTCTGCGGGAAATATGGGGTTTTGAGTCCCTTTCACTGAGGAAGGTGTAGGTCTTTCCTATTCCATAGTTGGTTTTTGGAACGGTACCTCTGCTTATATCAAACTCTGGTTTTATGCATCACCCCACCTCTCCTTCCCCCTTAAGCAGGCATAAGAGTGTTTTCTAAATGTGAGACACTGTTCTCTTTCCTAACTCAGTTCAAGTGTAGCCATGTTTACAGGATCTTCATAAGTGATATCTTATGATAAGTTTCTTTTTCTCTGTGACTTATTTCACTTAGAATCATCGTACCTGAATCCACCCATTTTGCTGCTACTGGTCTTATGACATTGATTTCATGGCTGAGGGATATTCCATCGTATGTAAGTACCACAATTTTTTGAACCATTTTTATATTTCCTGGGATATTTAAAGTGTACCCAAGTTGAGGTCCTTGTAAGCAGTGCAGCCCTAAATTTTGGGGTGGCTGTGTCTTTTTGATTTTCAGTTTTCCCAAGGTATATTCCCTAGACTGGAAGTGCCCTTGGCTCTGTAGCTCTGTTGTTTACTTGTTTTAGGGAACACAATGCACTCCTCCAGAGAGGCAGTTGGCAATTTACATCCCGCCCATCAGCATAACAAGGCTCCCTGTTCTCCAGGGCCTGTCTTGCCTTTCTGGTTTTTACACATTTTGTGGATGTCCCATTTGACCGGTGGGAAGTGATACTTCTTTGTAGTGCAGATTTGCATTGCCCGCTTGCTTGCTTGGCCAAAAGGGGCGTATGCGTTTTCTCCTGAATATATTCAGGAGAAAACGCATACGCCCTTTTTGGCCAAGTGCATCATTGTCGAAGTTGTGCCCCTCTTCCTGTGCTTTAAAGGCGATTCCAACGTACCTCTTGAAATCTGTTTCCTGCTTTTCTGCCTCGCTTTCAAGTCCGCCTCGTGGCCTTCCCTCAACAGATATTTGGACGATAGTTGTCCTTAATTACTCGGCCAGTTTGTGAATTGCTGTGCCCCTGAGCTCCATTTTTCAACTCGTTTTAGGTGAGCTGACCGCAAGTCCAAAATTTTGGTTCAGGACCTATAGTGGTTCCCGGAGGGGGGCTGAGACTTTGGTTAATTCTTCTTCCTGCCGGGAAATTACAGTGATATGTGCCCGTCCAAATGCCTAACAGCTACTCTCTCATTGGTTCTCCCTCTTCCCTTTCATCCTCTGCCAAATTGGCAACCTGTGCGAACCAGGAGGTTAAAAGGGCTGTCTCTCCAAGTTGGGAGGTTGATAGTAAAGCAGATGGAAAGTCAAACCGGAGCACCAGGAGAGGGACTATTCGTTGAGTTTTAGAAACCTTTCGTATTCACAGTGTGTCCGTTCTCTAGGTTTCCCGTACATGTTATAACTGTAGTAATATTCCCTTCAACCTGGAGAGTTGGGACCCATGGAATGTGTGCCATGCATTATTGCTTTAAATGGTCTGCATTTGTTCACGCAATCTCACCAATCCTCTCAGTCCAAAGTGTACAGCCTTATGCCACATCCAGCTGTCGGTGTAGATAGGGTCATTTCAGGTTTCATCAGAGACCCTGAAGGAATTGTAAAGAATTTCTCAGTTTTTTTGTTTTATTTTTGAAATTCCTTTTTATAGTGGGTTTGAGCTGATTCTCGCTGCCATATTTATCCCAGTCTAGACACACTTGATTCCCTTACGGAGACATATCAATACGTAGCTTTTAAGATTCTTACTAGTCAGATATATTCCTCTGCGGGAAATATGGGGTTTTGAGTCCCTTTCACTGAGGAAGGTGTAGGTCTTGTCTATTCCATAGTTGGTTTTTGGAACGGTACCTGTGCTTATATCAAACTCTGGTTTTATGCATCACCCCACCTCTCCTTCCCCCTTAAGCAGGCATAAGAGTGTTTCCTAAATGTGAGACACTGTGCTCTTTCCTAACTCAGTTCAAGTGTAGCCATGTTTACAGGATCTTCATAAGTGATATCTTATGATAAGTTTCTTTTTCTGTGTGACTTATTTCACTTAGAATCATTGTACCTGATTCCACCCATTTTGCTGCTACTGGTCTTATGACATTGATTTCATGGCTGAGGGATATTCCATCGTACGTAAGTACCACAATTTTTTGAACCATTTTTATATTTCCTGGGATATTTAAGGTGTACCCAAGTTGAGGTCCTTGTAAGCAGTGCAGCCCTAAATTTTGGGGTGGCTGTGTCTTTTTGATTTTCAGTTTTCCCAAGGTATATTCCCTAGACTGGAAGTGCCCTTGGCTCTGTAGCTCTGTTGTTTACTTGTTTTAGGGAACACAATGCACTCCTCCAGAGAGGCAGTTGGCAGTTTACATCCCGCCCATCAGCATAACAAGGCTCCCTGTTCTCCAGGGCCTGTCTTGCCTTTCTGGTTTTTACACATTTTGTGGATGTCCCTTTTGACCGGTGGGAAGTGATACTTCTTTGTAGTGCAGATTTGCATTGCCCGCTTGCTTGCTTGGCCAAAAAGGGCGTATGCGTTTTCTCCTGAATATATTCAGGAGAAAATGCATACGCCCTTTTTGGCCAAGTGCATCATTGTCGAAGTTGTGCCCCTCTTCCTGTGCTTTAAAGGTGATTCCAACGTACCTCTTGAAATCTGTTTCCTGCTATTCTGCCTCGCTTTCAAGTCCGCCTCATTGCCTTCCCTCAACAGATTTTTGGACGATAGTTGTCCTTTATTACTCGGCCAGTTTGTGAATTGCTGTGCCCCTGAGCTCCATTTTTCAACTCGTTTTTGGTGAGCTGACCGCAAGTCCAAAACTTTGGTTCAGGATCTATACTGATTCCCGGTGGGTGGCTGAGACTTTGGTTAATTCTTCTTCCTGCCGGGAAATTACAGTGATATGTGCCCGTCCAAATGCCTAACAGCTACTCTCTCATTGGTTCTCCCTCTTCCCTTTCATCCTCTGCCAAATTGGCAACCTGTGCGAACCAGGAGGTTAAAGGGGCTGTCTCTCCAAGTTGGGAGGTTGATAATAAAGCAGATGGAAAGTCAAACCGGAACACCAGGAGAGGGACTATTCGTTGAGTTTTAGAAACCTTTTGTATTCACAGTGTGTCCGTTCTCTAGGATTCCCGTACATGTTATATCTGTAGTAATATTCCCTTCAACCTGGAGAGTTGGTACCCATGGAATGTGTGCCATGCATTATTGCTTTAAATGGTCTGCATTTGTTCACCCAATCTCACCAATCCTCTCAGTCCAAAGTGTCCAGCCTTATGCCACATCCAGCTGTCGTTGTAGATAGGGTCATTCCAGGTTTCATCAGAGACCCTGAAGGAATTGTAAAGAATTTCCCAGTTTTTTTGTTTTGTTTTTGAAATTCCTTTTTATAGTGGGTTTGAGCTGATTCTCGCTGCCATGTTTATGCCAGTCTAGACACACTTGATTCCCTTACGGAGACATATCAATACATAGGTTTTAAGATTCTTACTAGTCAGATATATTCCTCTGCGGGAAATATGGGGTTTTGAGTCCCTTTCACTGAGGAAGGTGTAGGTCTTGTCTATTCCATAGTTTGTTTTTGGAACGGTACCTGTGCTTATATCAAACTCTGGTTTTATGCATCACCCCACCTCTCCTTCCCCCTTAAGGAGGCATAAGAGTGTTTTCTAAATGTGAGACGCTGTTCTCTTTCCTAACTCAGTTCAAGTGTAGCCATGTTTACAGGATCTTCATAAGTGATATCTTATGATAAGTTTCTTTTTCTGTGTGACTTATTTCACTTAGAATCATCGTATCTGAATCCACCCATTTTGCTGCTACTGGTCTTATGACATTGATTTCATGGGTGAGGGATATTCCATCGTACGTAAGTACCACAATTTTTTGAACCATTTTTATATTTCCTGGGATATTTAAGGTGTACCCAAGTTGAGGTCCTTGTAAGCAGTGCAGCCCTAAATTTTGGGGTGGCTGTGTCTTTTTGATATTCAGTTTTCCAAAGGTATATTCCTTAGACTGGAAGTGCCCTTGGCTCTGTAGCTCTGTTCTTTACTTGTTTTAGGGAACACAATGTACTCCTCCAGAGAGGCAGTTGGCAATTTACATCCGCCCATCATCATAACAAGGCTCCCTGTTCTCCAGTGCCTGTCTTGCCTTTCTGGTTTTTACACATTTTGTGGATGTCCCTTTTGACCGGTGGTAAGTGATACTTCTTTGTAATGCAGATTTGCATTGCCCGATTGCTTGCTTGGCCAAAAAGGGCGTATGCGTTTTCTCCTGAATATATTCAGGAGAAAACGCATACGCCCTTTTTGGCCACGTGCATCATTGCCGAAGTTGTGCCCCTCATCTGGTGCTTTAAAGGTGATTCCAACGTACCTCTTGAAATCTGTTTCCTGCTATTCTGCTTCGCTTTCAAGTCCACCTCGTTGCCTTCCCTCAACAGATTTTTGGACGATAGTTGTCCTTTATTACTCGGCCAGTTTGTGAATTGCTGTGCCCCTGAGCTCCATTTTTCAACTCGTTTTTGGTGAGCTGACCGCAGGTCCAAAATTTTGGTTCAGGATCTATGCTGGTTCCCGGTGGGGTGCTGAGACTTTGGTTAATTCTTCTTCCTGCCGGGAAATTACAGTGATATGTGCCCGTCCAAATGCCTAACAGCTACTCTCTCATTGGTTCTCCCTCTTCCCTTTCATCCTCTGCCAAATTGGCAACCTGTGCGAACCAGGAGGTTAAAGGGGCTGTCTCTCCAAGTTGGGAGGTTGATAGTAAAGCAGGTGGAAAGTCAAACCGGAGCACCAGGAGAGGGACTATGCATTGAGTTTTAGAAACCTTTCGTATTCACAGTGTGTCCGTTCTCTAGGTTTCCCGTACATGTTATAACTGTAGTAATATTCCCTTCAACCTGGAGAGTTGGGACCCATGGAATGGGTGCCATGCATTAATGCTTTAAAGGTTCTGCATTTGTTCACCCAATCTCACCAATCCTCTCAGTCCAAGTGTCCCGCCTTATGCCACATCCAGCTGTCGTTGTAGATAGGGTCAGTCCAGGTTTCATCAGAGACTCTGAAGGAATTGTAAAGAATTTCCCAGGTTTTTGTTTTGTTTTTGAAATTCCTTTTTATAGTGGGTTTGAGCTGATTCTCGCTGCCATGTTTATGCCAGTCTAGACACACTTGGTTCCCTTACGGAGACATATCAATACATAGGTTTTAAGATTCTTACTAGTCAGATATATTCCTCTGCGGGAAATATGGGGTTTTGAGTCCCTTTCACTGAGGAAGGTGTAGGTCTTGCCTATTCCATAGTTGGTTTTTGGAACGGTACCTGTGCTTATATCAAACTCTGGTTTTATGCATCACCCCACCTCTCCTTCCCCCTTAAGCAGGCATAAGAGTGTTTTCTAAATGTGAGACACTGTTCTCTTTCCTAACTCAGTTCAAGTGTAGCCATGTTTACAGGATCTTCATAAGTGATATCTTATGATAAGTTTCTTTTTCTGTGTGACTTATTTCACTTAGAATCATCGTACCTGAATCCACCCATTTTGCTGCTACTGGTCTTATGACATTGATTTCATGGCTGAGGGATATTCCATCGTACGTAAGTACCACAATTTTTTGAACCATTTTTATATTTCCTGGGATATTTAAGGTGTACCCAAGTTGAGGTCCTTGTAAGCAGTGCAGCCCAAAATTTTGGGGTGGCTCTGTCTTATTGATTTTCAGTTTTTCCCAGGTATATTCCCTAGACTGGAAGTGCCCTTGGCTCTGTAGCTCTGTTGTTTACTTGTTTTAGGGAACAAAATGCACTCCTCCAGAGAGGCAGTTGGCAATTTACATCCCGTCCATCAGCATAACAAGGCTCCCTGTTCTCCAGGACCAGTCTTGCCTTTCTGGTTTTTACACATTTTGTGGATGTCCCTTTTGACCGGTGGGAAGTGATACTTCTTTGTAGTGCAGATTTGCATTGCCCGCTTGCTTGCTTGGCCAAAAAGGGCGTATGCGTTTTCTCCTGAATATATTCAGGAGAAAACGCATACGCCCTTTTTGGCCAAGTGCATCATTGTCGAAGTTGTGCCCCTCTTCCTGTGCTTTAAAGGCGATTCCAACGTACCTCTGGAAATCTGTTTCCTGCTATTCTGCCTCGCTTTCAAGTCCGCCTCGTTGCCTTCCCTCAACAGATTTTTGGACGATAGTTGTCCTTTATTACTCGGCCAGTTTGTGAATTGCTGTGCCCCTGAGCTCCATTTTTCAACTCGTTTTTGGTGAGCTGACCGCAAGTCCAAAATTTTGGTTCAGGATCTATACTGATTCCCGGTGGGTGGCTGAGACTTTGGTTAATTCTTCTTCCTGCCGGGAAATTACAGTGATATGTGCCCGTCCAAATGCCTAACAGCTACTCTCTCATTGGTTCTCCCTCTTCCCTTTCATCCTCTGCCAAATTGGCAACCTGTGCGAACCAGGAGGTTAAAGGGGGTGTCTCTCCATGTTGGGAGGTTGATAATAAAGCAGATGGAAAGTCAAACCGGAGCACCAGGAGAGGGACTATTCGTTGAGTTTTAGAAACGTTTCGTATTCACAGTGTGTCCGTTCTCTAGGATTCCCGTACATGTTATATCTGTAGTAATATTCCCTTCAACCTGGAGAGTTGGGACCCATGGAATGTGTGCCATGCATTATTGCTTTAAAGGGTCTGCATTTGCTCACCCAATCTCACCAATCCTCTCAGTCCCAAGTGTCCAGCCTTATGCCACATCCAGCTGTCATTGTAGATAGGGTCATTTCAGGTTTCATCAGAGACCCTGAAGGAATTGTAAAGAATTTCCCAGTTTTTTTGTTTTATTTTTGAAATTCCTTTTTATAGTGGGTTTGAGCTGATTCTCGCTGCCATATTTATCCCAGTCTAGACACACTTGATTCCCTTACGGACACATATCAATACATAGGTTTTAAGATTCTTACTAGTCAGATATATTCCTCTGCGGGAAATATGGGGTTTTGAGTCCCTTTCACTGAGGAAGGTGTAGGTCTTGTCTATTCCATAGTTGGTTTTTGGAACGGTACCTGTGCTTATATCAAACTCTGGTTTTATGCATCACCCCACCTCTCCTTCCCCCTTAAGCAGGCATAAGAGTGTTTTCTAAATGTGAGACACTGTTCTCTTTCCTAACTCAGTTCAAGTGTAGCCATGTTTACAGGATCTTCATAAGTGATATCTTATGATAAGTTTCTTTTTCTGTGTGACTTATTTCACTTAGAATCATCGTACCTGAATCCACCCATTTTGCTGCTACTGGTCTTATGACATTGATTTCATGGCTGAGGGATATTCCATCGTACGTAAGTACCACAATTTTTTGAACCATTTTTATATTTCCTGGGATATTTAAGGTGTACCCAAGTTGAGGTCCTTGTAAGCAGTGCAGCCCTAAATTTTGGGGTGGCTGTGTCTTTTTGATTTTCAGTTTTCCCAAGGTATATTCCCTAGACTGGAAGTGCCCTTGGCTCTGTAGCTCTGTTGTTTACTTGTTTTAGGGAACACAATGCACTCCTCCAGAGAGGCAGTTGGCAATTTACATCCTGCCCATCAGCATAACAAGGCTCCCTGTTCTCCAGGGCCTGTCTTGCCTTTCTGGTTTTTACACATTTTGTGGATGTCCCTTTTGACCGGTGGGAAGTGATACTTCTTTGTAGTGCAGATTTGCATTGCCCGCTTGCTTGCTTGGCCAAAAAGGGCGTATGCGTTTTCTCCTGAATATATTCAGGAGAAAACGCATACGCCCTTTTTGGCCAAGTGCATCATTGTCGAAGTTGTGCCCCTCTTCCTGTGCTTTAAAGGCGATTCCAACGTACCTCTTGAAATCTGTTTCCTGCTATTCTGCCTCGCTTTCAAGTCCGCCTCGTTGCCTTCCCTCAACAGATTTTTGGACGATAGTTGTCCTTTATTACTCGGCCAGTTTGTGAATTGCTGTGCCCCTGAGCTCCATTTTTCAACTCGTTTTTGGTGAGCTGACCGCAAGTCCAAAATTTTGGTTCAGGATCTATACTAATTCCCGGTGGGTGGCTGAGACTTTGGTAATTCTTCTTCCTGCCGGGAAATTACAGTGATATGTGCCTGTCCAAATGCCTAACAGCTACTCTCTCATTGGTTCTCCCTCTTCCCTTTCATCCTCTGCCAAATTGGCAACCTGTGCGAACCAGGAGGTTAAAGGGGCTGTCTCTCCAAGTTGGGAGGTTGATAATAAAGCAGATGGAAAGTCAAACCAGAGCACCAGGAGAGGGACTATTCGTTGAGTTTTAGAAACCTTTCATATTCACAGTGTGTCCGTTCTCTAGGATTCCCGTACATGTTATATCTGTAGTAATGTTCCCTTCAACCTGGAGTGTAGGGACCCATGGAATGTGTGCCATGCATTATTGCTTTAAAGGGTCTGCATTTGCTCACCCAATCTCACCAATCCTCTCAGTCCCAAGTGTCCAGCCTTATGCCACATCCAGCTGTCATTGTAGATAGGGTCATTTCAGGTTTCATCAGAGACCCTGAAGGAATTGTAAAGAATTTCCCAGTTTTTTTGTTTTATTTTTGAAATTCCTTTTTATAGTGGGTTTGAGCTGATTCTCGCTGCCATATTTATCCCAGTCTAGACACACTTGATTCCCTTACGGACACATATCAATACATAGGTTTTAAGATTCTTACTAGTCAGATATATTCCTCTGCGGGAAATATGGGGTTTTGAGTCCCTTTCACTGAGGAAGGTGTAGGTCTTGTCTATTCCATAGTTGGTTTTTGGAACGGTACCTGTGCTTATATCAAACTCTGGTTTTATGCATCACCCCACCTCTCCTTCCCCCTTAAGCAGGCATAAGAGTGTTTTCTAAATGTGAGACACTGTTCTCTTTCCTAACTCAGTTCAAGTGTAGCCATGTTTACAGGATCTTCATAAGTGATATCTTATGATAAGTTTCTTTTTCTGTGTGACTTATTTCACTTAGAATCATCGTACCTGAATCCACCCATTTTGCTGCTACTGGTCTTATGACATTGATTTCATGGCTGAGGGATATTCCATCGTACGTAAGTACCACAATTTTTTGAACCATTTTTATATTTCCTGGGATATTTAAGGTGTACCCAAGTTGAGGTCCTTGTAAGCAGTGCAGCCCTAAATTTTGGGGTGGCTGTGTCTTTTTGATTTTCAGTTTTCCCAAGGTATATTACCTAGACTGGAAGTGCCCTTGGCTCTGTAGCTCTGTTGTTTACTTGTTTTAGGGAACACAATGCACTCCTCCAGAGAGGCAGTTGGCAATTTACATCCCGCCCATCAGCATAACAAGGCTCCCTGTTCTCCAGGGCCTGTCTTGCCTTTCTGGTTTTTACACATTTTGTGGATGTCCCTTTTGACCGGTGGGAAGTGATACTTCTTTGTAGTGCAGATTTGCATTGCCCGCTTGCTTGCTTGGCCAAAAAGGGCGTATGCGTTTTCTCCTGAATATATTCAGGAGAAAACGCATACGCCCTTTTTGGCCAAGTGCATCATTGTCGAAGTTGTGCCCCTCTTCCTGTGCTTTAAAGGCGATTCCAACGTACCTCTGGAAATCTGTTTCCTGCTATTCTGCCTCGCTTTCAAGTCCGCCTCGTTGCCTTCCCTCAACAGATTTTTGGACGATAGTTGTCCTTTATTACTCGGCCAGTTTGTGAATTGCTGTGCCCCTGAGCTCCATTTTTCAACTCGTTTTTGGTGAGCTGACCGCAAGTCCAAAATTTTGGTTCAGGATCTATACTGATTCCCGGTGGGTGGCTGAGACTTTGGTTAATTCTTCTTCCTGCCGGGAAATTACAGTGATATGTGCCCGTCCAAATGCCTAACAGCTACTCTCTCATTGGTTCTCCCTCTTCCCTTTCATCCTCTGCCAAATTGGCAACCTGTGCGAACCAGGAGGTTAAAGGGGGTGTCTCTCCATGTTGGGAGGTTGATAATAAAGCAGATGGAAAGTCAAACCGGAGCACCAGGAGAGGGACTATTCGTTGAGTTTTAGAAACCTTTCGTATTCACAGTGTGTCCGTTCTCTAGGATTCCCGTACATGTTATATCTGTAGTAATATTCCCTTCAACCTGGAGAGTTGGGACCCATGGAATGTGTGCCATGCATTATTGCTTTAAAGGGTCTGCATTTGCTCACCCAATCTCACCAATCCTCTCAGTCCCAAGTGTCCAGCCTTATGCCACATCCAGCTGTCATTGTAGATAGGGTCATTTCAGGTTTCATCAGAGACCCTGAAGGAATTGTAAAGAATTTCCCAGTTTTTTTGTTTTATTTTTGAAATACCTTTTTATAGTGGGTTTGAGCTGATTCTCGCTGCCATATTTATCCCAGTCTAGACACACTTGATTCCCTTACGGACACATATCAATACATAGGTTTTAAGATTCTTACTAGTCAGATATATTCCTCTGCGGGAAATATGGGGTTTTGAGTCCCTTTCACTGAGGAAGGTGTAGGTCTTGTCTATTCCATAGTTGGTTTTTGGAACGGTACCTGTGCTTATATCAAACTCTGGTTTTATGCATCACCCCACCTCTCCTTCCCCCTTAAGCAGGCATAAGTGTGTTTTCTAAATGTGAGACACTGTTCTCTTTCCTAACTCAGTTCAAGTGTAGCCATGTTTACAGGATCTTCATAAGTGATATCTTATGATAAGTTTCTTTTTCTGTGTGACTTATTTCACTTAGAATCATCGTACCTGAATCCACCCATTTTGCTGCTACTGGTCTTATGACATTGATTTCATGGCTGAGGGATATTCCATCGTACGTAAGTACCACAATTTTTTGAACCATTTTTATATTTCCTGGGATATTTAAGGTGTACCCAAGTTGAGGTCCTTGTAAGCAGTGCAGCCCTAAATTTTGGGGTGGCTGTGTCTTTTTGATTTTCAGTTTTCCCAAGGTATATTCCCTAGACTGGAAGTGCCCTTGGCTCTGTAGCTCTGTTGTTTACTTGTTTTAGGGAACACAATGCACTCCTCCAGAGAGGCAGTTGGCAATTTACATCCTGCCCATCAGCATAACAAGGCTCCCTGTTCTCCAGGGCCTGTCTTGCCTTTCTGGTTTTTACACATTTTGTGGATGTCCCTTTTGACCGGTGGGAAGTGATACTTCTTTGTAGTGCAGATTTGCATTGCCCGCTTGCTTGCTTGGCCAAAAAGGGCGTATGCGTTTTCTCCTGAATATATTCAGGAGAAAACGCATACGCCCTTTTTGGCCAAGTGCATCATTGTCGAAGTTGTGCCCCTCTTCCTGTGCTTTAAAGGCGATTCCAACGTACCTCTTGAAATCTGTTTCCTGCTATTCTGCCTCGCTTTCAAGTCCGCCTCGTTGCCTTCCCTCAACAGATTTTTGGACGATAGTTGTCCTTTATTACTCGGCCAGTTTGTGAATTGCTGTGCCCCTGAGCTCCATTTTTCAACTCGTTTTTGGTGAGCTGACCGCAAGTCCAAAATTTTGGTTCAGGATCTATACTAATTCCCGGTGGGTGGCTGAGACTTTGGTAATTCTTCTTCCTGCCGGGAAATTACAGTGATATGTGCCTGTCCAAATGCCTAACAGCTACTCTCTCATTGGTTCTCCCTCTTCCCTTTCATCCTCTGCCAAATTGGCAACCTGTGCGAACCAGGAGGTTAAAGGGGCTGTCTCTCCAAGTTGGGAGGTTGATAATAAAGCAGATGGAAAGTCAAACCAGAGCACCAGGAGAGGGACTATTCGTTGAGTTTTAGAAACCTTTCATATTCACAGTGTGTCCGTTCTCTAGGATTCCCGTACATGTTATATCTGTAGTAATGTTCCCTTCAACCTGGAGTGTAGGGACCCATGGAATGTGTGCCATGCATTATTGCTTTAAAGGGTCTGCATTTGCTCACCCAATCTCACCAATCCTCTCAGTCCCAAGTGTCCAGCCTTATGCCACATCCAGCTGTCATTGTAGATAGGGTCATTTCAGGTTTCATCAGAGACCCTGAAGGAATTGTAAAGAATTTCCCAGTTTTTTTGTTTTATTTTTGAAATTCCTTTTTATAGTGGGTTTGAGCTGATTCTCGCTGCCATATTTATCCCAGTCTAGACACACTTGATTCCCTTACGGACACATATCAATACATAGGTTTTAAGATTCTTACTAGTCAGATATATTCCTCTGCGGGAAATATGGGGTTTTGAGTCCCTTTCACTGAGGAAGGTGTAGGTCTTGTCTATTCCATAGTTGGTTTTTGGAACGGTACCTGTGCTTATATCAAACTCTGGTTTTATGCATCACCCCACCTCTCCTTCCCCCTTAAGCAGGCATAAGAGTGTTTTCTAAATGTGAGACACTGTTCTCTTTCCTAACTCAGTTCAAGTGTAGCCATGTTTACAGGATCTTCATAAGTGATATCTTATGATAAGTTTCTTTTTCTGTGTGACTTATTTCACTTAGAATCATCGTACCTGAATCCACCCATTTTGCTGCTACTGGTCTTATGACATTGATTTCATGGCTGAGGGATATTCCATCGTACGTAAGTACCACAATTTTTTGAACCATTTTTATATTTCCTGGGATATTTAAGGTGTACCCAAGTTGAGGTCCTTGTAAGCAGTGCAGCCCTAAATTTTGGGGTGGCTGTGTCTTTTTGATTTTCAGTTTTCCCAAGGTATATTACCTAGACTGGAAGTGCCCTTGGCTCTGTAGCTCTGTTGTTTACTTGTTTTAGGGAACACAATGCACTCCTCCAGAGAGGCAGTTGGCAATTTACATCCCGCCCATCAGCATAACAAGGCTCCCTGTTCTCCAGGGCCTGTCTTGCCTTTCTGGTTTTTACACATTTTGTGGATGTCCCTTTTGACCGGTGGGAAGTGATACTTCTTTGTAGTGCAGATTTGCATTGCCCGCTTGCTTGCTTGGCCAAAAAGGGCGTATGCGTTTTCTCCTGAATATATTCAGGAGAAAACGCATACGCCCTTTTTGGCCAAGTGCATCATTGTCGAAGTTGTGCCCCTCTTCCTGTGCTTTAAAGGCGATTCCAACGTACCTCTTGAAATCTGTTTCCTGCTATTCTGCCTCGCTTTCAAGTCCGCCTCGTTGCCTTCCCTCAACAGATTTTTGGACGATAGTTGTCCTTTATTACTCGGCCAGTTTGTGAATTGCTGTGCCCCTGAGCTCCATTTTTCAACTCGTTTTTGGTGAGCTGACCGCAAGTCCAAAATTTTGGTTCAGGATCTATACTAATTCCCGGTGGGTGGCTGAGACTTTGGTAATTCTTCTTCCTGCCGGGAAATTACAGTGATATGTGCCTGTCCAAATGCCTAACAGCTACTCTCTCATTGGTTCTCCCTCTTCCCTTTCATCCTCTGCCAAATTGGCAACCTGTGCGAACCAGGAGGTTAAAGGGGCTGTCTCTCCAAGTTGGGAGGTTGATAATAAAGCAGATGGAAAGTCAAACCAGAGCACCAGGAGAGGGACAATTCGTTGAGTTTTAGAAACCTTTCATATTCACAGTGTGTCCGTTCTCTAGGATTCCCGTACATGTTATATCTGTAGTAATGTTCCCTTCAACCTGGAGTGTAGGGACCCATGGAATGTGTGCCATGCATTATTGCTTTAAAGGGTCTGCATTTGCTCACCCAATCTCACCAATCCTCTCAGTCCCAAGTGTCCAGCCTTATGCCACATCCAGCTGTCATTGTAGATAGGGTCATTTCAGGTTTCATCAGAGACCCTGAAGGAATTGTAAAGAATTTCCCAGTTTTTTTGTTTTATTTTTGAAATTCCTTTTTATAGTGGGTTTGAGCTGATTCTCGCTGCCATATTTATCCCAGTCTAGACACACTTGATTCCCTTACGGACACATATCAATACATAGGTTTTAAGATTCTTACTAGTCAGATATATTCCTCTGCGGGAAATATGGGGTTTTGAGTCCCTTTCACTGAGGAAGGTGTAGGTCTTGTCTATTCCATAGTTGGTTTTTGGAACGGTACCTGTGCTTATATCAAACTCTGGTTTTATGCATCACCCCACCTCTCCTTCCCCCTTAAGCAGGCATAAGAGTGTTTTCTAAATGTGAGACACTGTTCTCTTTCCTAACTCAGTTCAAGTGTAGCCATGTTTACAGGATCTTCATAAGTGATATCTTATGATAAGTTTCTTTTTCTGTGTGACTTATTTCACTTAGAATCATCGTACCTGAATCCACCCATTTTGCTGCTACTGGTCTTATGACATTGATTTCATGGCTGAGGGATATTCCATCGTACGTAAGTACCACAATTTTTTGAACCATTTTTATATTTCCTGGGATATTTAAGGTGTACCCAAGTTGAGGTCCTTGTAAGCAGTGCAGCCCTAAATTTTGGGGTGGCTGTGTCTTTTTGATTTTCAGTTTTCCCAAGGTATATTACCTAGACTGGAAGTGCCCTTGGCTCTGTAGCTCTGTTGTTTACTTGTTTTAGGGAACACAATGCACTCCTCCAGAGAGGCAGTTGGCAATTTACATCCCGCCCATCAGCATAACAAGGCTCCCTGTTCTCCAGGGCCTGTCTTGCCTTTCTGGTTTTTACACATTTTGTGGATGTCCCTTTTGACCGGTGGGAAGTGATACTTCTTTGTAGTGCAGATTTGCATTGCCCGCTTGCTTGCTTGGCCAAAAAGGGCGTATGCGTTTTCTCCTGAATATATTCAGGAGAAAACGCATACGCCCTTTTTGGCCAAGTGCATCATTGTCGAAGTTGTGCCCCTCTTCCTGTGCTTTAAAGGCGATTCCAACGTACCTCTTGAAATCTGTTTCCTGCTATTCTGCCTCGCTTTCAAGTCCGCCTCGTTGCCTTCCCTCAACAGATTTTTGGACAATAGTTGTCCTTTATTACTCGGCCAGTTTGTGAATTGCTGTGCCCCTGAGCTCCATTTTTCAACTCATTTTTGGTGAGCTGACCGCAAGTCCAAAATTTTGGTTCAGGATCTATACTAATTCCCGGTGGGTTGCTGAGACTTTGGTAATTCTTCTTCCTGCCGGGAAATTACAGTGATATGTGCCTGTCCAAATGCCTAACAGCTACTCTCTCATTTGTTCTCCCTCTTCCCTTTCATCCTCTGCCAAATTGGCAACCTGTGCAAACCAGGAGGTTAAAGGGGCTGTCTCTCCAAGTTGGGAGGTTGATAATAAAGCAGATGGAATGTCAAACCAGAGCACCAGGAGAGGGACTATTCGTTGAGTTTTAGAAACCTTTCATATTCACAGTGTGTCCGTTCTCTAGGATTCCCGTACATGTTATATCTGTAGTAATGTTCCCTTCAACCTGGAGTGTAGGGACCCATGGAATGTGTGCCATGCATTATTGCTTTAAAGGGTCTGCATTTGCTCACCCAATCTCACCAATCCTCTCAGTCCCAAGTGTCCAGCCTTATGCCACATCCAGCTGTCATTGTAGATAGGGTCATTTCAGGTTTCATCAGAGACCCTGAAGGAATTGTAAAGAATTTCCCAGTTTTTTTGTTTTATTTTTGAAATTCCTTTTTATAGTGGGTTTGAGCTGATTCTCGCTGTCATATTTATCCCAGTCTAGACACACTTGATTCCCTTATGGACACATATCAATACATAGGTTTTAAGATTCTTATTAGTCAGATATATTCCTCTGCGGGAAATATGGGGTTTTGAGTCCCTTTCACTGAGGAAGGTGTAGGTCTTGTCTATTCCATAGTTGGTTTTTGGAACGGTACCTGTGCTTATATCAAACTCTGGTTTTATGCATCACCCCACCTCTCCTTCCCCCTTAAGCAGGCATAAGAGTGTTTTCTAAATGTGAGACACTGTTCTCTTTCCTAACTCAGTTCAAGTGTAGCCATGTTTACAGGATCTTCATAAGTGATAACTTATGATAAGTTTCTTTTTCTCTGTGACTTATTTCACTTAGAATCATCGTACCTGAATCCACCCATTTTGCTGCTACTGGCCTTATGACATTGATTTCATGGCTGAGGGATATTCCATCGTACGTAAATACCACAATTTTTTGAACCAATTTTATATATCCTGGGATATTTAAGGTGTACCCAAGTTGAGGTCATTGTAAGCAGTGCAGCCCTAAATTTTGGGGTGGCTCTGTCTTATTGATTTTCAGTTTTTTCCAGGTATATTCCCTAGACTGGAAGTGCCCTTGGCTCTGTAGCTCTGTTGTTTACTTGTTTTAGGGAACACAATGCACTCCTCCAGAGAGGCAGTTGGCAATTTACATCCCGCCCATCAGCATAACAAGGCTCCGTGTTCTCCAGGGCCTGTCTTGCCTTTCTGGTTTTTACAAATTTGTGGATGTCCCTTTTGACCGGTGGGAAGTGATACTTCTTTGTAGTGCAGATTTGCATTGCCCGCTTGCTTGCTTGGCCAAAATGGGCGTATGCGTTTTCTCCTGAATATATTCAGGAGAAAACGCATACGCCCTTTTTGGCCAAGTGCATCATTGTCGAAGTTGTGCCCCTCTTCCTGTGCTTTAAAGGCGATTCCAACGTACCTCTTGAAATCTGTTTCCTGCTATTCTGCCTCGCTTTCAAGTCCGCCTCGTTGCCTTCCCTCAATAGATTTTTGGACGATGGTTGTCCTTTATTACTTGGCCAGTTTGTGAATTGCTGTGCCCCTGAGCTCCATTTTTCAACTCGTTTTTGGTGAGCTAACCGCAAGTTCAAAATTTTGGTTCAGGATCTATACTGATTCCCGGTGGGTGGCTGAGACTTTGGTTAATACTTCTTCCTGCTGGGAAATTACAGTGATATGTGCCCGTCCAAATGCCTAACAGCTACTCTCTCATTGGTTCTCCCTCTTCCTTTTCATCCTCTGCCATATTGGCAACCTGTGCGAACCAGGAGGTTAAAGGGACTGTCTCTCCAAGTTGGGAGGTTGATAATAAAGCAGATGGAAAGTCAAACCGGAGCACCAGGAGAGGGACTATTCGTTGAGTTTTAGAAACCTTTCGTATTCACAGTGTGTCCGTTCTCTAGGATTCCCGTACATGTTATATCTGTAGTAATATGCCCTTCAACCTGGAGAGTTGGGACCCATGGAATGTGTGCCATGCATTATTGCTTTAAAGGGTCTGCATTTGCTCACCCAATCTCACCAATCCTCTCAGTCCCAAGTGTCCAGCCTTATGCCACATACAGCTGTCATTGTAGATAGGGTCATTTCAGGTTTCATCAGAGACCCTGAAGGAATTGTAAAGAATTTCCCAGTTTTTTTGTTTTATTTTTGAAATTCTTTTTATAGTGGGTTTGAGCTGATTCTCGCTGCCATATTTATCCCAGTCTAGACACACTTGATTCCCTTACGGACACATATCAATACATAGGTTTTAAGATTCTTACTAGTCAGATATATTCCTCTGGGGGAAATATGGGGTTTTGAGTCCCTTTCACTGAGGAAGGTGTAGGTCTTGTCTATTCCATAGTTGGTTTTTGGAACGGTACCTGTGCTTATATCAAACTCTGGTTTTATGCATCACCCCACCTCTCCTTCCCCCTTAAGCAGGCATAAGAGTGTTTTCTAAATGTGAGACACTGTTCTCTTTCCTAACTCAGTTCAAGTGTAGCCATGTTTACAGGACCTTCATAAGTGATATCTTATGATAAGTTACTTTTTCTGTGTGACTTATTTCACTTAGAATCATCGTACCTGAATCCACCCATTTTGCTGCTACTGGTCTTATGACATTGATTTCATGGCTGAGGGATATTCCATCGTATGTAAGTACCACAATCTTTTGAACCATTTTTATATTTCCTGGGATATTTAAGGTGTACCCAAGTTGAGGTCCTTGTAAGCAGTGCAGCCCTAAATTTTGGGGTGGCTGTGTCTTTTTGATTTTCAGTTTTCCCAAGGTATATTCCCTAGACTGGAAGTGCCCTTGGCTCTGTAGCTCTGTTGTTTACTTGTTTTAGGGAACACAATGCACTCCTCCAGAGAGGCAGTTGGCAATTTACATCCCGTCCATCAGCATAACAAGGCTTCCTGTTCTCCAGGGCCTGTCTTGCCTTTCTGGTTTTTACACATTTTGTGGATGTCCCTTTTGTCCGGTGGGAAGTGATACTTCTTTGTAGTGCAGATTTGCATTGCCCGCTTGCTTGCTTGGCCAAAAAGGGCGTATGCGTTTTCTCCTGAATATATTCAGGAGAAAACGCTTACGCCCTTTTTGGCCAAGTGTATCATTGTCGAAGTTGTGCCCCTCTTCCTGTGCTTTAAAGGCGATTCCAACGTACCTCTTGAAATCTGTTTCCTGCTATTCTGCCTCGCTTTCAAGTCCGCCTCATTGCCTTCCCTCAACAGATTTTTGGACGATAGTTGTCCTTTATTACTCGGCCAGTTTGTGAATTGCTGTGCCCCTGAGCTCCATTTTTCAACTCGATTTTGGTGAGCTGACCGCAAGTCCAAAATTTTGGTTCAGGATCTATACTGATTCCCGGTGGGTGGCTGAGACTTTGGTTATTTCTTCTTCCTGCCGGCAAATTACAGTGATATGTGCCCGTCCAAATGCCTAACAGCTACTCTCTCATTGGTTCTCCCTCTTCCCTTTCATCCTCTGCCAAATTGGCAACCTGTGCGAACCAGGAGGTTAAAGGGGCTGTCTCTCCAAGTTGGGAGGTTGATAATAAAGCAGATGGAAAGTCAAACCGGAGCACCAGGAGAGGGACTATTCATTGAGTTTTAGAAACCTTTCGTATTCACAGTGTGTCCGTTCTCTAGGATTCCCATACATGTTATATCTGTAGTAATATTCCCTTCAACCTGGAGAGTTGGGACCCATGGAATGTGTGCCATGCATTATTGCTTTAAAGGGTCTGCATTTGCACACCCAGGCTCACCAATCCTCTCAGTCCCAAGTGTCCAGCCTTATGCCACATCCAGCTGTCATTGTAGATAGGGTCATTTCAGGTTTCATCAGAGACCCTGAAGGAATTGTAAAGAATTTCCCAGTTTTTTTGTTTTATTTTTGAAATTCCTTTTTATAGTGGGTTTGAGCTGATTCTCGCTGCCATATTTATGCCATTCTAGACACACTTGATTCCCTTACGGAGACATATCAATACATAGGTTTTAAGATTCTTACTAGTCAGATATATTCCTCTGCGGGAAATATGTGGTTTTGAGTCCCTTTCACTGAGGAAGGTGTAGGTCTTGTCTATTCCATAGTTGGTTTTTGGAACGGTACCTGTGCTTATATCAAACTCTGGTTTTATGCATCACCCCACCTCTCCTTCCCCCTTAAGCAGGCATAAGAGTGTTTTCTAAATGTGAGACACTGTTCTCTTTCCTAACTCAGTTCAAGTGTAGCCATGTTTACAGGATCTTCATAAGTGATAACCTATGATAAGTTTCTTTTTCTCTGTGACTTATTTCACTTAGAATCATCGTACCTGAATCCACCCATTTTGCTGCTACTGGTCTTATGACATTGATTTCATGGCTGAGGGATATTCCATCGTACGTAAGTACCACAATTTTTTGAACCATTTTTATATTTCCTGGGATATTTAAGGTGTACCCAAGTTGAGGTCCTTGTAAGCAGTGCAGCCCTAATTTTTGGGGTGGCTGTGTCTTTTTTATATTCAGTTTTCCAAAGGTATATTCCTTAGACTGGAAGTGCCCTTGGCTCTGTAGCTCTGTTCTTTACTTCTTTTAGGGAACACAATGTACTCCTCCAGAGAGGCAGTTGGCAATTTACATCCGCCCATCAGCATATCAAGGCTCCCTGTTCTCCAGTGCCTGTCTTGCCTTTCTGGTTTTTACACATTTTGTGGATGTCCCTTTTGACCGGTGGTAAGTGATGCTTCTTTGTAATGCAGATTTGCATTGCCCGATTGCTTGCTTGGCCAAAAAGGGCGTATGCGTTTTCTCCTGAATATATTCAGGAGAAAACGCATACGCCCTTTTTGGCCACGTGCATCATTGCCGAAGTTGTGCCCCTCATCCGGTGCTTTAAAGGTGATTCCAACGTACCTCTTGAAATCTGTTTCCTGCTATTCTGCTTCGCTTTCAAGTCCGCCTCGTTGCCTTCCCTCAACAGATTTTTGGACGATAGTTGTCCTTTATTACTCGGCCAGTTTGTGAATTGCTGTGCCCCTGAGCTCCATTTTTCAACTCGTTTTTGGTGAGCTGACCGCAGGTCCAAAATTTTGGTTCAGGACCTATACTGGTTCCCGGTGGGTGGCTGAGACTTTGCTTAATTCTTCTTCCTGCCGGGAAATTAGAGTGATATGTGCCCGTCCAAATGCCTAACAGCTACTCTCTCATTGGTTCTCCCTCTTCCCTTTCATCCTCTGCCAAATTGGCAACCTGTGCGAACCAGGAGGTTAAAGGGGCTGTCTCTCCAAGTTGGGAGGTTGATAGTAAAGCAGGTGGAAAGTCAAACCGGAGCACCAGGAGAGGGACTATTCGTTGAGTTTTAGAAACCTTTCGTATTCACAGTGTGTCCGTTCTCTAGGTTTCCCGTACATGTTATAAATGTAGTAATATTCCCTTCAACCTGGAGAGTTGGGACCCATGGAATGAGTGCCATGCATTAATGCTTTAAAGGTTCTGCATTTGTTCACCCAATCTCACCAATTCTCTCAGTCCAAGTGTCCCGCCTTATGCCACATCCAGCTGTCGTTGTAGATAGGGTCAGTCCAGGTTTCATCAGAGACTCTGAATGAATTGTAAAGAATTTCCCAGTTTTTTGTTTTGTTTTTGAAATTCCTTTTTATAGTGCGTTTGAGCTGATTCTCGCTGCCATGTTTATGCAAGTCTAGACACACTTGGTTCCCTTACGGAGACATATCAATACATAGGTTTTAAGATACTTACTAGTCAGATATATTCCTCTGCGGGAAATATGGGGTTTTGAGTCCCTTTCAGTGAGGAAGGTGTAGGTCTTGCCTATTCCATAGTTGGTTTTTGGAACGGTACCTCTGCTTATATCAAACTCTGGTTTTATGCATCACCCCACCTCTCCTTCCTCCTTAAGCAGGCATAAGAGTGTTTTCTAAATGTGAGACACTGTTCTCTTTCCTAACCCAGTTCAATTGTAGCCATGTTTACAGGATCTTCATAAGTGATATCTTATGATAAGTTTCTTTTTCTGTGTGACTTATTTCACTTAGAATCATCGTACCTGAATCCACCCATTTTGCTGCTACTGGTCTTATGACATTGATTTCATGGCTGAGGGATATTCCATCGTATGTAAGTACCACAATTTTTTGAACCATTTTTATATTTCCTGGGATATTTAAGGTGTACCCAAGTTGAGGTCCTTGTAAGCAGTGCAGCCCTAAATTTTGGGGTGGCTGTGTCTTTTTGATTTTCAGTTTTCCCAAGGTATATTCCCTAGACTGGAAGTGCCCTTGGCTCTGTAGCTCTGTTGTTTACTTGTTTTAGGGAACACAATGCACTCCTCCAGAGAGGCAGTTGGCAATTTACATCCCGCCCATCAGCATAACAAGGCTCCCTGTTCTCCAGGGCCTGTCTTGCGTTTCTGGTTTTTACACATTTTGTGGATGTCCCTTTTGACCGGTGGGAAGTGATACTTCTTTGTAGTGCAGATTTGCATTGCCTACTTGCTTGCTTGGCCAAAAAGGGCGTATGCGTTTTCTCCTGAATATATTCAGGAGAAAACGCATACGCACTTTTTGGCCAAGTGCATCATTGTCGAAGTTGTGCCCCTCTTCCTGTGCTTTAAAGGCGATTCCAACATACCTCTTGAAATCTGTTTCCTGCTATTCTGCCTCGCTTTCAAGTCCGCCTCCTGGCATTCCTCAACAGATATTTGGACGACAGTTGTCCTTTATTACTCGGCCAGTTTGTGAATTGCTGTGCCCCTGAGCTCCATTTTTCAACTCGTTTTAGATGAGCTGACCGCAAGTACAAAATTTTGGTTCAGGACCTATACTGGTTCCCGGTGGGGGGCTGAGACTTTGGTTAATTCTTTTTCCTGCCGGGAAGTTAGAGTGATATGTGCCCGTCCAAATGTCTAACAGCTACTCTCTCATTGGTTCTCCCTCTTCCCTTTCATCCTCTGCCAAATTGGCAACCTGTGCGAACCAGGAGGTTAAAGGGGCTGTCTCTCCAAGTTGGGAGGTTGATAGTAAAGCAGATGGAAAGTCAAACCGGAGCACCAGGAGAGGGACTATTCGTTGAGTTTTAGAAACCTTTCGTATTCACAGTGTGTCCGTTCTCTAGGTTTCCCGTACATGTTATAACTGTAGTAATATTCCCTTCAACCTGGAGAGTTGGGACCCATGGAATGTGTGCCTTGCATTATTGCTTTAAATGGTCTGCATTTGTTCACCCAATCTCACCAATCGTCTCAGTCCCAAGTGTCCCTCCTTATGCCACATCCAGCTGTCGTTGTAGATAGGGTCATTCTAGATTTCATCAGAGACCCTGAAGGAATTGTAAAGAATTTCCCAGTTTTTTTGTTTTGTTTTTGAAATTCCTTTTTATAGTGGGTTTGAGCTGATTCTCGCTGCCATGTTTATGCCAGTCTAGACACACTTGATTCCCTTACGGAGACATATCAATACATAGGTTTTAAGATTCTTACTAGTCAGATATATTCTTCTGCGGGAAATATGGGGTTTTGAGTCCCTTTCACTGAGGAAGGTGTAGGTCTTGTCTATTCCATAGTTGGTTTTTGGAACGGTACCTGTGCTTATATCAAACTCTGGTTTTATGCATCACCCCACCTCTCCTTCCCCCTTAAGCAGGCATAAGAGTGTTTTCTAAATGTGAGACACTGTTCTCTTTCCTAACTCAGTTCAAGTGTAGCCATGTTTACAGGATCTTCATAAGTGATATCTTATGATAAGTTTCTTTTTCTCTGTGACTTATTTCACTTAGAATCATCGTACCTGAATCCACCCATTTTGCTGCTACTGGTCTTATGACATTGATTTCATGGCTGAGGGATATTCCATCGTACGTAAGTACCACAATTTTTTGAACCATTTTTATATTTCCTGGGATATTTAAGGTGTACCCAAGTTGAGGTCCTTGTAAGCAGTGCAGCCCTAAATTTTGGGGTGGCTGTGTCTTTTTGATTTTCAGTTTTCCCAAGGTATATTCCCCAGACTGGAAGTGCCCTTGGCTCTGTAGCTCTGTTGTTTACTTGTTTTAGGGAACACAATGCACTCCTCCAGAGAGGCAGTTGGCAATTTACATCCCGCCCATCAGCATAACAAGGCTCCCTGTTCTCCAGGGCCTGTCTTGCCTTTCTGGTTTTTACACATTTTTTGGATGTCCCTTTTGACCGGTGGTAAGTGATACTTCTTTGTAGTGCAGATTTGCATTGCCCGCTTGCTTGCTTGGCCAAAAAGGGCGTATGCGTTTTCTCCTGAATATATTCAGGAGAAAACGCATACGCCCTTTTTGGCCAAGTGCATCATTGTCGAAGTTGTGCCGCTCTTCCTGTGCTTTAAAGGCGATTCCAACGTACCTCTTGAAATCTGTTTCCTGCTATTCTGCCTCGCTTTCAAGTCCGCCTCGTTGCCTTCCCTCAACAGATATTTGGACGATAGTTGTCCTTTATTACTCGGCCAGTTTGTGAATTGCTGTGCCCCTGAGCTCCATTTTTCAACTCGTTTTAGGTGAGCTGACCGCAAGTCCAAAATTTTTTGTTCAGCACCTATACTGGTTCCCGGTGGGGGGCTGAGACTTTGGTTAATTCTTCTTCCTGCCGGGAAATTACAGTGATATGTGCCCGTCCAAATGCCTAACAGCTACTCTCTCATTGGTTCTCCCTCTTCCCTTTCATCCTCTGCCAAATTGGCAACCTGTGCGAACCAGGAGGTTAAAGGGGCTGTCTCTCCAAGTTGGGAGGTTGATAGTAAAGCAGATGGAAAGTCAAACCGGAGCACCAGGAGAGGGACTATTCGTTGAGTTTTAGAAACCTTTCGTATTCACAGTGTGTCCGTTCTCTAGGTTTCCCGTACATGTTATAACTGTAGTAATATTCCCTTCAACCTGGAGAGTTGGGACCCATGGAATGTGTGCCATGCATTATTGCTTTAAATGGTCTGCATTTGTTCACCCAATCTCACCAATCGTCTCAGTCCCAAGTGTCCCTCCTTATGCCACATCCAGCTGTCGTTGTAGATAGGGTCATTCTAGATTTCATCAGAGACCCTGAAGGAATTGTAAAGAATTTCCCAGTTTTTTTGTTTTGTTTTTGAAATTCCTTTTTATAGTGGGTTTGAGCTGATTCTCGCTGCCATGTTTATGCCAGTCTAGACACACTTGATTCCCTTACGGAGACATATCAATACATAGGTTTTAAGATTCTTACTAGTCAGATATATTCTTCTGCGGGAAATATGGGGTTTTGAGTCCCTTTCACTGAGGAAGGTGTAGGTCTTGTCTATTCCATAGTTGGTTTTTGGAACGGTACCTGTGCTTATATCAAACTCTGGTTTTATGCATCACCCCACCTCTCCTTCCCCCTTAAGCAGGCATAAGAGTGTTTTCTAAATGTGAGACACTGTTCTCTTTCCTAACTCAGTTCAAGTGTAGCCATGTTTACAGGATCTTCATAAGTGATATCTTATGATAAGTTTCTTTTTCTCTGTGACTTATTTCACTTAGAATCATCGTACCTGAATCCACCCATTTTGCTGCTACTGGTCTTATGACATTGATTTCATGGCTGAGGGATATTCCATCGTACGTAAGTACCACAATTTTTTGAAGCATTTTTATATTTCCTGGGATATTTAAGGTGTACCCAAGTTGAGGTCCTTGTAAGCAGTGCAGCCCTAAATTTTGGGGTGGCTGTGTCTTTTTGATTTTCAGTTTTCCCAAGGTATATTACCTAGACTGGAAGTGCCCTTGGCTCTGTAGCTCTGTTGTTTACTTGTTTTAGGGAACACAATGCACTCCTCCAGAGAGGCAGTTGGCAATTTACATCCCGCCCATCAGCATAACAAGGCTCCCTGTTCTCCAGGGCCTGTCTTGCCTTTCTGGTTTTTACACATTTTTTGGATGTCCCTTTTGACCGGTGGTAAGTGATACTTCTTTGTAGTGCAGATTTGCATTGCCCGCTTGCTTGCTTGGCCAAAAAGGGCGTATGCGTTTTCTCCTGAATATATTCAGGAGAAAACGCATACGCCCTTTTTGGCCAAGTGCATCATTGTCGAAGTTGTGCCGCTCTTCCTGTGCTTTAAAGGCGATTCCAACGTACCTCTTGAAATCTGTTTCCTGCTATTCTGCCTCGCTTTCAAGTCCGCCTCGTTGCCTTCCCTCAACAGATATTTGGACGATAGTTGTCCTTTATTACTCGGCCAGTTTGTGAATTGCTGTGCCCCTGAGCTCCATTTTTCAACTCGTTTTTGGTGAACTGACCGCAAGTCCAAAATTTTGGTTCAGGATCTATACTGATTCCCGGTGGGGGGCTGAGAGTTTGGTTAATTCTTCTTCCTGCCGGGAAATTACAGTGATATGTGCCCGTCCAAATGCCTAGCAGCTACTCTCTCATTGGTTCTCCCTCTTCCCTTTCATCCTCTGCCAAATTGGCAACCTGTGCGAACCAGGAGGTTAAAGGGGCTGTCTCTCCAAGTTGGGAGGTTGATAATAAAGCAGATGGAAAGTCAAACCGGAGCACCAGGAGAGGGACTATTCGTTGAGTTTTAGAAACCTTTCGTATAGACAGTGTGTCCGTTCTCTAGGATTCCCGTACATGTTATATCTGTAGTAATATTCCCTTCAACCTGGAGAGTTGGGACCCATGGAATGTGTGCCATGCATTATTGCTTTAAAGGGTCTGCATTTGCTCACCCAATCTCACCAATCCTCTCAGTCCCAAGTGTCCAGCCTTATGCCACATCCAGCTGTCATTGTAGATAGGGTCATTTCAGGTTTCATCAGAGACCCTGAAGGAATTGTAAAGAATTTCCCAGTTTTTTTGTTTTATTTTTGAAATTCCTTTTTATAGTGGGTTTGAGCTGATTCTCGCTGCCATATTTATCCCAGTCTAGACACACTTGATTCCCTTACGGAGACATATCAATACATAGGTTTTAAGATTCTTACTAGTCAGATATATTCCTCTGCGGGAAATATGGGGTTTTGAGTCCCTTTCACTGAGGATGGTGTAGGTCCTGTCTATTCCATAGTTGGTTTTTGGAACGGTACCTGTGCTTATATCAATCTCTGGTTTTATGCATCACCCCACCTCTCCTTCCCCCTTAAGCAGGCATAAGAGTGTTTTCTAAATGTGAGACACTGTTCTCTTTCCTAACTCAGTTCAAGTGTAGCCATGTTTACAGGATCTTCATAAGTGATATCTTATGATAAGTTTCTTTTTCTGTGTGACTTATTTCACTTAGAATCATCGTACCTGAATCCACCCATTTTGCTGCTACTGGTCTTATGACATTGATTTCATGGCTGAGGGATATTCCATCGTACGTAAGTACCACAATTTTTTGAACCATTTTTATATTTCCTGGGATATTTAAGGTGTACCCAAGTTGAGGTCCTTGTAAGCAGTGCAGCCCTAAATTTTGGGGTGGCTGTGTCTTTTTGATTTTCAGTTTTCCCAAGGTATATTCCCTAGACTGGAAGTGCCCTTGGCTCTGTAGCTCTGTTGTTTACTTGTTTTAGGGAACACAATGCACTCCTCCAGAGAGGCAGTTGGCAATTTACATCCCGCCCATCAGCATAACAAGGCTCCCTGTTCTCCAGGGCCTGTCTTGCCTTTCTGGTTTTTACACATTTTGAGGATGTCCCTTTTGACTGGTGGGAAGTGATACTTCTTTGTAGTGCAGATTTGCATTGCCCGATTGCTTTCTTGGCCAAAAGGGGTGTATGCGTTTTCTCTTGAATATATTCAGGAGAAAACGCCTACGCCCTTTATGGCCACGTGCATCATTGTCGAAGTTGTGCCCCTCTTCCTGTGCTTTAAAGGCGATTCCAACGTACCTCTTGAAATCTGATTCCTGCTATTCTGCCTCGCTTCCAAGTCCGCCTCGTTGCCTTCCCTCAACAGATTTTTGGACGATAGTTGTCCTTTATTACTTGGCCAGTTTGTGAATTGCTGTGCCCCTGAGCTCCATTTTTCCACTCATTTTTTGTGAGCTGACCGCAGGTCCAAAATTTTGGTTCAGGACCTATACTGGTTCCCGGTGGGTGGCTGAGACTTTGGTTAATTCTTCTTCCTGCCGGGAAATTACAGTGATATGTGCCCGTCCAAATGCCTAACAGCTACTCTCTCATTGGTTCTCCCTCTTCCCTTTCATCCTCTGCCAAATTGGCAACCTGTGCGAACCAGGAGGTTAAAGGGGCTGTCTCTCCAAGTTGGGAGGTTGATAGTAAAGCAGATGGAAAGTCAAACCTGAGCACCAGGAGAGGGACTATACGTTGAGTTTTAGAAACCTTTCGTATTCACAGTGTGTCCGTTCTCTAGGTTTCCCGTACATGTTATAGCTGTAGTAATATTCCCTTCAACCTGGAGAGTTGGGACCCATGGAATGGGTGCCATGCATTATTGCTTTAAAGGGTCTGCATTTGCTCAACCAATCTCACCAATCCTCTCAGTCCCAAGTGTCCAGCCTTATGCCACATCCAGCTGTCGGTGTAGATAGGGTCATTCCAGGTTTCATCAGAGACCCTGAAGGAATTGTAAAGAATTTCCCAGTTGTTTTGATTTATTTTTGAAATTCCTTTTTATAGTGGGTTTGAGCTGATTCTCGCTGCCATGTTTATGCCAGTCTAGACACACTTGATTCCCTTACGGAGACATATCAATACATAGGTTTTAAGATTCTTACTAGTCAGATATATTCCTCTGCGGGAAATATGGGGTTTTGAGTCCCTTTCACTGAGGAAGGTGTAGCTGTTGGCTATTCCATAGTTGGTTTTTGGAACGGTACCTGTGCTTATATCAAACTCTGGTTTTATGCATCACCCCACCTGTCCTGCCCCCTTAAGCAGGCATAAGAGTGTTTTCTAAATGTGAGACACTGTTCTCTTTCCTAACTCAGTTCAAGTGTAGCCATGTTTACAGGATCTTCATAAGTGATATCTTATGATAAGTTTCTTTTTCTGTGTGACTTATTTTACTTAGAATCATCGTACCTGAATCCACCCATTTTGCTGCTACTGGTCTTATGACATTGATTTCAAGGCTGAGGGATATTCCATCGTACATAAGTACCACCATTTTTTGAAGCATTTTTATATTTCCTGGGATATTTAAGGTGTACCCAAGTTGAGGTCCTTGTAAGCAGTGCAGCCCTAAATTTTGGGTGGCTGTGTCTTTTTGATTTTCAGTTTTCCCAAGGTATATTCCCTAGACTGGATGTGCCCTTGGCTCTGTAGCTCTGTTGTTTACTTGTTTTAGGGAACACAATGCACTCCTCCAGAGAGGCAGTTGGCAATTTACATCCCAACCATCAGCATAACAAGGCTCCCTGTTCTCCAGGGCCTGTCTTGCCTTTCTGGTTTTTACACATATTGTGGATGTCCCTTTTGACCGGTGGGAAGTGATACTTCTTTGTAGTGCAGATTTGCATTGCCCGCTTGCTTGCTTGGCCAAAAAGGGCGTATGCGTTTTCTCCTGAATATATTCAGGAGAAAACGCATACGCCCTTTTTGGCCAAGTGCATCATTGTCGAAATTGTGCCCCTCTTCCTGTGCTTTAAAGGTGATTCCAACGTACCTCTTGAAATCTGTTTCCTGCTATTCTGCCTCGCTTTCAAGTCCGCCTCGTGTCCTTCCCTCAACAGATTTTTGGACGATAGTTGTCCTTTATTACTCGGCCAGTTTGTGAATTGCTGGGCCCCTGAGCTCCATTTTTCAACTCGTTTTAGGTGAGCTGACCGCAAGTCCAAAATTTTGGTTCAGGACCTATACTGGTTCCCGGTGGGTGGCTGAGATTTTGGTTAATTCTTCTTCCTGCCGGGAAATTACAGTGATATGTGCCCGTCCAAATGCCTAACAGCTACTCTCTCATTGGTTCTCCCTCTTCCCTTTCATCCTCTGCCAAATTGGCAACCTGTGCGAACCAGGAGGTTAAAGGGGCTGTCTCTCCAAGTTCGGAGGTTGATAGTAAAGCAGGTGGAAAGTCAAACCGGAGCACCAGGAGAGGGACTATTCGTTGAGTTTTAGAAACCTTTCGTATTCACAGTGTGTCCATTCTCTAGGTTTCCCGTACATGTTATAACTGTAGTAATATTCCCTTCAACCTGGAGAGTTGGGACCCATGGAATGGGTGCCATGCATTATTGCTTTAAAGGGTCTGCAATTGCTCACCCAATCTCACCAATCCTCTCAGTCCCAAGTGTCCAGCCTTATGCCACATCCAGCTGTCGTTGTAGATAGGGTCATTCCAGGTTTCATCAGAGACCCTGAAGGAATTGTAAAGAATTTCCCAGTTTTTTTGTTTTGTTTTTGAAATTCCTTTTTATAGTGGGTTTGAGCTGATTCTCGCTGCGATGTTTATGCCAGTCTAGACACACTTGATTCCCTTACGGAGACATATCAATACATAGGTTTTAAGATTCTTACTAGTCAGATATGTTCCTCTGCGGGAAATATGATGTTTTGAGTCCCTTTCACTGAGGAAGGTGTAGGTCTTGTCTATTCCATAGTTGGTTTTTGGAACGGTACCTGTGCTTATATCAAACTCTGGTTTTATGCATCACCCCACCTCTCTTCCCCCTTAAGCAGGCATAAGAGTGTTTTCTAAATGTGAGACACTGTTCTCTTTCCTAACTCAGTTCAAGTGTAGCCATGTTTACAGGATCTTCAAAAGTGATATCTTATGATAAGTTTCTTTTTCTCTGTGACTTATTTCACTTAGAATCATCGTACCTGAATCCACCCATTTTACTGCTACTGGTCTTATGTCATTGATTTCATGGCTGAGGTATATTCCATCGTACGTAAGTACCACAATTTTTTGAACCATTTTTATATTTCCTGGGATATTTAAGGTGTACCCAAGTTGAGGTCCTTGTAAGCAGTGCAGCCCTAAATTTTGGGGTGGCTGTGTCTTTTTGATTTTCAGTTTTCCCAAGGTATATTCCCTAGACTGGAAGTGCCCTTGGCTCTGTAGCTCTGTTGTTTACTTGTTTTAGGGAACACAATGCACTCCTCCAGAGAGGCAGTTGGCAATTTACATCCCGCCCATCAGCATAAGAAGGCTCCCTGTTCTCTAGGGTCTGTCTTGCCTTTCTGGTTTTTACACATTTTGTGGACGTCCCTTTTGACCGGTGGGAAGTGATACTTCTTTGTAGTGCAGATTTGCATTGCCCGCTTGCTTGCTTGGCCAAAAAGGGCGTATGCGTTTTCTCCTGAATATATTCAGGAGAAAACGCATACGCCCTTTTTGGCCAAGTGCATCATTGTCGATGTTGTGCCCCTCTTCCTGTGCTTTAAAGGCGATTCCAACGTACCTCTTGAAATCTGTTTCCTGCTATTCTGCCTCGCTTTCAAGTCTGTCTCGTTGCCTTCCCTCAACAGATTTTTGGATGATAGTTGTCCTTTATTACTGGGCCAGTTTTTGAATTGCTGTGCCCCTGAGCTCCATTTTTCAACTCGTTTTTGGTGAGCTGACCGCAAGTCCAAAGTTTTGGTTCAGGACCTATACTGGTTCCCGGTAGGTGGCTGAGACTTTGGTTAATTCTTCTTCCTGCCGGGAAATTACAGTGATATGTGCCCGTCCAAATGCCTATCAGGTACTCTCTCATTGGTTCTCCCTCTTCCCTTTCATCCTCTGCCAAATTGGCAACCTGTGCGAACCAGGAGGTTAAAGGGGCTGTCTCTCCAAGTTGGGAGGTTGATAGTAAAGCAGAAGGAAAGTCAAACCGGAGCACCAGGAGAGGGACTATTCGTTGAGTTTTAGAAACCTTTCGTATTCACAGTGTGTCCGTTCTCTAGGTTTCCCGTACATGTTATAACTGTAGTAATATTCCCTTCAACCTGGAGAGTTGGGACCCATGGAATGGGTGCCATGCATTATTGCTTTAAAGGGTCTGCATTTGTTCACCCAATCTCACCAATCCTCTCAGTCCCAAGTGTCCAGCCTTATGCCACATCCAGCTGTCGTTGTAGATAGGGTCATTCCAGGTTTCATCAGAGACCCTGAAGGAATTGTAAAGAATTTCCCAGTTTTTTTGTTTTGTTTTTGAAATTCCTTTTTATAGTGGGTTTGAGCTGATTCTCGCTGCCATGTTTATGCCAGTCTAGACACACTTGATTCCCTTACGGAGACATATCAATCCATAGGTTTTAAGATTATTACTAGTCAGATATATTCCTCTGCGCGAAATATGGGGTTTTGAGTCCCTTTCACTGAGGAAGGTGTAGGTCTTGTCTATTCCATAGTTGGTTTTTGGAACGGTACCTGTGCTTATATCAAACTCTGGTTTTATGCATCACCCCACCTCTCCTTCCCCCTTAAGCAGGCATAAGAGTGTTTTCTAAATGGAGACACTGTTCTCTTTCCTAACTCAGTTCAAGTGTAGCCATGTTTACAGGATCTTCATAAGTGATATCTTATGATAAGTTTCCTTTTCTCTGTGACTTATTTCACTTAGAATCATCGTACCTGAATCCACCCATTTTACTGCTACTGGTATTATGTCATTGATTTCATGGCTGAGGTATATTCCATCGTACGTAAGTACCACAATTTTTTGAACCATTTTTATATTTCCTGGGATATTTAAGGTGTACCCAAGTTGAGGTCCTTGTAAGCAGTGCAGCCCTAAATTTTGGGGTGGCTCTGTCTTATTGATTTTCAGTTTTCCCAAGGTATATTCCCTAGACTGGAAGTGCCCTTGGCTCTGTAGCTCTGTTGTTTACTTGTTTTAGGGAACACAGTGCACTCCTCCAGAGAGGCAGTTGGCAATTTACATCCCGCCCATCAGCATAACAAGGCTCCCTGTTCTCCAGGGCCTGTCTTGCCTTTCTGGTTTTTACACATTTTGTGGATATCCCTTTTGACCGGTGGGAAGTGATACTTCTTTGTAGTGCAGATTTCCATTGCCCGCTTGCTTGCTTGGCCAAAAAGGGCGTATGCGTTTTCTCCTGAATATATTCAGGAGAAAATGCATACGCCCTTTTTGGCCAAGTGCATCATTGCCGAAATTGGCCCCTCTTCCTGTTCTTTAAAGGCGATTCCAACGTACCTCTTGAAATCGGTTTCCTGCTATTCTGCCTCGCTTTCAAGTCCGCCTCGTTGCCTTCCCTCAACAGATTTTTGGACGATAGTTGTCCTTTATTACTCGGCCAGTTTGTGAATTGCTGTGCCCCTGAGCTCCATTTTTCAACTCGTTTTTGGTGAGCTGACCGCAAGTCCAAAATTTTGGTTCAGGACCTATACTGGTTCCCGGTGGGTGGCTGAGACTTTGGTTAATTCTTCTTCCTGCAGGGAAATTACAGTGATATGTGCCCGTCCAAATGCCTAACAGCTACTCTCTCATTGGTTCTCCCTCTTCCCTTTCATCCTCTGCCAAATTGGCAACCTGTGTGAACCAGGAGGTTAAAGGGGCTGTCTCTCCAAGTTGGGACGTTGATAATAAAGCAGACGGAAAGTCAAACCGGAGCACCAGGAGAGGGACTATTCGTTGAGTTTTAGAAACCATTCGTATTCACAGTTTTTCCGTTCTCTAGGTTTCCGGTACATGTTATAGCTGTAGTAATATTCCCTTCAACCTGGAGAGTTGGGACCCATGGAATGTGTGCCATGCATTATTGCTTTAAAGGGTCTGCATTTGCTCACCCAATCTCACCAATCATCTCAGTCCCAAGTGTCCAGCCTTATGCCACATCCAGCTGTCGTTGTAGATAGAGTCATTCCATGTTTCATCAGAGACCCTGAAGGAATTGTAAAGAATTTCCCCGCTGTTTTGTTTTGGTTTTGAAATTCCTTTTTATAGTGGGTTTGAGCTGATTCTCGCTGCCATGTTTATGCCAGTCTAGACACACTTGATTCCCTTACAGAGACATATGAACACATAGGTTTTAAGATTCTTACTAGTCAGATATATTCCTCTGCGGGAAATATGGTGTTTTGAGTCCCTTTCACTGAGAAAGGTGTAGGTCTTGTCTATTCCATAGTTGGTTTTTGGAACGGTACGTGTGCTTATATCAAACTCAGGTTTTATGCATCACCCCACCTCTCCATCCCCCTTAAGCAGGCATAAGAGTGTTTTCTAAATGTGAGACACTGTTCTCTTTCCTAACTCAGTTCAAGTGTAGCCATGTTTACAGGATCTTCATAAGTGATATCTTATGATAAGTTTCTTTTTCTGTGTGACTTATTTCACTTAGAATCATCGTACCTGAATCCACCCATTTTGCTGCTACTGGTCTTATGACATTGATTTCATGGCTGAGGGATAATCCATCGTACGTAATTACCACAATTTTTTGAACCATTTTTATATTTCCTGGGATATTTAAGGTGTACCCAAGTTGAGGTCCTTGTAAGCACTGCAGCCCTAAATATTGGGGTGGCTCTGTATTATTGATTTTCAGTTTTCCCAAGGTATATTCCCTAGACTGGAATTGCCCTTGGCTCTGTAGCTCTGTTCTTTACTTGTTTTAGTAAACACAGTGCACTCCTCCAGAGAGGCAGTTGGCAATTTACATCCCGCCCATCAGCATAACAAAGCTCCCTGTTCTCCAGGGCCCGTCTTGCCTTACTGCTTTTTACACATTTTGTGGATGTCCCTTTTGACCGGTGGGAAGGGATACTTCTTTGTTGTGCCGATTTGCATTGCCCGCTTGCTTGCTTGGCCAAAAAGGGCGTATGCGTTTTCTCCTGAATATATTCAGGAGAAGACGCATACGCCCTTTTTGGCCAAGGGCATCAATGTCGAAGTTGTGCCCCTCTTCCTGTGCTTTAAAGGGATTCCAACGTACCTCATGAAATCTGTTTCCTGCTATTCTGCCTCGCTTTCAAGTCCGCCTTGTTGCCTTCCCTCAACAGATTTTTGGACGATAGTTTTCCTTTATTACTCGGCCAGTTTGTGAATTGCTGTGCCCCTGAGCTCCATTTTTCAACTCGTTTTTGGTGAGCTGACCGCAAGTCCAAAATTTTGGTTCAGGACCTATACTGGTTCCCAGTGGGTGGCTGAGACTTTGTTTAATTCTTCTTCCTGCCGGGAAGTTAGAGTGATATGTGCCCGTCCAAATGCCTAACAGCTACTCTCTCATTGGTTCTCCCTCTTCCCTTTCATCCTCTGCCAAATTGGAAACCTGTGCGAACCAGGAGGTTAAAGGGGCTGTCTCTACAAGTTGGGAGGTTGATAGTAAAGCAGATGGAAAGTCAAACCAGAGCACCAGGATAGGGACTATTCGTTGAGTTTTAGAAACCTTTCGTATTCACAGTGTGTCCGTTCTCTAGGTTTCCCGTACATGTTATAGCTGTAGTAATATTTCCTTCAACCTGGAGAGTTGGGACTCATGGAATGGGTGCCAAGCATTTGTGCTTTAAAGGGTCTGCATTTGCTCACCCAATCTCACCAATCCTCTCAGTCCCAAGTGTCCCTCCTTATGCCACATCCAGCTGTCGTTGTATATATGGTCATTCCAGGTTTCCTCAGAGACCCTGAAGGAATTGTAAAGAATTTCCCATTTTTTTTGTTTTGTTTTTGAAATTCCTTTTTATAGTGGGTTTGAGCTGATTCTCGCTGCCATGTTTATGCCAGTCTAGACACGCTTGAATCCCTTACGGAGACATATCAATACATAGGTTTTAAGATTCTTACTAGTCAGATATATTCCTCTGCGGGAAATATGGTGTTTTGAGTCCCTTTCACTGAGAAAGGTGTAGGTCTTGTCTATTCCATAGTTGGTTTTTGGAACGGTATGTGTGCTTATATCAAACTCAGGTTTTATGCATCACCCCACCTCTCCTTCCCCCTTAAGCAGGCATAAGAGTGTTTTCTAAATGTGAGACACTGTTCTCTTTCCTAACTCAGTTCAAGTGTAGCCATGTTTACAGGATCTTCATAACTGATATCTTATGATAAGTTACTTTTTCTGTGTGACTTATTTCACTTAGAATCATCGTACCTGAATCCACCCATTTTGCTTCTACTTGTCTTATGACATTGATTTCATGGTTGAGGGATATTCCATCGTACGTAAGTACCAGAATTTTTTGAACCATTTTTATATTTCCTGGGATACTTAAGGTGGATCCAACTTGAGGTCCCTGTAAGCAGTGCAGCCCTAAATTTTGGGGTGGCTCTGTCTTATTGATTTTCAGTTTTCCCGAGGTATATTCCCTAGACTGGAAGGGCCCTTGGCTCTGTAGCTCTGTTCTTTACTTGTTTTAGGAAACACAATGCACTCCTCCAGAGAGGCAGTTGGCAATTTACATCCCGCCCATCAGCATAACAATGCTCCCTGTTCTCCAGGGCCTGTCTTGCCTTTCTGGTTTTTACACATTTTGTGGATGTCCCATTTGACCGGTGGGAAGTGATACTTCTTTGTAGTGCAGATTTGCATTGCCCGCTTGCTTGCTTGGCCAAAAAGGGCATATGCGTTTTCTCCTGAAGATATTCAGGGGAAAACGCATACGCCCTTTTTGGCCAAGTGCATCATTGTCGAAGTTGTGCCCCTCTTCCTGTGCTTTAAAGGCGATTCCAACGTACTTCTTGAAATCTGTTTCCTGCTATTCTGCTTCGCTTTCAAGTCCGCCTCATTGCCTTCCCTCAACAGATTTTTGGACGATAGTTGTCCTTTATTACTCGGCCAGCTTGTGAATTGCTGTGCCCCTGAGCTCCATTTTTCAACTCGTTTTTGGTGAGCTGACCGCAAGTCCAAAATTTTGGTTCAGGACCTATACTGGTTCCCGGTGGGTGGCTGAGACTTTTGTTAATTCTTCTTCCTGCGGGGAAGTTAGAGTGAGATGTGCCCGTCCAAATGCCTAACAGCTACTCTCTCATTGGTTCTCCCTCTTCGCTTTCATCCTCTGCCAAATTGGCAACCTGTGTGAACCAGGAGGTTAAAGGGGCTGTCTCTCCAAGTTGGGAGGTTGATAGTAAAGCAGATGGAAAGTCAAACCGGAGCACCAGGAGAGGGACTATTCGTTGAGTTTTAGAAACCTTTCGTATTCACAGTGTGTCCGTTCTCTAGGTTTCCCGTACATGTTATAGCTGTAGTAATATTCCCTTCAACCTGGAGAGTTCGGACCCATGGAATTGGTGCCATGCATTATTGCTTTAAATGGTCTGCATTTGCTCACCCAATCTCACCAATCGACTCAGTCTCAAGTGTCCCTCCTTATGCCACATCCAGCTGTCGTTATAGATAGGGTCATTCCAGGTTTCATCAGGGACCCGGAAGGAATTGTAAAGAATTTCCCAGTTTTTTTTGTTTTGTTTTTGAAATTCCTTTTTATAGTGGTTTGAGCTGATTCTCGCTGCCATGTTTATGCCAGTCTAGACACACTTGATTCCCTTATGGAGACATATCAATACATAGGTTTTAAGATTCTTACTAGTCAGATATATTCCTCTGCGGGAAATATGGGGTTTTGAGTCCCTTTCACTGAGAAAGGAGTAGGTCTTGTGTATTCCATTGTTGGTTTTTGGAACGGTACCTGTGCTTATATCAAACTCTGGTTTTATGCATCACCCCACCTCTCCTTCCACCTTAAGCAGGCATAAGAATGTTTTCTAAATATGAGATACTGTTCTCTATCCTAACTCAGTTCAAGTGTAGCCATGTTTACAGGATCTTCATAAGTGATATCTTATGATAAGTTTCTTTTTCTGTGTGACTTATTTCACTTAGAATCATCGTACCTGAATCCACCCATTTTGCTGCTACTGGTCTTATGACATTGATTTCATGGCTGAGGGATATTCCATCGTACGTAAGTACCAGAATTTTTTGAACCATTTTTATATTTCCTGGGATACTTAAGGTGTATCCAAGTTGAGGTCCTTGTAAGCAGTGGAGCCCTAAATTTTGGGGTGGCTCTCTCTTATTGATTTTCAGTTTTCCCAAGGTATATTCCCTAGACTGGAAGGGCCCTTGGCTCTGTAGCTCTGTTCTTTACTTGTTTTAGGGAACACAATGCACTCCTCCAGAGAGGCAGTTGGCAATTTACATCTCGCCCATCAGCATAACAAGGCTCCCTGTTCTCCAGGGCCTGTCTTGCCTTTCTTGTTCTTACACATTTTGTGGATGTCCCTTTTGACCGGTGGGAAGTGATACTTCTTTGTAGTGCAGATTTGCATTGCCCGCTTGCTTGCTTGGCCAAAAAGGGCGTATGCGTTTTCTCCTGAATATATTCAGGAGAAAACGCATACGCCCTTTTTGGCCAAGTGCATCATTTTCGAAGTTGTGCCCCTCTTCCTGTGCTTTAAAGGCGATTCCAACGTACTTCTTGAAATCTGTTTCCTGCTATTCTGCCTCACTTTCAAGTCCACCTCGTTGCCTTCCCTCAACAGATTTTTGGACGATAGTTGTCCTTTATTACTCGGCCAGTTTGTGAATTGCTGTGCCCCTGAGCTCCATTTTTCAACTCGTTTTTGGTGAGCTGACCGCAAGTCCAAAATTTCAGTTCAGGAACTATACTGGTTCCCGGTGGGTGGCTGAGACTTTGGTTAATTCTTCTTCCTGCCGGGAAATTACAGTGATATGTGCCCGTCCAAATTCCTAACAGCTACTCTCTCATAGGTTCTCCCTCTTCCCTTTCATCCTCTGCCAAATTGGCAACCTGTGCGAACCAGGAGGTTAAAGGGGCTGTCTCTCCAAGTTGGGCGGTTTATAGTAAAGCAGATGTAAAGTCAAACCCGAGCACCAGGAGAGGGACTATTCGTTGAGTTTTAGAAACCTTTCGTATTCACAGTGTGTCCGTTCTCTAGGTTTCCCGTACATGTTATAACTGTAGTAATATTCCCTTCAACCTGGAGAGTTGGGACCCATGGAATGGGTGCCAGGCATTTGTGCTTTAAAGGGTCTTCATTTGCTCACCCAATCTCACCAATCCTCTCAGTCCCAAGTGTCCCTCCTTATGCCACATCCAGCTGTCGTTGTAGATAGGGTCATTCCAGGATTCATCAGAGACCCTGAAGGAATTGTAAAGAATTTCCCCGTTTTTTTGTTTTGTTTTTGAAATTACTTTTTATAGTGGGTTTGAGCTTATTCTCACTTCCATGTTTATGCCAGTCTAGACACACTTGATTCCCTTACGGAGACATATCAATACATAGGTTTTAAGATGCTTACTAGTCAGATATATTCCTCTGCGGGAAATATGGTGTTTTGAGTCCCTTTCACTGAGGAAGGTGTAGGTCTTGTCTATTCCATAGTTGGTTTTTGGAACGGTACCTGTGCTTATATCAAACTCTGGTTTTATGCATCACCCCACCTCTCCTTCCCCCTTAAGCAGGCATAAGTGTGTTTTCTAAATGTGAGACACTGTTCTCTTTCCTAACTCAGTTCAAGTGTAGCCATGTTTACAGGATCTTCATAAGTGATATCTTATGATAAGTTTCTTTTTCTGTGTGACTTATTTCACTTAGAATCATCGTACCTGAATCCACCCATTTTGCTGCTACTGGTCTTATGACATTGATTTCATGGCTGAGGGATATTCCATCATACGTAAGTACCACAATTTTTTGAACCATTTTTATATTTCCTGGCATATTTAAGGTGTACCCAAGTTGAGGTCCTTGTAAGCAGTGCAGCCCTAAATTTTGGGGTCGCTCTGTCTTATTGATTTTCAGTTTTCCCAAGGTATATTCCCTAGACTGGAAGTGCCCTTGGCTCTGTAGCTCTCTTGTTTACCTGTTTTAGGGAACACAGTGCACTCCTCCAGAGAGGCAGTTGGCAATTTACATCCCGCCCATCAGCATAACAAGGCTCCCTGTTCTCCAGGGCCTGTCTTGCCTTTCTGGTTTTTACACATTTTGTGGATGTCCCTTTTGACCGGTGGGAAGTGATACTTCTTTGTACTGCAGATTTGCATTGCCCGCTTGCTTGCTTGGCCAAAAAGGGCGTATGCGTTTTCTCCTGAATATATTCAGGAGAAAACGCATACGCCCTTTTTGGCCAAGTGCATCATTGTCGAAGTTGTGCCCCTCTTCCTGTGCTTTAAAGGCGATTCCAACGTACCTCTTGAAATCTCTTTCCTGCTATTCTGCCTCGCTTTCAAGTCCGCCTCGTTGCCTTTCCTCAACAGATTTTTGGACGATAGTTGTCCTTTATTACTCGGCCAGTTTGTGAATTGCTGTGCCCCTGAGCTCCATTTTTCAACTCGTTTTTGGTGAGCTGACCGCAAGTCCAAAATTTTGGTTCAGGACGTATACTGGTTCCCGGTGGGTGGCTGAGACTTTGGTTAATTCTTCTTCCTGCGGGGAAGTTAGAGTGATATGTGCCCGTCTAAATGCCTAACAGCTACTCTCTCATTGGTTCTCCCTGTTTCCTTTCATCCTCTGCCAAATCGGCAACCTGTGCAAACCAGGAGGTTAAAGGGGCTGTTTCTCCAAGTTGGGCGGTTGATAGTAAAGCTGATGGAAAGTCAAACCGGAGCACCAGGAGTGGGGCTATTCGTTGAGTTTTAGAAACCTTTCGTATTCACAGTGTGTCCGTTCTCTAGGTTTCCCGTACATGTTATAACTGTAGTAATATTCCCTTCAACCTGGAGAGTTGGGACCCAAGGAATGGGTGCCATGCATTATTGCTTTAAAGGGTCTGCATTTTCTCACCCAATCTCACCAATTCTCTCAGTCCCATGTGTCCAGCCTTATGCCACATCCAGCTGTCGTTGTAGATAGGGTCATTCCAGGTTTCATCAGAGACCCTGAAGGAATTGTAAAGAATTTCCCAGTTTTTTTGTTTTGTTTTTGAAATTCCTTTTTATAGTGTGTTTGAGCTGATTCTCGCTGCCATGTTTATGCCAGTCTAGACACACTTGTTTCCCTTACGGTGACATATCAATACATAGGTTTTAAGATTCTTACTAGTCAGATATATTCCTCTACGGGAAATATGGTGTTTTGAGTCCCTTTCACTGAGGAAGGTGTAGGTCTTGTCTATTCCATAGTTGGTTTTTGGAACGGTACCTGTACTTATATCAAACTCTGGTTTTATGCATCACCCCACCTCTCCTTCCCCCTTAAGCAGACATAAGAGTGTTTTCTAAATGTGAGACACTGTTCTCTTTCCTAACTCAGTTCAAGTGTAGCCATGTTTATAGGATCTTCATAGTTATATCTTATGATAAGTTTTATTTTCAGTGTGACTTATTTCGCTTAGAATCATCGTACCTGAATACACCCATTTTGCTGCTACTGGTCTTATGACATTGATTTCATGGCTGAGGGATATTCCATCGTACGTAAGTACCACAATTTTTTGAACCATTTTTATATTTCCTGGGATACTTAAGGTATATCCAAGTTGAGGTCCTTGTAAGCAGTGCAGCCCTAAATTTTGGGGTGGCTCTGTCTTATTTATTTTCAGTTTTCCCAAGGTATATTCCCTAGTTTGGAAATGCCCTTGGCTCTGTAGCTCTGTTCTTTACTTGTTTTAGGGAACACAATGCACACCTCCAGAGAGGCAGATGGCAATTTACATCCCGCCCATCAACATATCAAGGCTCCCTGTTCTCCAGGGCCTGTCTTGCCTTTCTGGTTTTTACACATTTTGTGGATGTCCCTTTTGACCGGTGGGAAGTGATACTTCTTTTTAGTGCAGCTTTGCATTGCCCGCTTGCTTGCTTGGCCAAAAAGGGCGTATGCGTTTTCTCCTGAATATATTCAGGAGAAAACGCATACGCCCTTTTTGGCCAAGTGCATCATTGTCGAAGTTGTGCCCCTCTTCCTGTGCTTTAAAGGCGATTCCAACGTACCTCTTGAAATCTGTTTCCTGCTATTCGGCCTCGCTTTCAAGTCCGCCTCGTTGCCTTCCCTCAACAGATTTTTGGACGATAGTTGTCCTTTATGACTCGGCCAGTTTGTGAATTGCTGTGCCCCTGAGCTCCATTTTTCAACTCGTTTTTGGTGAGCTGACCGCAAGTCCAAAATTTTGGTTCAGGACCTATACTGGTTCCTGGTGGGTGGCTGAGACTTTGGTTAATTCTTCTTCCTGCCGGGAAATTACAGTGATATGTGCCCGTCCAAATGCCTAACAGCTACTCTCTCATTGGTTCTCCCTCTTCCCTTTCATCCTTTGCCAAATTGGCAACCTGTGCAAACCAGGAGGTTAAAGGGCCTGTCTCTCCAAGTTGGGAGGTTGATAGTAAAGCAGATGGAAAGTCAAACCGGAGCACCAGGAGAGGGACTATTCGTTGAGTTTTAGAAACCTTTCGTATTCACAGTGTGTCCGTTCTCTAGGTTTCCCGTACATGTTATAGCTGTAGTAATATTCCCTTCAACCTGTAGAGTTGGGACCCATGGAATGGGTGCCAGGCATTTGTGCTTTAAAGGGTCTGCATTTGCTCACCCAATCTCACAAATCGTCTCAGTCCCAAGTGTCCCTCCTTATGCCACATCCAGCTGTCGTTGTAGATACGGTCATTCCAGGTTTCATCAGAGACCCTGAAGGAATTGTAAAGAATTTCCCAGTTTTCTTGTTTTGTTTTTGAAATTCCTTTTTATAGTGGGTTTGAGCTGATTCTCGCTGCCATGTTTATGCCTGTCTAGACACATTTGATTCCCTTACGGAGACATATCAATACATAGGTTTTAAGATTCTTACTAGTCAGATATATTCCTCTGCGGGAAATATGGTGTTTTGAGTCCCTTTCACTGAGGAAGGTGTAGGTCTTGTCTATTCCATAGTTGGTTTTTGGAACGGTACGTGTGCTTATATCAAACTCTGGTTTTATGCATCACCCCACCTCTCCTTCCCCCTTAAGCAGGCATAAGAGTGTTTTCTAAATGTGAGACACTGTTCTCTTTCCTAACTCAGTTCAAGTGTAGCCATGTTTACAGGATCTTCATAAGTGATATCTTATGATAAGTTTCTTTTTCTGTGAGACTTATTTCACTTAGAATCATCATACCTGAATCCACCCATTTTGCTGCTACTGGTCTTATGATATTGATTTCATGGCTGAGGGATATTCCATCGTACGTAAGTACCACAATTTTTTGAACCATTTTTATATTTCCTGGGATATTTAAGGTGTACCCAAGTTGAGGTCTTGTAAGCTGTGCAGCCCTAAATATTGGGGTGGCTCTGTATTATTGATTTTCAGTTTTCCCAAGGTATATTCCCTAGACTGGAAGTGCCCTTGGCTCTGTAGCTCTGTTGTTTACTTGTTTTAGGGAACACAATGCACTCCTCCAGAGAGGCAGTTGGCAATTTACATCCCGCCCATCAGCATAACAAGGCTCCCTGTTCTCCAGGGCCTGTCTTTCCTTTCTGGTTTTTACACATTTTGTGGATGTCCCTTTTGACCGGTGGGAAGTGTTACTTCTTTGTAGTGCAGATTTGCATTGCCCGCTTGCTTGCTTGGCCAAAACGGGCGTATGCGTTTTCTCCTGAATATATTCAGGAGAATACGCATACGCCCTTTTTGGCCAAGGGCATCATTGTCGAAGTTGTGCCCCTCTTCCTGTGCTTTAAAGGCGATTCCAACTTACCTCTTTAAATCTGTTTCCTGCTATTCTGCCTCGCTTTCAAGTCCGCCTCGTTGCCTTCCCTCAACAGATTTTTGGACGATAGTTGTCCTTTATTACTCGGACAGTTTGTGAATTGCTGTGCCCCTGAGCGCCATTTTTCAACTCGTTTTTGGTGAGCTGACCGCAAGTCCAAAATTTTGGTTCAGGACCTATACTGGTTCCCGGTGGGTGGCTGAGACTTTGGTTAATTCTTCTTCCTGCCGGGAAATTACAGTGATATGTGCCCGTCCAAATGCCTAACAGCTACTCTCTCATTGGATCTCCCTCATCCCTTTCATTCACTGCCAAATTGGCAACCTGTGTGAACTAGGAGGTTAAAGGGGCTGTCTCTCCAAGTTGGGAGGTTGATAGTAAAGCAGATGGAAAGTCAAACCGGGGCAGCAGGAGAGGGACTATTCGTTGAGTTTTAGAAACCTTTCGTATTCACAGTGTGTCCGTTGTCTATGTTTCCTGTACATGTTATAACTGTAGTAATATTCCCTTCAACCTGGAGAGTTGGGACTCATGGAATGGGTGCCAAGCATTTGTGCTTTAAAGGGTCTACATTTGCTCACCCAATCTCACCAATCCTCTCAGTCCCAAGTGTCCAGCCTTATGCCACATCCAGCTGTCGTTGTAGATAGGGTCATTCCAGGTTTCATTAGAGACCCTGAAGGAATTGTAAAGAATTTCCCAGTTTTTTTGTTTTGTTTTTGAAATTCCTTTTTATAGTGTGTTTGAGCTGATTCTCGCTGCCATGTTTATGCCAGTCTAGACACACTTGTTTCCCTTACGGTGACATATCAATACATAGGTTTTAAGATTCTTACTAGTCAGATATATTCCTCTACGGGAAATATGGTGTTTTGAGTCCCTTTCACTGAGGAAGGTGTAGGTCTTGTCTATTCCATAGTTGGTTTTTGGAACGGTACCTGTACTTATATCAAACTCTGGTTTTATGCATCACCCCACCTCTCCTTCCCCCTTAAGCAGACATAAGAGTGTTTTCTAAATGTGAGACACTGTTCTCTTTCCTAACTCAGTTCAAGTGTAGCCATGTTTATAGGATCTTCATAGTTATATCTTATGATAAGTTTTATTTTCAGTGTGACTTATTTCGCTTAGAATCATCGTACCTGAATACACCCATTTTGCTGCTACTGGTCTTATGACATTGATTTCATGGCTGAGGGATATTCCATCGTACGTAAGTACCACAATTTTTTGAACCATTTTTATATTTCCTGGGATACTTAAGGTATATCCAAGTTGAGGTCCTTGTAAGCAGTGCAGCCCTAAATTTTGGGGTGGCTCTGTCTTATTTATTTTCAGTTTTCCCAAGGTATATTCCCTAGTTTGGAAATGCCCTTGGCTCTGTAGCTCTGTTCTTTACTTGTTTTAGGGAACACAATGCACACCTCCAGAGAGGCAGATGGCAATTTACATCCCGCCCATCAACATATCAAGGCTCCCTGTTCTCCAGGGCCTGTCTTGCCTTTCTGGTTTTTACACATTTTGTGGATGTCCCTTTTGACCGGTGGGAAGTGATACTTCTTTTTAGTGCAGCTTTGCATTGCCCGCTTGCTTGCTTGGCCAAAAAGGGCGTATGCGTTTTCTCCTGAATATATTCAGGAGAAAACGCATACGCCCTTTTTGGCCAAGTGCATCATTGTCGAAGTTGTGCCCCTCTTCCTGTGCTTTAAAGGCGATTCCAACGTACCTCTTGAAATCTGTTTCCTGCTATTCGGCCTCGCTTTCAAGTCCGCCTCGTTGCCTTCCCTCAACAGATTTTTGGACGATAGTTGTCCTTTATGACTCGGCCAGTTTGTGAATTGCTGTGCCCCTGAGCTCCATTTTTCAACTCGTTTTTGGTGAGCTGACCGCAAGTCCAAAATTTTGGTTCAGGACCTATACTGGTTCCTGGTGGGTGGCTGAGACTTTGGTTAATTCTTCTTCCTGCCGGGAAATTACAGTGATATGTGCCCGTCCAAATGCCTAACAGCTACTCTCTCATTGGTTCTCCCTCTTCCCTTTCATCCTTTGCCAAATTGGCAACCTGTGCAAACCAGGAGGTTAAAGGGCCTGTCTCTCCAAGTTGGGAGGTTGATAGTAAAGCAGATGGAAAGTCAAACCGGAGCACCAGGAGAGGGACTATTCGTTGAGTTTTAGAAACCTTTCGTATTCACAGTGTGTCCGTTCTCTAGGTTTCCCGTACATGTTATAGCTGTAGTAATATTCCCTTCAACCTGTAGAGTTGGGACCCATGGAATGGGTGCCAGGCATTTGTGCTTTAAAGGGTCTGCATTTGCTCACCCAATCTCACAAATCGTCTCAGTCCCAAGTGTCCCTCCTTATGCCACATCCAGCTGTCGTTGTAGATACGGTCATTCCAGGTTTCATCAGAGACCCTGAAGGAATTGTAAAGAATTTCCCAGTTTTCTTGTTTTGTTTTTGAAATTCCTTTTTATAGTGGGTTTGAGCTGATTCTCGCTGCCATGTTTATGCCTGTCTAGACACATTTGATTCCCTTACGGAGACATATCAATACATAGGTTTTAAGATTCTTACTAGTCAGATATATTCCTCTGCGGGAAATATGGTGTTTTGAGTCCCTTTCACTGAGGAAGGTGTAGGTCTTGTCTATTCCATAGTTGGTTTTTGGAACGGTACGTGTGCTTATATCAAACTCTGGTTTTATGCATCACCCCACCTCTCCTTCCCCCTTAAGCAGGCATAAGAGTGTTTTCTAAATGTGAGACACTGTTCTCTTTCCTAACTCAGTTCAAGTGTAGCCATGTTTACAGGATCTTCATAAGTGATATCTTATGATAAGTTTCTTTTTCTGTGAGACTTATTTCACTTAGAATCATCATACCTGAATCCACCCATTTTGCTGCTACTGGTCTTATGATATTGATTTCATGGCTGAGGGATATTCCATCGTACGTAAGTACCACAATTTTTTGAACCATTTTTATATTTCCTGGGATATTTAAGGTGTACCCAAGTTGAGGTCTTGTAAGCTGTGCAGCCCTAAATATTGGGGTGGCTCTGTATTATTGATTTTCAGTTTTCCCAAGGTATATTCCCTAGACTGGAAGTGCCCTTGGCTCTGTAGCTCTGTTGTTTACTTGTTTTAGGGAACACAATGCACTCCTCCAGAGAGGCAGTTGGCAATTTACATCCCGCCCATCAGCATAACAAGGCTCCCTGTTCTCCAGGGCCTGTCTTTCCTTTCTGGTTTTTACACATTTTGTGGATGTCCCTTTTGACCGGTGGGAAGTGTTACTTCTTTGTAGTGCAGATTTGCATTGCCCGCTTGCTTGCTTGGCCAAAACGGGCGTATGCGTTTTCTCCTGAATATATTCAGGAGAATACGCATACGCCCTTTTTGGCCAAGGGCATCATTGTCGAAGTTGTGCCCCTCTTCCTGTGCTTTAAAGGCGATTCCAACTTACCTCTTTAAATCTGTTTCCTGCTATTCTGCCTCGCTTTCAAGTCCGCCTCGTTGCCTTCCCTCAACAGATTTTTGGACGATAGTTGTCCTTTATTACTCGGACAGTTTGTGAATTGCTGTGCCCCTGAGCGCCATTTTTCAACTCGTTTTTGGTGAGCTGACCGCAAGTCCAAAATTTTGGTTCAGGACCTATACTGGTTCCCGGTGGGTGGCTGAGACTTTGGTTAATTCTTCTTCCTGCCGGGAAATTACAGTGATATGTGCCCGTCCAAATGCCTAACAGCTACTCTCTCATTGGATCTCCCTCATCCCTTTCATTCACTGCCAAATTGGCAACCTGTGTGAACTAGGAGGTTAAAGGGGCTGTCTCTCCAAGTTGGGAGGTTGATAGTAAAGCAGATGGAAAGTCAAACCGGGGCAGCAGGAGAGGGACTATTCGTTGAGTTTTAGAAACCTTTCGTATTCACAGTGTGTCCGTTGTCTAGGTTTCCTGTACATGTTATAACTGTAGTAATATTCCCTTCAACCTGGAGAGTTGGGACTCATGGAATGGGTGCCAAGCATTTGTGCTTTAAAGGGTCTACATTTGCTCACCCAATCTCACCAATCCTCTCAGTCCCAAGTGTCCAGCCTTATGCCACATCCAGCTGTCGTTGTAGATAGGGTCATTCCAGGTTTCATTAGAGACCCTGAAGGAATTGTAAAGAATTTCCCAGTTTTTTTGTTTTGTTTTTGAAATTCCTTTTTATAGTGGGTTTGAGCTGATTCTTGCTGCAATGTCTATGCCAGTCTAGACACACTTTTTTCCCTTTCAGAGACTTATCAATACATAGGTTTTAATATTCTTACTAGTCAGATATATTCCTCTGCGGGAAATATGGGGTTTTGAGTCCCTTTCACTGAGGAAGGTGTAGGTCTTGTCTATTTCATAGTTGGTTTTTGGAACGGTACCTGTGCTTATATCAAACTCTGGTTTTATGCATCACCCCACCTCTCCTTCCCCCTTAAGCAGGCATAAGAGTGTTTTCTAAATGTGAGACACTGTTCTCTTTCCTAACTCAGTTCAAGTGTAGCCATGTTTATAGGATCTTCATAAGTGATATCTTATGATAAGTTTCTTTTTCTGTGTGACTTATTTCACTTAGAATCATCGTACCTGAATCCACCCATTTTGCTTCTACTGGTCTTATGATATTGATTTCATGGCTGAGGGATATTCCATCGTGCGTAATTACCACAATTTTTTGAACCATTTTGATATTTCCTGGGATGCTTAATGTGTATCCAAGTTGAGTTCCTTGTAAGCAGTGCAGCCCTAAATTTTGGGGTGGCTCTGTCTTATTGATTTTCAGTTTTCCCAATGTATATTCCCTAGACTGGAAGTGCCCTTGGCTCTGTAGCTCTGTTCTTTACTTGTTTTAGGGAACACAATGCACTCCTCCAGAGAGGCAGTTGGCAATTTACATCCCGCCCATCAGCATAACAAGGCTCCCTGTTCTCCAGGGCCTGTCTTGCCTTTCTGGTTTTTACACATTTTGTGGATGTCCCTTTTGACCGGTGGGAAGTGATACATCTTTGTAGTGCAGATTTGCATTGCCCGCTTGCTTGCTTGGCCAAAAAGGGCTTATGCGTTTTCTCCTGAATATATTCAGGAGAAAACGCATAAGCCCTTTTTGGCCAAGTGCATCATTGACGAAGTTGTGCCCCTCTTCCTGTGCCTTAAAGGCGATTCCAACGTACCTATTGAAATCTGTTTCCTGCTATTCTGCCTCGCTTTCAAGTCCGCCTCGTTGCCTTTCCTCAACAGATTTTTGGACGATAGTTGTCCTTTATTACTCGGCCAGTTTGTGAATTGCTCTGCCCCTGAGCTCCATTTTTCAACTCGTTTTTGGTGAGCTGACCGCAAGTCCAAAATTTTGGTTCAGGACCTATACTGGTTCCCGGTGGGTGGCTGAGACTTTGGTTAATTCTTCTTCCTGCCGGGAAATTACAGTGATATGTGCCCGTCCAAATGCCTAACAGCTACTCTCTCATTGGTTCTCCCTCTTCCCTTTCATCCTCTGCCAAATTGGAAACCTGTGCGAACCAGGAGGTTAAAGGGGCTGTCTCTCCAAGTTGGGAAGTTGATAGTAAAGCAGATGGAAAGTCAAACCGGAACACCAGGATAGGGACTATTCGTTGAGTTTTAGAAACCTTTCGTATTCACAGTGTGTCCGTTTTCTAGGTTTCCCGTACATGTTATAGCTGTAGTAATATTCCCCTCAACCAGGAGAGTTGGGACCCATGGAATGGGTGCCAGGCATTTGTGCTTTAAAGGGGCTGCATTTGCTCACCAAATCTCACCAATCGTCTCAGTCCCAAGTGTCCCTCCTTATGACACATCCAGCTGTCGTTGTATATAGGGTCATTCCAGGTTTCATCAGAGACCCTGAAGGAATTGTAAAGAATTTCCCAGTTTTTTTGTTTTGTTTTTGAAATTCCTTTTTATAGTGGGTTTGAGCTGATTCTCGCTGCCATGTTTATGCCAGTCTAGACACACTTGATTCCCTTACGGAGACATATCAATACATAGGTTTTAAGATTCTTACTAGTCAGATATATTCCTCTGCGGGAAATATGGGGTTTTGAGTCCCTTTCACTGAGGAAGGTGTAGGTCTTGTCTATTCCATAGTTGGTTTTTGGAACGGTACGTGTGCTTATATCAAACTCTGGTTTTATGCATCACCCCACCTCTCCTTCCCCCTTAAGCAGGCATAAGAGTGTTTTCTAAATGTGAGACACTGTTCTCTTTCCTAACTCAGTTCAAGTGTAGCCATGTTTACAGGATCTTCATAAGTGATATCTTATGATAAGTTTCTTTTTCTGTGAGACTTATTTCACTTAGAATCATCATACCTGAATCCACCCATTTTGCTGCTACTGGTCTTATGATATTGATTTCATGGCTGAGGGATATTCCATCGTACGTAAGTACCACAATTTTTTGAACCATTTTTATATTTCCTGGGATATTTAAGGTGTACCCAAGTTGAGGTCTTGTAAGCTGTGCAGCCCTAAATATTGGGGTGGCTCTGTATTATTGATTTTCAGTTTTCCCAAGGTATATTCCCTAGACTGGAAGTGCCCTTGGCTCTGTAGCTCTGTTGTTTACTTGTTTTAGGGAACACAATGCACTCCTCCAGAGAGGCAGTTGGCAATTTACATCCCGCCCATCAGCATAACAAGGCTCCCTGTTCTCCAGGGCCTGTCTTTCCTTTCTGGTTTTTACACATTTTGTGGATGTCCCTTTTGACCGGTGGGAAGTGATACTTCTTTGTAGTGCAGATTTGCATTGCCCGCTTGCTTGCTTGGCCAAAACGGGCGTATGCGTTTTCTCCTGAATATATTCAGGAGAATACGCATACGCCCTTTTTGGCCAAGGGCATCATTGTCGAAGTTGTGCCCCTCTTCCTGTGCTTTAAAGGCGATTCCAACTTACCTCTTTAAATCTGTTTCCTGCTATTCTGCCTCGCTTTCAAGTCCGCCTCGTTGCCTTCCCTCAACAGATTTTTGGACGATAGTTGTCCTTTATTACTCGGACAGTTTGTGAATTGCTGTGCCCCTGAGCGCCATTTTTCAACTCGTTTTTGGTGAGCTGACCGCAAGTCCAAAATTTTGGTTCAGGACCTATACTGGTTCCCGGTGGGTGGCTGAGACTTTGGTTAATTCTTCTTCCTGCCGGGAAATTACAGTGATATGTGCCCGTCCAAATGCCTAACAGCTACTCTCTCATTGGATCTCCCTCATCCCTTTCATTCACTGCCAAATTGGCAACCTGTGTGAACTAGGAGGTTAAAGGGGCTGTCTCTCCAAGTTGGGAGGTTGATAGTAAAGCAGATGGAAAGTCAAACCGGGGCAGCAGGAGAGGGACTATTCGTTGAGTTTTAGAAACCTTTCGTATTCACAGTGTGTCCGTTGTCTAGGTTTCCTGTACATGTTATAACTGTAGTAATATTCCCTTCAACCTGGAGAGTTGGGACTCATGGAATGGGTGCCAAGCATTTGTGCTTTAAAGGGTCTACATTTGCTCACCCAATCTCACCAATCCTCTCAGTCCCAAGTGTCCAGCCTTATGCCACATCCAGCTGTCGTTGTAGATAGGGTCATTCCAGGTTTCATTAGAGACCCTGAAGGAATTGTAAAGAATTTCCCAGTTTTTTTGTTTTGTTTTTGAAATTCCTTTTTATAGTGGGTTTGAGCTGATTCTTGCTGCAATGTCTATGCCAGTCTAGACACACTTTTTTCCCTTTCAGAGACTTATCAATACATAGGTTTTAATATTCTTACTAGTCAGATATATTCCTCTGCGGGAAATATGGGGTTTTGAGTCCCTTTCACTGAGGAAGGTGTAGGTCTTGTCTATTTCATAGTTGGTTTTTGGAACGGTACCTGTGCTTATATCAAACTCTGGTTTTATGCATCACCCCACCTCTCCTTCCCCCTTAAGCAGGCATAAGAGTGTTTTCTAAATGTGAGACACTGTTCTCTTTCCTAACTCAGTTCAAGTGTAGCCATGTTTATAGGATCTTCATAAGTGATATCTTATGATAAGTTTCTTTTTCTGTGTGACTTATTTCACTTAGAATCATCGTACCTGAATCCACCCATTTTGCTTCTACTGGTCTTATGATATTGATTTCATGGCTGAGGGATATTCCATCGTGCGTAATTACCACAATTTTTTGAACCATTTTCATATTTCCTGGGATGCTTAATGTGTATCCAAGTTGAGTTCCTTGTAAGCAGTGCAGCCCTAAATTTTGGGGTGGCTCTGTCTTATTGATTTTCAGTTTTCCCAATGTATATTCCCTAGACTGGAAGTGCCCTTGGCTCTGTAGCTCTGTTCTTTACTTGTTTTAGGGAACACAATGCACTCCTCCAGAGAGGCAGTTGGCAATTTACATCCCGCCCATCAGCATAACAAGGCTCCCTGTTCTCCAGGGCCTGTCTTGCCTTTCTGGTTTTTACACATTTTGTGGATGTCCCTTTTGACCGGTGGGAAGTGATACATCTTTGTAGTGCAGATTTGCATTGCCCGCTTGCTTGCTTGGCCAAAAAGGGCTTATGCGTTTTCTCCTGAATATATTCAGGAGAAAACGCATAAGCCCTTTTTGGCCAAGTGCATCATTGACGAAGTTGTGCCCCTCTTCCTGTGCCTTAAAGGCGATTCCAACGTACCTATTGAAATCTGTTTCCTGCTATTCTGCCTCGCTTTCAAGTCCGCCTCGTTGCCTTTCCTCAACAGATTTTTGGACGATAGTTGTCCTTTATTACTCGGCCAGTTTGTGAATTGCTGTGCCCCTGAGCTCCATTTTTCAACTCGTTTTTGGTGAGGTGACTGCAAGTGCGAAATTTTGGTTCAGGAACTATTCTGGTTCCCGGAGGGTTGCTGTGTCTTTGGTTAATTCTTCTTCCTGCCGGGAAATTACGGTGATATGTGCCCATCCAAATGCCTAACAGCTACTCTCTCATTGGTTCTCCATCTTCACTTTCATCCTCTGCCAAATTGGCAACCTGTGCGAACCAGGAGGTTAAAGGGGATGTCTCTCCATGTTGGGAGGTTGATAGTAAAGCAGATGGAAAGTCAAACCGGAGCACCAGGAGAGGGACTATTCGTTGAGTTTTAGAAACCTTTCATATTCACAGTGTGTCCGTTCTCTAGGTTTCCCGTACATGTTATATCTGTAGTAATATTCCATTCAACCTGGAGAGTTGGGACCCATGAAATGGTTGCCAGGCATTTGTGCTTTAAAGAGTCTGCATTTGCTCACCCAATCTCACCAATCCTCTCAGTCCCAAGTGTCCAGCCTTATGCCACATCCAGCTGTCATTGTAGATAATGTCATTCCAGGTTTCATCAGAGACCCTGAAGGAATTGTAAAGAATTTCCCAGTTTTTTTGTTTTGTTTTTGAAATTCCTTTTTAGAGTGGGTTTGAGCTGATTCTCGCTGCCATGTTTATGCCAGTCTAGACACACTTGATTCCCTTATGGAGACATATCAATACATAGGTTTTAAGATTCTTACTAGACAGATATATTACTCTGCGGGAAATATGGGGTTTTGAGTCCCTTTCACTGAGGAAGGTGTAGGTCTTGTCTATTCCATAGTTGGTTTTTGGAACGGTACCTGTGCTTATATCAAACTCTGGTTTTATGCATCACCCCACCTCTCCTTCCCCCTTAAGCAGGCATAAGAGTGTTTTCTAAATGTGAGACACTGTTCTCTTTCCTAACTCAGTTCAAGTGTAGCCATGTTTACAGGATCTTCATAAGTGCTATCTTATGATAAGTTTCTTTTTCTGTGTGACTCATTTCACTTAGAATCATCGTACCTGAATCCACCCATTTTGCTGCTACTGGTCTTATGACATTGATTTCATGGCTGAGGGATATTCCATCCTACGTAAGTACCACAATTTTTAGAACCATTTTAATATTTCCTGGGATATTTAAGGTGTACCCAAGTTGAGGTCCTTGTAAGCAGTGCAGCCCTAAATTTTGAGGTGGCTCTGTCTTATTGATTTTCAGTTTTCCCAAGGTATATTCCGTAGACTGGAAGTGCCGTTGGCTCTGTAGCTCTGTTGTTTACTTGTTTTAGGGAACACAATGCACTCCTCCAGAGAGGCAGTTGGCAATTTACATCCCGCCCATCAGCATAACAAGGCTCCCTGTTCTCCAGGGCCTGTCTTGCCTTTCTGGTTTTTACACATTTTGTGGATGTCCATTTCAACCCGTGGGAAGTGATAGTTATTTGTAGTGCAGATTTGCATTGCCCGCTTGCTTGCTTGGCCAAAAAGGGCGTATGCGTTTTCTCCTGAATATATTCAGAAGAAAACGCATACGCCCTTTTTGGCCAAGTGCATCATTGTCGAAGTTGTGCCCCTCTTCCTGTGCTTTAAAGGCGATTCCAACGTACATCTTGAAATCTGTTTCCTGCTATTCTGCTTCGCTTTCAAGTCTGCCTCGGTGCCTTCCCTCAACAGATTTTTGGACGATAGTTGTCCTTTATTACTCGGCCATTTTGTGAATTGCTGTGCCCCTGAGCTCCATTTTTCAACTCGTTTTTTGTGAGCTGACCGCAAGTCCAACATTTTGGTTCAGGACCTATGCTGGTTCCCGGTGGGCGGCTGGGAGTTTGGTTAATTCTTCTTCCTGCCGTGAAATTAGAGTGATATATGCCCGTCCAAATGCCTAACAGCTACTCTCTCATTGGTTCTCCCTCTTCCATTTCATCCTCTGCCAAATTGGAAACCTGTGCGAACCAGGAGGTTAAAGGGGATGTCTCTCCAAGTTGGGAGGTTGATAGTAAAGCAGATGGAAAGTCAAACCGGAGCACCAGGAGAGGGACTATTCGTTGAGTTTTAGAAACCTTTCATATTCACAATGTGTCCCTACTCTAGGTTTCCCGTACATGTTATAACTGTAGTAATATTCCCTTCAACCTGGAGAGTTGGGACACATGGATTGGGTGCCATGCATTATTGCTTTAAAGCGTATGCATTTGCTCACCCAATCTCACCAATCGTCTCAGTCCCAAGTGTCCAGCCTTATGCCACATCCAGCTGTCATTGTAGATAGGGTCATTCCAGGTTTCATCAGAGACCCTGAAGGAATTGTAAAGAATTTCCCAGTTTTTTTGTTTTGTTTTTGAAATTCCTTTTTATAATGTGTTTGAGCTGATTCTCGCTGCCATGATTATGCCAGTCTAGACACACTTGATTCCCTTACGGAGACATATGAATACATAGGTTTTAAGATTCTCACTAGTCAGATACATTCCTCTGTGGGAAATATGGTGTTTTAAGTCCCTTTCACTGAGGAAGGTGTAGGTCTTGTCTATTCCATAGTTGGTTTTTAGAACGGTACCTGTGCTTATATCAAACTCTGTTTTTATGCATCACCCCACCTCTCTTTCACCCTTAAGCAGGCATAAGAGTGTTTTCTAAATGTGAGACACTGTTCTCTTTCCTAACTCATTCAAGTGTAGCCATGTTTACAGGATCTTCATAAGTGATATCTTATGATAAGTTTCTTTTTCTGTGTGACTTATTTCACTTAGAATCATCGTAGCTGAATCCACACATTTTGCTGCTACTGATCTTATGACATTGATTTCATGGTTGAGGGATATTCCATCGTACGTAAGTACCACAATTTTTTGAACCATTTTTATATTTCCTGGGATATTTAAGGTGTACCCAAGTTGAGGTCCTTGTAAGCAGTGCAGCCCTTAATTTTGGGGTGGCTCTGTCTTATTGATTTTCAGTTTTCCCAAGGTATATTCCCTAGACTGGAAGTGCCCTTGGCTCTGTAGCTCTGTTGTTTACTTGTTTTAGGGAACACAATGCACTCCTCCAGAGAGGCAGTTGGCAATTTACATCCCGCCCATCAGCATAACAAGGTTCCCTGTTCTCCAGGGCCTGTCTTGCCTTTCTGGTTTTTACACATTTTGTGGATGTCCATTTCAACCCGTGGGAAGTGATACTTATTTGTAGTGCAGATTTGCATTGCCCGCTTGCTTGCTTGGCCAAAAAGGGCGTATGAGTTTTCTCCTGAATATATTCAGAAGAAAACGCATACGCCCTTTTTGGCCAAGTGCATCATTGTCGAAGTTGTGCTCCTCTTCCTGTGCTTTAAAGGTGATTCTAACGTACATCTTGAAATCTGCTTCCTGCTATTCTGCTTCGCTTTCAAGTCTGCCTCGTTGCCTTCCCTCAACAGATTTTTGGACGATAGTTGTCCTTTATTACTCGGCCAGTTTGTGAATTGCTGTGCCCCTGAGCTCCATTTTTCAACTCGTTTTTTGTGAGCTGACCGCAAGTCCAACATTTTGGTTCAGGACCTATGCTGGTTCCCGGTGGGTGGCTGAGAGTTTGGTTAATTCTTCTTCCTGCCGGGAAATTAGAGTGATATATGCCCGTACAAATGCCTAACAGCTACTCTCTCATTGGTTCTCCCTCTTCCCTTTCATCCTCTGCCAAATTGGAAACCTGTGCGAACCAGGAGGTTAAAGGGGATGTCTCTCCAAGTTGGGAGGTTGATAGTAAAGCAGATGGAAAGTCAAACCGGAGCACCAGGAGAGAGACTATTCGTTGTGTTTTAGAAACCTTTCGTATTCACAGTGTGTCCGTACTCTAGGTTTCCCATACATGTTATAACTGTAGTAATATTCCCTTCAACCTGGAGAGTTGGGACCCGTGGAATGGGTGCCATGCATTATTGCTTTAAAGGGTCTGCATTTGCTAACCCAATCTCACCAATCATCTCAGTCCCAAGTGTCCAGCCTTATGCCACATCCACCTGTCGTTGTAGATAGGGTCATTCCAGGTTTCATCAGAGACCCTGAAGGAATTGTAAAGAATTTCCCAGTTTTTTTGTTTTGTTTTTGAAATTCCTTTTTATAGTGGGTTTGAGCTGATTCTCGCTGCCATGTTTATGCCAGTCTAGACACACTTGATTCCCTTACGGAGACATATCAATACATAGGTTTTAAGATTCTTACTAGACAGATATATTCCTCTGCGGGAAATATGGGGTTTTGAGTCCCTTTCACTGAGGAAGGTGTAGGTCTTGTCTATTCCATAGTTGGTTTTTGGAACGGTACCTGTGCTTATATCAAACTCTGTTTTTATGCATCACCCCACCTCTCCTTCTCCCTTAAGCAGGCATAAGAGTGTTTTCTAAATGTGAGACACTGTTCTCTTTCCTAACTCAGTTCAAGTGTAGCCATGTTTACAGGATCTTCATAAGTGATATCTTATGATAAGTTTCTTTTTCTGTGTGACTCATTTCACTTAGAATCATCGTACCTGAATCCACCCATTTTGCTGCTACTGGTCTTACGACATTGATTTCATGGCTGAGGGATATTCCATCGTACGTAAGTACCACAATTTTTGAACCATTTTAATATTTCCTGGGATATTTAAGGTGTACCCAAGTTGAGGTCCTTGTAAGCAGTGCAGCCCTAAATTTTGGGGTGGCTCTGTCTTATTGATTTTCAGTTTTCCCAAGGTATATTCCGTAGACTGGAAGTGCCCTTCGCTCTGTAGCTCTGTTGTTTACTTGTTTTAGGGAACACAATGCACTCCTCCAGAGAGGCAGTTGGCAATTTACATCCCGCCCATCAGCATAACAAGGCTCCCTGTTCTCCAGGGCCTGTCTTGCCTTTCTGGTTTTTACACATTTTGTGGATGTCCCTTTCAACCCGTGGGAAGTGATAATTATTTGTAGTGCAGATTTGCATTGCCCGCTTGCTTGCTTGGCCAAGAAGGGCGTATGCGTTTTCTCCTGAATATATTCAGAAGAAAACGCATACGCCCTTTTTGGCCAAGTGCATCATTGTCGAAGTTGTGTCCCTCTTCCTGTGCTTTAAAGGCGATTCCAACGTACCTCTTGACATCTGTTTCCTGCTATTCTGCTTCGCTTTCAAGTATGCCTCGTTGCCTTCCCTCAACAGATTTTTGGACGATAGTTGTCCTTTATTACTCGGCCACTTTGTGAATTGCTGTGCCCCTGAGCTCGATTTTTCAACTCGTTTTTTGTGACCTGACCGCAAGTCCAACATTTTGGTTCAGTACCTATGCTGGTTCCCGGTGTGTGGCTGAGACTTTGGTTAATTCTTCTTCCTCCCGGGAAATTAGAGTGATATGTGCCCGTCCAAATGCCTAACAGCTACTCTCTCATTGGTTCTTCCTCTTCCCTTTCATCCTCTGCCAAATTGGAAACCTGTGCGAACCAGGAGGTTAAAGGGGATGTCTCTCCAAGTTGGGAGTTTGATAGTAAAGCAGATGGAAAGTCAAACCGGAGCACCAGGAGAGGGACTATTCGTTGAGTTTTAGAAACCTTTCGTATTCACAGTGTGTCCGTACTCTAGGATTCCCGTACATGTTATAACTGTAGTAATATTCCCTTCAACCTGGAGAGTTGGGACCCATGGATTGGGTGCCATGCATTATTGCTTTAAAGGGTCTGCATTTGCTCACCCAATCTCACCAATCGTCTCAGTCCCAAGTGTCCAGCCTTATGCCACATCCAGCTGTCATTGTAGATAGGGTCATTCCAGGTTTCATCAGAGACCCTGAAAGAATTGTAAAGCATTTCCCAGTTTTTTTGTTTTGTTTGTGAAATTCCTTTTTATAGTGTGTTTGAGCTGATTCTCGCTGCCATGATTATGCCAGTCTAGACACACTTGATTCCCCTATGGAGACATAACAATACATAGGTTTTAAGATTCTTACTGGTCAGGTATATTCCTCTGCGGGAAATATGGTGTTTTGAGTGCCTTTCACTGAGGAAGGTGTAGGTCTTGTCTATTCCATACTTGGTTTTTGGAACGGTACCTGTGCTTATATCAAACTCTGTTTTTATGCATCACCCCACCTCTCTTTCCCCCTTAAGCAGGCATAAGAGTGTTTTCTAAATGTGAGACACTGTTCTCTTTCCTAACTCAGTTCAAGTGTAGCCATGTTTACAGGATCTTCATAAGTGATATCTTATGATAAGTTTCTTTTTCTGTGTGACTTATTTCACTTAGAATCATCGTAGCTGAATCCACCCATTTTGCTGCTACTGGTCTTATGACATTGATTTCATGGCTGAGGGATATTCCATCGTACGTAAGTACCACAATTTTTTGAACCATTTTTATATTTCCTGGGATATTTAAGGTGTACCCAAGTTGAGGTCCTTGTAAGCAGTGCAGCCCTAAATTTTGGGGTGGCTCTGTCTTATTGATTTTCAGTTTTCCCAAGGTATATTCCCTAGACTGGAAGTGCCCTTGGCTCTGTAGCTCTGTTCTTTACTTGTTTTAGGGAACACAATGTACTTCTCCAGAGAGGCAGTTGGCAATTTACATCCCGCCCATCAGCATAACAAGGCTTCCTCTTCTCCAGGGCCTGTCTTGCCTTTCTGGTTTTTACATATTTTGTGGATGTCCCTTTCAACCCGTGGGAAGTGATAATTATTTGTAGTGCAGATTTGCATTGCCCGCTTGCTTGCTTGGCCAAGAAGGGCGTATGCGTTTTCTCCTGAATATATTCAGAAGAAAACGCATACGCCCTTTTTGGCCAAGTGCATCATTGTCGAAGTTGTGCCCCTCTTCCTGTGCTTTAAAGGCAATTCCAACGTACCTCTTGAAATCTGTTTCCTGCTATTCTGCCTCGCTTTCAGGTCCGCCTCGTTGCCTTCCCTCAACAGATATTTGGACGATAGTTGTCCTTTATTACTCGGCCAGTTTGTGAATTGCTCTGCACCTGAGCTCCATTTTTCAACTCGTTTTTAGTGAGCTGACCGCAAGTCCAACATTTTGGTTCAGGACCTATGCTGTTTCCCGGTGGGGGGCTGAGACTTTGGTTACTACTTCTAACTGCCGGGAAGTTAGAGTGTTATGTGCCCGTCCAAATGCCTAACAGCTACTCTCTCATTGGTTCTACCTCTTTCCTTTCATCCTCTGCCAAATTGGAAACCTGTGTGAACCAGGAGGTTAAAGGGGCTGTCTCTCTAAGGTAGGAGGTTCATAGTAAAGCAGATGGAAAGTCAAACCGGAGCACCAGGAGAGGGACTATTCGTTGAGTTTTAGAAACCTTTCGTATTCACAGTGTGTCTGTTCTCTAGGTTTCCCGTACATGTTATAACTGTAGTAATATTCCCTTCAACCTGGAGAGTTGGGACCCATGGAAAGGTTGCCATGCATTATTGCTTTAAAGGGTCTGCATTTGCTCACCCAATCTCACCAATCCTCTCAGTCCCAAGTGTCCCTCCTTATGCCACATCCAGCTGTCATTGTAGATAGCGTCATTCCAGGTTTCATCAGAGACCCTGAAGGAATTGTAAAGAATTTCCCAGTTTTTTTGTTTTGTTTTTGAAATTCCTTTTTATAGTGGGTTTGAGCTGATTCTCGCTGCCATGTTTATGCCAGTCTAGACACACTTGATTCCCTTATGGAGACATATCAATACATAGGTTTTAAGATTCTTACTAGTCAGATATATTCCTCTGCGGGAAATATGGGGTTTTGAGTCCCTTTCACTAAGGAAGGTGTAGGTCTTGTCTATTCCATAGTTGGTTTTTGGAACGGTACCTGTGCTTATATCAAACTCTGGTTTTATGCATCTCCCCACCTCTCCTTCCTCCTTAATCAGGCATAAGAGTGTTTTCTAAATGTGAGACACTGTTCTCTTTCCTAACTCAGTTCAAGTGTAGCCATGTTTACAAGATCTTCATAAGTGATATCTTATGATAAGTTTCTTTTTCTGTGTGACTCATTTCACTTAGAATCATCGTACCTGAATCCACCCATTTTGCTGCTACTGGTCTTATGACATTGATTTCATGGCTGACGGATATTCCATCATACGTAAGTACCACAATTTTTTGAACCATTTTTATACTTCCTGGGATATTTAAGGTGTACCCAAGTTGAGGTCCTTGTAAGCAGTGCAGCCCTAAATTTTGGGGTGGCTCTCTCTTATTGATTTTCAGTTTTCCCAAGGTATGTTCCCTAGACTGGAAGTGCTCTTGGCTCTGTAGCTCTGTTGTTTACTTGATTTAGGAAACACAATGCACTCCTCCAGAGAGGCAGTTGGCAATTTACATCCCGCCCATCAGCATAACAATGCTCCCTGTTCTCCAGGGCCTGTCTTGCCTTTCTGGTTTTTACACATTTTGTGGATGTCCCTTTCGACCCGTGGGAAGTGATACTTCTTGGTAGTGCAGATTTGCATTGCCCGCTTGCTTGCTTGGCCAAAAAGGGCGTATGCGTTTTCTCCTGAATATATTCAGGAGAAAACGCATACGCCCTTTTTGGCCAAGTGCATCATTGTGGAAGTTGTGCCCCTCTTCCTGTGCTTTAAAAGCGATTCCAACGTACCTCTTGAAATCTGTTTCCTGCTATTCTGCCTCGCTTTCAAGTCCTCCTCGTTGCCTTCCCTCAACAGATTTTTGGACGATAGTTGTCCTTTATTACTCGGCCAGTTTGTGAATTGCTGTGCCCCTGAGCTCCATTTTTCAACTCGTTTTTGGTTAGCTGACCGCAAGTCCAACATTTTGGTTCAGGACCTCTGCTGGTTCCCGGTGGGGGGCTGAGACTTTGGTTAATTCTTCTTCCTGCCGGGAAGTTAGAGTGATATGTGCCCGTCCAAATGCCTAACAGCTACTCTCTCATTGGTTCTCCCTCTTCCCTTTCATCCTCTGCCAAATTGGCAACCTGTGCGAACCAGGAGGTTAAAGGGGCTGTCTCTCCAAGTTGGGAGGTTGATAGTAAAGCAGATGGAAAGTCAAACCAGAGCACCAGGAGAGGGACTATTCGTTGAGTTTTAGAAACCTTTCGTATTCACAGTGTGTCCGTTCTCTTGGTTTCCCGTACATGTTATAGCTGTAGTAATATTCCCTTCAACCTGGAGAGTTGGGACCCATGGAATGTGTGCCAGGCATTTGTGCTTTAAAGGGTCTGCATTTGCTCACCCAATCTCACCAATCGTCTCAGTCCCAAGTGTCCCACCTTATGCCACATCCAGCTGTCATTGTAGATAGGGTCATTCCAGGTTTCATCAGAGACCCTGAAGGAATTGTAAAGAATTTCCCAGTTTTTTTGTTTTGTTTTTGAAATTCCTTTTTATAGTGGGTTTGAGCTGATTCTCACTGCCATGTTTATGCCAGTCTAGACACACTTGATTACCTTAAGGAGACATATCAATACATAGGTTTTAAGATTCTTTCTAGTCAGATATATTCCTCTGCGGGAAATATGGGGTTTTGAGTCCCTTTCACTGAGGAAGATGTAGGTCTTGTCTATTCCATTATTGGTTTTTGGAACGGTACCTGTGCTTATATCAAACTCTGGTTTTATGCATCACCCCACATCTCCATCCCCCTTAAGCAGGCATCAGAGTGTTTTCTAAATGTGAGACACTGTTCTCTTTCCTAACTCAGTTCAAGTGTAGCCATGTTTAAAGGATCTTCATAAGTGATATCTTATGATAAGTTTCTTTTTCTGTGTGACTCATTTCACTTAGAATCATCGTACCTGAATCCACCCATTTTGCTGCTCCTGGTCTTATGACATTGATTTCAAGGCTGAGGGATATTCCATCATACGTAAGTACCACAATTTTTTGAACCATTTTTATATTTCCTGGTATATTTAAGGTGTACCCAAGTTGAGGTCTTTGTAAGCAGTGCAGCCCTAAATTTTGGGGTGGCTCTGTCTTATTGATTTTCAGTTTTCCCAAGGTATATTCCCTAGACTGGAAGTGCCCTTGGCTCTGTTGCTCTCTTGTTTACTTGATTTAGGGAACACAATGCACTCCTCCAGAGAGGCAGTTGGCAATTTACATCCCGCCCATCAGCATAACAAGACTCCCTGTTCTCCAGGGCCTGTCTTGCCTTTCTGGTTTTTACATATTTTGTGGAAGTCCCTTTTGACCGGTGGGAAGTGATACTTCTTTGTAGTGCAGATTTGCATTGCCTGCTTGCTTGCTTGGCCCATAAGGGCGTATGCGTTTTCTCCTGAATATATTCAGGGGAAAACGCATACGCCCTTTTTGGCCAAGTGCATCATTGTCGAAGTTGTGCCACTCTTCCTGTGCTTTAAAGGCGATTCCAACGTACCTCTTGAAATCTGTTTCCTGCTATTCTGCCTTGCTTTCAAGTCCGCCTCGTTGCCTTCCCTCAACAGATTTTTGGACGATAGTTGTCCTTTATTACTCGGCCAGTTTGTGAATTGCTGTGCCCCTGAGCTCCATTTTTCAACTCGTTTTAGGTGAGCTGACCGCAAGTCCAACATTTTGGTTCAGGACCTTTGCTGGTTCCCGGTGCGGGGCTGAGACTTTGGTTACTTCTTCTTCCTGCCGGGAAGTTAGAGTGATAGGTGCCCGTCCAAATGCCTAACAGCTACTCTCTCATTGGTTCTCCCTCTTCCCGTTCACCCTGTGCCAAATTGGAAACCTGTGCGAACCAGGAGGTTAAAGGGGCTGTCTCTCCAACTTGGGAGATTGATAGTAAAGCAGATGGAAAGTGAAACCGGAGCACCAGGAGAGACACTATTCGTTGAGTTTTAGAAACCTTTCGTATTCACAGTGTGTCCGTTCTCTAGGTTTCCCGTACATGTTATAACTGTAGTAATATTCCCTTCAACCTGGAGAGTTGGGACCCATGGAATGGGTGCCAGGCATTTGGGCTTTAAAGGGTCTGCATTTGCTCACCCAATCTCACCAATCCTCTCAGTCCCAAGTGTCCAGCCTTATGCCACATCCAGCTGTCGTTGTAGATAGGGTCATTCCGGGTTTCATCAGAGACCCTGAAGAAATTGTAAAGAATTTCCCAGTTTTTTTGTTTTGTTTTTGATATTCCTTTTTATAGTGGGTTTGAGCTGATTCCCGCTGCCATGTTTATGCCAGTCTAGACACACTTGATTCCCTTATGGAGACATATCAATACATAGGTTTTAAGATTCTTACTAGTCAGATATATTCCTCTGCGGGAAATATGGGGTTTTGAGTCCCTTTCACTGAGGAAGGTGTAGGTCTTGTCTATTCCATAGTTGGTTTTTGGAACGGTACCTGTGCTTATATCAAACTCTGGTTTTATGCATCACCCCACCTCTCCTTCCCCCTTAAGCAGGCATAAGAGTGTTTTCTAAATGTGAGACACTGTTCTCTTTCCTAACTCTGTTCAAGTGTAGCCATGTTTACAGGATCTTCATAAGTGATATCTTATGATGTTTCTTTTTCTGTGTGTCTTATTTCACTTAGAATCCTCGTACCTGAATCCACCCATTTTGCTGCTACTCGTCTTATGACATTGATTTCATGGCTGAGGGATATTCCATCGTACATAAGTACCACAATTTTTTGAACCATTTTTATATTTCCTGGGATATTTAAGGTGTACCCAAGTTGAGGTCCTTGTAAGCAGTGCAGCCCTAAATTTTGGGGTGGCTTTGTCTTATTGATTTTCATTTTTCCCAAGGTATATTCCCTAGACTGGAAGTGCCCTTGGCTCTGTAGCTCTGTTCTTTACTTGTTTTAGGGAACACAATGTACTCCTCCAGAGAGGCAGTTGGCAATTTACATCCCTCCCATCAGCATAACAAGGCTCCCTGTTCTCCAGTGCCTGTCTTGCCTTTCTGGTTTTTACATATTTTGTGGATGTCCCTTTTGACCGGTGGGAAGTGATACGTCTTTGTAGTGCAGATTTGCATTGCCCGCTTGCTTGCTTGGCCAAAAAGGGCGTATGCGTTTTCTCCTGAATATATTCAGGAGAATACTCATACGCCCTTTTTGGCCAAGGGCATCATTGTCGAAGTTGTGCCCCTCTTCCTGTGCTTTAAAGGCGAATCCAACGTACCTCTTGAAATCTGTTTCCTGCTATTCTGCCTCGCTTTCAAGTCCGCCTCGTTGCCTTCCCTCAACAGATTTTTGGATGATAGTTGTCCTTTATTACTCGGCCAGTTTGTGAATTGCTGTGCCCCTGAGCTCCATTTATCAACTCGTTTTTTGTGAGCTGACCGCAAGTCCAACAATTTGTTTCAGGACCTATGCTGGTTCCCGGTGGGGGGCTGAGACTTTGGTTAATTCTTCTTCCTGCCGGGAAGTTAGAGTGATATGTGCCCGTCCTAATGCCTAACAGCTACCCTCTCATTGGTTCTTCCTCTTCCCTTTCATCCTCTGCCAAATTGGCAACCTGTGCGAATCAGGAGGTTAAATGGGCTGTCTCTCCAAGTTGGGAGGTTGATAGTAAAGCAGATGGAAAGTCAAACCAGAGCACCAGGAGAGGGACTATTCGTTGAGTTTTAGAAACCTGTCGTATTCACAGTGTGTCCGTTCTCTAGGTTTCCCGTATATGTTATAGCTGTAGTAATATTCCCTTCAAGCTGGAGAGTTGGGACCCATGGAATGGGTGCCAGGCATTTGTGCTTTAAAGGGTCTGCATTTGCTCACCCAATCTCACCAATCCTCTCAGTACCAAGTGTCCCTCATTATGCCACATCCAGCTGTCATTGTAGATAGGGTCATTCCAGGTTTCATCAGAGACCCTGAAGGAATTGTAAAGAATTTCCCAGTTTTTTTGTTTTGTTTTTGAAATTCCTTTTTAGAGTGGGTTTGAGCTGATTCTCGCTGCCATGTTTATGCCAGTCTAGACACACTTGATTCCCTTACGGAGACATATCAATACAGAGTTTTTAAGATTCTTACTAGTCAGATATATTGCTCTGTGGGAAACATGGGGTTTTGAGTCCCTTTCACTGAGGAAGGTGTAGGTCTTGTCTATTCCATAGTTGGTTTTTGGAACGGTACCTGTGCTTATATCAAACTCTGGGTTTATGCATCACCCCACCTCTCCTTCCCCCTTAAGCAGGCATAAGAGTGTTTTCTAAATGTGAGACACTGTTCTCTTTCCTAACTCAGTTCAAGTGTAGCCATGTTTATAGGGCCTTCATAAGTGATATCTTATGATAAGTTTCTTTTTCTGTGTGACTTATTTCACTTAGAATCATCGTACCTGAATTCACTCATTTTGCTGCTACTGGTCTTATGACTTTTATTTCATGGTTGAGGGATATTCCATCGTACGTAAGTACCACAATATTTTGAACCATTTTTATATTTCCTGGGATATTTAATGTGTACCCAAGTTGAGGGTCTTGTAAGCAGTGCAGCCCTAAATTTTGAGGTGGCTCTTTCTTATTGATTTTCAGTTTTCCCAAGGTACATTCCCTAGACTGGAAGTGCCCTTGGCTCTGTAGCTCTGTTGTTTACTTGTTTTAGGCCACACAATGCATTCCTCCAGAGAAGCACTTGACAGTTTTTATCTCGCCCAACACCATAACAAGGCTCCCTGTTCTCCAGGGCCTGTCTTGCGTTTCTGGATTTTACACATTTTGTTGCTGTCCCTTTTGACCAGTGGGAAGTGATACTTCTTTGTAGTGCAGATTTGCATTGCCCGCTTACTTGCTTGGCTAAGAAGGGCGTATGCGTTTTCTCCTGAATATATTCAGGAGAAAACACATACGCCCTTTTTGGCCAAGTGCATTATTGTCAAAGTTTTGCCCCTGTTCCTGTGCTTTAAAGGCGATTCCAACGTACCTCTTGAAATCTGTTTCCTGCTATTCTGCCTGCCTTTCAAATCCGCCTCGTTTCCTTCCCTCAACAGATTTTTGGACGATAGTTGTCCTTTATTACTCTGCCAGTTTTTAAATTGCTGTGCCCCTGAGCTGCATTTTTCAACTCGTTTTTTGTGAGCTGAACGCAAGTCCAAAATTTTAGTTCAGTACCTATACTGGTTCCCGGTGTGTGGCTGAGACTTTTGTTAATTCTTCTTCCTGCCGGGAAATTAGAGTGACATGTGCCCGTCCAAATCCCTAACAGCTACTCTCTCATTGGTTCTTCCTCTTCCCTTTCATCCTCTGCCAAATTGGCAACCTGTTCGAACCAGCATGTTAAAGTGGCTGTCTCTTCAAGTTGGAAGTCTGACAATAAAGCAGTTGTAAAGTGAAACCGGAGCACCAGGAGAGGGACTATTCTTTGAGGTTTAGAAACCTTTCGTATTCACAGTGTGTCCGTTCTCTAGGTTTTCCGTACATGTTTTAGCTGTAGTAATAGTTCCTTCAACCTGGAGAGTTGAGACCCATGGAATGGGTGCCACATTTTATTGTTTTAAAGGGTCTGCATTTGCTCACCCTCTCTCACCAACCCTCTCAGTCCTAAGTGTCCAGCCTTATGCCACATCCCGGTGTCGTTGTAGATAGGGTCATTCCAGGTTTCATCAGAGACCCTGAAGGAATTGTAAAGAATTTCCCAGTTTTTTTTTTTGTTTTTGAATTTCCTTTTCTATTGGGTTTGATCTGATTCTCGCTGCCATGTTTATGCCTGTCTAGACACACTTGATTCCCTTACGGAGACATATCAATACATAGGTTTTAAGATTCTTACTAGTAAGATATATTCTTCTGCGGGAAATATGGGGTTTTGAGTCCCGTTCACAGAGGAAGTAGTAGGTCTTGTCTATTCTGTATTTGGATTATGGAACCGTACCTGTGCTAATATCAAACTCTGGGTTTATTCATCACCCCACCTCTGCTTTCCCCTTAAGCATGCATAAGAGTGTTTTCTAAATATGAGACTCTGTTCCTTTTCCTAATTCATTCCATGTGTAGCCATGTTTATATACCCTTCATAAGTGATATCTTATGATAAGTTTATTTTTCTGTGTGACTTATTTCAGTTAGAATCATCGTACATGAATCCCGTCATTATGCTGCTACTGGCCTTATGACATTGACTTCATGGCTGAGGGAAATTCCATCATACGTATGTACCACAATTTCTTTACCATTTTTGTCTTTCCTGGTATTTATAAGGTGTCCCGAAGTCGAGGTTCTTGTAAGCAGTGCTGCCATAAATTTTGGGGTGGCTGTGTCTTATTGATTTTCAATTTTCCCAAGGTATATTCCCGTGACTGGACGTGCCTTAGGTTGTGAAGCACTGTTGTTTACTTCTTTTTGGGAACACAATGCACTCCTCCAGAGTGGCTGTTGGCAATTTACATCCCACCCATCCGTGTAACAAGGCTCACTGTTCTCCAGATCCTGTCTTGCCTTTCTTGTTTTTACACATTTTACGGATATCCCTTTTGACCAGTTTGAAGTGATACTTCTTTGTAGTGCAGATTTGCATTGTGCAGTTGCTTGGTTGGCCAAAATTGGCGTATGCGTTTTCTCCTGAATATATTCAGGAGAAAACGCATGTGCCCTTTATGGACAATTCCATAATTGTCGAAGTTGTGATGCTTTTCCTGTGTTTAAAGGCGATTCCAATGTACTTCTGGAAATCTGTTTCGTGCCCTTTTGCCTCATTTTCAAATCCGCCTCATGGCTTTCTCTCAACAGATTTTTGGAAGAGAGTAGTCCTTTATAACTCTGCAAGTTAGTGAATTGCTGTGCCCCTGAGCTCCATTTTTCAACTCGCGTTTTTTTGAGCTGACTGCCAATCCACAATTTTGCTTCAGGACCTATACTGGTTCCATTTGGGGGGGCTGGCTCAGATTTTGTTAATTCTTCTTCGTGACGGGAATTTAGAGTGACATGTGACCATCCAAATGTCTACAGCTACTCTCTAATTGTTTCTCCCTCTTCCCTTATATCCTCTACACCATGTGCCAACTGTGCGAACCAGGAGGTTATAGGTGCTGACTCTCCAATTTGGGAGATTGATACTAAAGCAGTTGGAATGTCAAACTGATGCACAAGGAGATAAAAAAATTAGTAGAGTTTTAGAAACCTTTCACCATCAGATGGTGTCCATTCTCTAGGTTTCCCATACATGTTATAACTGTAGTGATATTCCCTTCTACCTGGAGAGTTGGGACCCATGGAATGGGTGCCAGGTATTATTGCTTTAAACGGTCTGCATTTTCTCACCCAATCTCACCAATCCTCTCAGTCCCAAGTGACCAGCCTTATGCCACATCCAGCTGTCGTTGTAGATAGGGTCATTCTAAGTTTCATCAGAACCCCTGAAGGTATTGTGTAAGAATTTCACTGTTTATTTGTTTTGTTTTGAAATTCCTTTTTATAGTGGGTTTGAGCTGATTCTCTCTGCCGTGTTTATGTCATTCTAGACATACTTAGTTACCTTATGGAGACATATCAATACATAGGTTTTAAGATTCTTACTAGTCAGATATACTACTCTGCGGGGAATAGGGGTGTTCAGCCCCGTTCAGTGAGGAAAGAGTAGGTCTTGGCTATTTTGTATTTGGATTATGCAACCGTACCTGTGCTAATATCAAACTCTGGTTTTATGCATCACCCCACCTCTCCTTTCCTCTTGAGCAGGCATAAGAGTGTTTTCTAAATGTGAGACTCTTCTCTTTCCTAATTCAGTTCATGTGTAGACATGTTTACAAGACCTTCATAAGTGATATCTTATGATAAGTTTCTTTTTCTGTGTGACTTATTTCAGTTAGAATCATCGTACATGAATCCACTCATTATGCTGCTACTTGCCTTATCACATTGATTTCATGGCTGAGGGATATTCCATCGTACGTATGTACCACAATTTCTTTACTATTTTTGTCTTTACTGGGATATTTAAGGTGTCCCGAAGTCGAGGTTCTTGTAAGCAGTGCTGCCCTATATTTTGGGTTGGCTGTGTCTTATTGATTTTCAATTTCCCCAAGGTATATTCCCATGACTGGAAGTGCCTTTGGTTGTGAAGCTCTGTTGTTTAATTCTTTTAGGGAACACAATGCACTCCTCCAGATTGGCTGTTGGCAATCTGCATCCCACCCATCAGCATAACAAGGCTCCCTGTTCTCTAGAGCCCCTCTTGCCTTTCTGGTTTTTACACATTTTACAGATATCCCTTTTGACTGGTGGGAAGTGATACTTCTTTGTAGTGCAGATTTGCATTGTGCAGTTGCTTGGTTGGCTAAAATGGGTGTATGCGTTTTCTCCTGAATATATTCAGGAGAAAACACATGCGCCCTTTATGGACAATTCCCTAATTGTCGAAGTTGTGATGCTTTCCCTGTGTTTAAAGGCGATTCCAATGTACTTCTGGAAATCTGTTTCGTGCAAATCTCCCTAATTTTCAAGTCCGCCTCATGGCCTTTCCTCAACAGATTTTTCGAAGAGAGTAGTCCTGTATAACTCTGCAAGTTAGTGAATTGCTGTGCCCCTGAGCTCCATTTTTCAACTTGTGTTTTTGTGAGCTGACCTTAAACCCACAATTTTGCTTCAGGACCTATACTAGTTATGGGGGTGGGGCAGGCTGAGAGTTTGGTTAATTCTTCTTCATGACGGGAAATTAGAGTGACATGTGGCCGTCCAAATGCCTACAGCTACTCTCTCATTGGTTCTCCCTCTTCCCTTATATCCTCTGCACAATGTGCCAACTGTGCGAACCAGGATGTTATAGGGGCTGACTCTCCAAGTTGGGAGATTGATATTAAAGCAGTTGGAATGTCAAGCTGCAGCACATGGAGAGAAAAAAATTAGTAGAGTTTTAGAAACCTTTCACCATCAGAGGGTGTCCATTCTCTAGGTTTCCCATACATGTTATAACTGTAGTGATATTCCCTTCTACCTGGAGAGTTGGGAACCATGGAATCAGTGGCAGGCATTATTGCTTTAAAGCATCTGCATTTTCTCACCGAATCTCACCAATCCTCTCAGTCCCAGGTGAACAGCCTTATGCCACATCCAGCTGTTGTTGTAGATAGGGTCATTCCAAGTTTCATCAGAACCCCTGAAGGTGTTGTGTAAGAATTTCACTGTTTCTTTGTTTTGTTTTGAAATTCCTTTTTATAGTGGGTTTGAGCTGATTCTCAGTGCCGTGTTTATGTCATTCTAGACACACTTGGTTCCCTTATGGAGACATATCAATACATAGGTTTTAAGATCCTTACTAGTCAGATATATTTCTCTGTGGGGAATAGGGGTGTTGAGTCCCATTCACTGAGGAAGGAGTCGGGCTTGTCTCTTCTGTATTTGGATTATGGAACGGTACCTGTGTTAATATCAAACTCTGGTTTTGTGTGTCTCCCCACCTCTCCTTCCCCCTTAAGCAAGCATAAGAGTGTTTTCTAAATCTGAGACTCTGTTCTCTTTCCTAATTCAGTTCATATGTAGCCAGGTTTACAGTCCCTTCATAAGTGATATCTTATATCAGAATGCACCATGGCCCTTGTCATACTAATGCTCCATGACCCCTGTCATCACAATGCTCCATTCCCTGGTTATCACAATGCTCCATGTCCCTTGTCATAACAATTCTCCACGTACTTGTCATCACAATGCTACATGACACTTCTCTTCACAAAGTTACATGCTCGTTTCATCACAATTCTCCATGCACTTGTCATTGCAATGTTCCATGACCCCTGTCATAGCAAGCTCCAAGTGTTTGTCATCACAATGCTTCACGACTTTATCATCTAAATTCTCAATGGCACTTTTCATCACAATGTTCCGTACCCTTGTCATCACAATGCTCCATGCCCTTGTCATCACAATGCTCCCTGACACCTATCATCACAATGCTTCATGCCCCTTGTCATTACAGTGCTCCATGATGCTCGTCATCACAATTACCCATGGTCTTCTCATCACAATGCTCCACGGTTTTGCCATCACAATGCTCCATGCCCTGGTCATCTCAAAGCTCAATGTCCCTTGTCCTCACAATTCTCCACGTCCTTGTCATCACAATGCTCCATGGCACTTCTCATCACAATGTTATATGCTCTTGTCATAACAATACTCCATGCACTTGTCATCGCAATGCTCCATGACCCCTGTCATAGGAAGCTCCATGCGCTTGTCATCACAATGTTTCAGGACATGGACATTAAAATTATCAATGGCCCTTGTCATCTCAATGCTCCATGCGCTTATCATCACAATGCTCCTTTACCTTTGTCACAACAATCCTCCATGACACTTGGCATCACAATGCTCCGTGCTATTATCATCACAATGGAACATGACATATGTCATCACAATGCTCCCTGACACCTGTCTTCACAATACTCCATGACCTTGTCATCACAATGCTCCATGCCCTTGTCATCACAATGTGCCATGCCCACTGTCATCAAAATAATCCATGAAACTTGTCAGACCAAAGCTCCATGCCACCTTTCATCACAATGCTCCATGAACCCTGTCATCACAATGCACCATGCCCATCATCATAATGCTTCATGCTCTTGTCAGCACAATGAAATCAAAATGCTCCATGACCTCTGTCATCACAATGCTCCAAACCCTTGTGATCACAATGTTCCATAACACTTGTCATCACAATACCCCATGACGCTACTCATCACAATTATCCATGGACTTCTCATCACAATGCCCCATGACATTTGTCATCACAATGCGCAATACACATGTCATCACAATTCTCCCTGACTCTTGCCATCAGTATGCTCCCTGAACCCTTTCATGACAAGGCTCCATGCCTTTTTAATCACAATTATCCATGCCATTTTCATCACAATGCGCCAAGACCCCTTTAATCACAATGCTCCATGCCCTTGTCATCACAAAGCTCCATGATGCATGTCATCAGAATGCTCAATGGCCTTCTCATCACAATGCTCCATGCCCTTGTCATCACAATGCTCCAAGACCCCTGTAATCACAATGGTCCATGCCCCTTTTCATCAGAATGCTCCATGAGACTTGTCATCACAAGGCTCCATGGTCTTCTCATCACAATGCTCCAGGACATTGTCATCAAAATGCTCCATTCCCTTATCATCACAATGCTCCATGACCCCTGTCATCACAATACTCCATGAACATTTTCAGCCCAATGCTCCATGACCTTCTCATCACAATGCTCCATGACCAATATCATCACAATGCTCCATGACCACAGTCATCACAACGCTCAATATCACCTGACAACACAATGATCCGGGACTCTTGTCATCACAGTGCTCCATTCCCTAGTCATCACAATGCTCCATGACCCCTGTCATCACAATACTCCATGAACATTTTCAGCCCAATGCTCCATGACACTTGTCATCACAATGATGCATGCCCTTGTCATCCCAATGCTCCATGACCCCTGTAATCACAATGCTCCGTGACGCTTGTCATCACAGTGCTCCATGACACCTGTCATCACAATGCTCCATGCCTTTGTCAGCAAAATGCTACATGACTTGTCATTACAATGTTCTATGCACTTGTCATCACAATACTCCATTACCATTGCCATCACAATCCTCCATGAACCTTGGGATCACATTGCTCCATGCCCTTGTCATCACAATGCTCCATGCTCCTTGAAATCAAAATGATCCATGACCTCTGTCATCACAATGCTCCAAACCCTTGTGATCACAATGTTCCATAACACTTGTCATCACAATGCTCCATGATGCCTGTCATCACAATACTCCATGCCCTTTTCATCACAATGCTCCATGACCTTTGTCATCACAATTCTCGATACACTTGTCATCACAATGCTCCCTGACACTTGTCGTCAGAATGCTCCTTGAACCCTGTCACAAAAAGGCTCCATGCCTTTTTCATCAAAATGCACCATGCCGTTTTCATCCCAATGCTCCATGCCATTGTCATCAAAATACTCCACAAGCTTGTCATCAGAATGCTCCATGTCCCTTGTCATCACAATTTTCCATGCACTTGTCAGCACAATGCTCCCTGACCCTTGTCATCACAATGCTCCAAGCCATTGTCATCACAATGCTCCATTACCTTTGTCATCAGAATCCTCCATGACACTTGGCATCACAATGCTCCATGGCATTGTCATCACAATGGGCCATTACATATGTCATCACAATGCTCCCTGACACCTGTCTTCACAATAATGAATGACCTGGTCATCACAATGCTCCATGCCCTTGTCACCACAATGCGCCATTCCAACTGTCATCGCAATAAGCCATGAAACTTATTAGACCAATGCTCCATGCCCTTGTCATCACAATGCCCCATGCCCTTGTTATCACAATGCTCCATGACCCCTGTCATCACAATGCTCCGTGACTCCAGTCATCACAAGGCTTCATGACCTTTGTCATCACAATGGTCCATGCCCTTGTCATCAACAGTCTCTGTGACCTTTTTAACCACAATGCTTCATGAACTTTTCATCACAATGCTCTTTGACCCTTGTCATCACAATGCTCTATGCCTTTCTCAGCACAATGCTCCATGCCCTTGTCATTACAATCCTCCATGACCCATGTATCACTGTGTTCCATGCCCTTTTCATCACAATGCTCCATGCCCACTCTCATCACAATAATCCATGAAACTTTTCAGACAAATGTTCCATGCCCTTGTCATCACAATGCTCCATTACCCCTGTCATAACAATGCTCCATGACCCCTGCCATCACAACGTTCCACGGCCTTGTCATCACATGGCTCCATGACCCTTGTCATCACAATGCTCCAAGACCCCTGTAATCACAGTGCTACATGCCCTTGTCATCACAAATCTCCATGATGCATGTCATCACAATGCTCCATGCCCTTGCCATCACAATGCTCCATTACCCCTGTGATAACAATGCTCCATGACCCCTGCCATCAAGATGTTCCATGGCCTTGTCATCACAAGGCTCCATGACCCTTCTCATCACAATGCTCCAAGACCCCTGTAATCACAATGCTCCATGTCCCTTTTTATCTCAATGATCCATGAACCCTGTCATCACAATGCACCATGACCATAATCATAATGCTTCAGGCTATTGTCATCACAATGAAATCAAAATGCTCCATGACCTCTGTCATAACACTGCTCCAAACCCTTGTGATCACAATATTCCATAACACCTGTCATCACAATGCCCCATGATGCTCGTCATCACAATTATCTATGGTCTTCTCATCACAATGCTCCATGACCTTTGTCATCACAGTGCTCAATACACTTGTCATCAAAATGCTCCCAGACACTTGTTCTCTGTATGCTCCTTGAACTCTGTCATAACAAGGCTCCATGCCTTTTTCATCACAATGATCCATGCCTTTTTCATCACAATGCTCCAAGACACCTGTAATTACAATGCTCCATGCCCTTGTCATCACAAAGCTCAATGACGCATGTCATCAGACTGCTCCTTGGCCTTCTCATCACAATGCTCCATGCCCTTGTCATCACAATTTTCCAAGACACTCTAATCACAATGCTCCATGCCCCTTTTCATCAGTATGCTCCATGAGACTTGTCTCACAAGGCTCCATGGTTTTCTCATCACAATGCTCCAGCACCTTGTCATCACAATGCTTCACGACCTTGTCATGAAAATTTTCAATGGCACTTGTCATCATAATGCTCCAAGCCCTAGTCATCACAATGCTCCATTATATTTGTCATCACAATCCTCCATTACATTTGGCATCACAATGCTCCATGCCATTGTCATCGCAATGGACCATGACATATGTCATCACAATGCTCCCTGACACTTGTCTTCACAATACTCCATGACCTTCTCATCACAATGCCCCATGCCCTTGTCATCACAATGCCCCATGCCCACTGTCATCACAATAATCTATTAAACTTGTCAGACCAATGCTCCATGCCCCTGTCATCACAATGCTCCATGCCCTTGTCATCACAATGCTCCATGACCCCTGTCATCACAATGCTCTGTGACTCCAGTCATCACAATGCTTCATAACATTTGTCATCACAGTGTTCCATGCCCACATCATCACAAGGCTCTGTGACCTTTGTAACCACAATACTCCATGAACTTTTCATCACAATACTCCGTGACCCTTGTCATCACAATGCTCCATGCCTTTGTCAGAACAATGCTCCATGACCCTTGTCATCACAATGTGCCACGTGATTTTCATCACAACGGTCCACAACCTTGTCATCGTAATGCTCCATAAACCTTGTAATCACAATGCTCCATGCACTTCTCATCAAAATGCTCTCTCAACAGAGATATCACAATGTTCCATCACTAGTCATCACAATACTCCCTCACCCCTGTAATCACAATGTTGCATGACCCCTGTCATCACAATGCTACATCCCCTTATCATCACAATGTTCCATGACCCCTGACATCACAATGTTCCATAACCCCTGTCATCAAAATGCTCCATGACCCTTTTCATCCCAAAGCTCCATGACCCCTGACATCACAATGTTCTATAACCCCTGTCATCAAAATGTTCCATTACACTTTTCATCAAATTGCTGCATGACCCTGTCATCAAAATGCTCCCTGCCCTTCTCATCACAATGCACCACGCCCTTGACATCAAAATGCTCCATGACTTTTGTCATCACAAAGCTCCATAACCCTTGGAATCACAGTGTTCCATGAACCCTCTCATCACATTGTTCCATGCCCTTGTCATCACAAAGCTCCATGACGCTTGTCAAAACAATGTTCGATGCCCTTCTCATCACAATGCTCCATGCCCTTGTCATTACAATCCTCCATGACCCATGGATCACAGTGTTCCGTGACCTTGTCATCACAATGCTCCATGCCCACTCTCATCACAATAATCCATGAAACTTTTCAGACCAATGCTCCATGCCCTTCTCATCACAATGCTCCATTACCCCTGTCATAACAATGCTCCATGACCACTGCCATCACAATGTTCCACACCATTGTCATCACAAGGCTCCATGACCCTTGTCATCACAATGCTCCAAGACCCCTGTAATCACAATGCTCCATGCCCTTGTCATCACAAAGCTCAATGACGCATGTCATCAGAATGCTCCATGGCCTTCTCATCACAATGCTCCTTGCCCTTGTCATCACAATGCTCCAAGACCCCTGTAATCACAATGCTCCATGCCCCTTTTCATCTCAATGCTCCATGAACCCTGTCATCACAATGCACCATGCCCATCACCATAATGCTTCAGGCTATTGTCATCACAATGAAATCAAAATGCGCCATGACCTCTGTCATCACAATGCTCCGAAACCTTGTGATCACAGTGTTCCGTAAAACTTATCATCACAACACCCCATGACGCTCATCATCACAATTATCCATGGTCTTCTCATCACAATGCTCCATGAACTTTGTCATCACAATGCTCAATACACTTGTCATCACAATGCTCCGTGACACTTGTCGTCAGTATGCTCCTTGAACCCTGTCATGACAAGGCTCCATGCCTTTTTCATAACAATGATCCATGCCATTTTCATCACAATACTCCATGCCCTTGTCAGCACAAAGCTCCATGACGCATGTCATCAGAATGCTCCATGGCCTTCTCATCACAATGCTCCAAGACCCCTGTAATCACAATGCTCCATGCCCCTTTTCATCAGAATGTTCCATGAGAATTGTCATCACAAGGCTCCATGGACTTCCCATCACAATGCTCCAGGACCTTGTCATCACAGTGCTCAATTCCCTTCTCATTACAATGCTCCATGACCCCTGTCATCACAATACTCCATGAACATTTTCAGCCCAATGCTTCATGACCTTCTCATCACAATGCTCCATGACCCATATCATCACAGTCCTCCATGACCACTGTCATCACAACACTCCATGACCCCTGACAACACAATGATCCGGGACTCTTGTCATCACAATGCTCCATTCCCTTGTCATCACAATGCTCCATGAACATTTTCAGCCCAATGCTCCATGACACTTGTCATCACAATGATCCATGCCCTTGTCATCCCAATGCTCCATGACCCCTGTAATCACAATGCTCCATGACGCTTATCATCACAGTGCTCCATGACCCTTATCATCACAATTCTCCATGCCTGTGTCATCAAAATCCTACATGACCTTGTCATCACAATGCTCCATGAGCTTGTCATCACAATACTCCATTACCATTTTCATCACAATCCTCCATGAACCTTGGGATCACATTGCTCCATGCCCTTGTCATCACAATGCTCCATGCTCCTTGAAATCAAAATGGTCCATGACCTCTGTCATCACAATGCTCCAACCCCTTGTGATCACAATGTTCCATAACACTTGTCATCACAACACTCCATGATGACTGTCATGACAATACTCCATGCACTTGTCGTCACAATGCTCCATGACCTTTGTCATCACAATTCTCAATACACTTGTCATCACAATGCTCCCTGACACTTGTCGTCAGAATACTCCTTGAACACAGTCATGAAAAGGCTCCATGCTTTTTTCATCAGAATGCTCCATGCCCTTTTCATCACAACGATCCAGGTCATTGTCATCACAATACTCCACAAGCTTGTCATCAGAATGCTCCATGATCATTGTCTTCAGAATGCTCCATGACCCCTGTCATCACAATGCTCCATACCCCTTGTCATTACAGTGTTCCATGACGCTCGTCATGACAATTATCCATGGTCTTCTCATCACAATGCGCCACAGTCTTGCCATCACAATGCTCCATGCCTTGGTCATCACGATGCTCCATGTCCCCAGTCATCACAATGCTCCATGACCCCTGTCATCACAATGCTCCATACCCCTTGTCATTACAGTGCTCCATGACGCTCGTCATCACAATTATCCATGGTCTTCTCATCACAATGCTCCACGGTCTTGCCATCACAATGCTCCATGCCCTGGTCATCACAATGCTCCATGTCCCCTGTCATCACAATTCTCCACGTTCTTGGCATCACTATGCTCCATGATACTTCTCATCACAGTGTTACATGTTTTGTCATAACAATTCTCTATGCACTTGTCATCGTAATGCTCCATGACCCCTGTCATAGCAAGCTCCATGTGATTGTCATCACAATGCTTCATGAACATGTCATCAAAATTCTCAATGGCCCTTGTTATTACAATGCGCCATGACCCTTGTCATCACAATGCTCCAAGCCCTTGTCATCAAAATGCTCCATTACCTTTGTCATCACAATCCTCCATGACACTTGGCATCACAATGCTACATTCCATTGTCATTGAAATAGACCATGACATATGTCATCACAATGCTCCCTGACACCCTTCTTCACAATACTCCATGACCTTCTCATCACAATGCTCCATGCCCTTGTCATCACAATGCGCCATGCCCACTGTCATCACAATAATCCATGAAACTTGTCAGAAAAATGCTCCATGACCCTGTCATCACAAGGCTCCATGCCCTTTCATCACAATGCTCTATGACCCCTGTCATCACAATGCTCTGTGACTCCAGTTATCACAATGCTTCATGACCTTTGTCATCACAATGGTCCATGCCCTCGTCATCACAAGACTCTGTGACCTTGGTGACCACAACACTCCATGAACATTTCATCACAATGCTCGGTGACCCTTGTCATCACAATGCTCCATGCCTTTGTCAGCACATTACTCCATGACACATGGCATCAAATGTGCCATGCGCTTGTCATCACAATGCTCCACATCGCTGTCATCACAATGCTCCACAAAACTTGTCATCACAATGCTCCATGCGTTTGTCAGCACAATGATCCATGACCCATGTCATCACAATGTGCCCTGCGTTTCTCATCACAATGCTCCACAGCCTTGTCATCACAATGCTCCATGCACCTCTCATCAAAATGCTCTCTCACCACTGATATCACAGTGTTCCACCACTAGTCAACACAATACTCCCTCCACCCTGTCATCCCAATGTTCCATGACCCTTGTCACAACAATGCTACATGCTCTTATCATCACAATGCTCCATGACCCTTTTCATCACAATGCTCCATGACCCCTAACATCACAATGTTCCATAAACACTGTCATCAAAATGTTCCATGACCCTTTTCATCCAATTGCTCCATAACCCTGTCATCACAATGCTCCCTGCCCTTCTCATCACAATGCACCACGCTCTTGTCATCAAAATGCTCCATGGCCTATGTCATCACAAAGCTCCATGACCCTTGGAATCACAATGCTCCATGCCATTGTCATCACAAAGCTCCATGAAACCTCTCATCACATTGCTCCATGCCATTGTCATCACAAAGCTCCATGACGCTTGTCATCACAATGCTCCATGCCCTTGTCATTGCAATTCTCCATGACACATGTATCACTGTGTTCCGTGCCCTTGTCATCACAATGCTCCATGCTCACTCTCATCACAATAATCCATGAAACTTTTCAGACCAATGCTCCATGCCCTTGTCATCACAATGCTCCATTACACCTGTCATAACAATGCTCCATGACCCCTGCCATCACAATGTTCTACGGCCTTGTCATCACAAGAATCCATGGCCCTTGTCATCACAATGCTCCAAGACCCCTGTAATCACAATGCTCCATGCCCATGTCATCACAAAGCTCCCTGACGCATGTCATCAGAATGCTCCATGGCCTTCTCATCACAATACTCCATGCCCTTGTCATCACAATGCTCCAAGACCCTTGTTATTACAATGATCCATGCCTCTTTGCATCTCAATGCTCCATGAACCCTGTCATCACAATGCACCATGCCCATCATCATAATGCTTCATGCTATTGTCATCACAATGAAATCAAAATTCTCCATGACCTCTCTCATCACAATGCTCCACACCCTTGTGATCACAATGTTCCATAACACTTGTCATCACAACGCCCCATGACGCTGGTCATCACAATTATCCATGGACTTCTCATCACAATGCTCCATAACCTTTGTCATCACAATTCTCAATACACTTGTCATCACAATGCTCCCTGATACTTGTCATCAGTATGCTCATTGAACCCTGTCATGACAAGTCTCCATGCCTTTTTCATCACAATGATCCATGCCCTTTTCATCACAATGCTCCATGCCATTGTCATCACAATACTCCACAAGCTTGTCATCAGAATGCTCCGTGACACTTTTCATCTCAATGATCCATGGGCCCTGTCATCACAATGCTCCATGACACCTGTCATCACAATGCTCCATGCCCCTTGTCATTACAGTGCTCCATGATGTTCGTTATCACAATTATCCATGGTCTTCTCATCACAATGCTCCACGGTCTTGTCATCACAGTGCTCCATGCCTTGGGCATCACAATGCTCCATGTCCCCGGTCATCACAATGCTCCATGACCACTGTCATCACAATGCTCTATACCCCTTGTCATTACAGTGCTCCATGACCCTCGTCATCACAATTATCCATGATCTTCTCATCACAGTGCTCCACGACCTTGCCATCACAAGGCTCCATGCCCTGGTCATCACAATGCTCCATGTCCCCAGTCATCACAATGCTCCATGTCCCCGGTCATCACAATGCTCCATGACCACTGTCATCACAATGCTCTATACCCCTTGTCATTACAGTGCTCCATGACGCTCGTCATCACAATTATCCATGGTCTTCTCATCACAGTGCTCCACGGTCTTGCCATCACAATGCTCCATGCCCTGGTCATCACAATGCTCCATGTCCCCTGTCATCACAATTCTCCACGTTCTTGGCATCACTATGCTCCATGATACTTCTCCTCACAGTGTTACATGTTTTGTCATCACAATTCTCTATGCACTTGTCATCGCAATGCTCCATGACCCCTGTCATAGCAAGCTCCATGTGATTGTCATCACAATGCTTCATGAACATGTCATCAAAATTCTCAATGGCCCTTGTTATCACAATGCTCCATGACCCTTGTCATCACAATGCTCCAAGCCCTTGTCATCAAAATGCTCCATTACCTTTGTCATCACAATCCTCCATGACACTTGGCATCACAATGCTACATTCCATTGTCATTGCAATAGACCATGACATATGTCATCACAATGCTCCCTGACACCCTTCTTCACAATACTCCATGACCTTCTCATCACAATGCTCCATGCCCTTGTCATCACAATGCGCCATGCCCACTGTCATCACAATAATCCCTGAAACTTGTCAGAAAAATGCTCCATGACCCTGTCATCACAATGCTCCATGCCCTTTCATCACAATGCTCTATGACCCCTGTCATCACAATGCTCCGTGACTCCAGTCATCACAATGCTTCATGACCTTTGTCATCACAATGGTCCATGACCTCGTCATCACAAGGCTCTGTGACCTTTGTGACCACAACACTCCATGAACATTTCATCACAATGCTCGGTGACCCTTGTCATCACAATGCTCCATGCCTTTGTCAGCACATTACTCCATGACACATGGCATCAAATGTGCCATGCGCTTGTCATCACAATGCTCCACATCGTTGTCATCACAATGCTCCATAAACCTTGTCATCACAATGCTCCATGCGTTTGTCATCACAATGTTCCATGACCCATGTCATCACAATGTGCCCTGAGTTTCTCATCACAATGCTCCACAGCTTTGTCATCACAATGCTCCATGCACCTCTCATCAAAATGCTCTCTCACCACTGATATCACAATGTTCCATCACTAGTCAACACAATACTCCCTCCACCCTGTCATCCCAATGTTCCATGACCCTTGTCACAACAATGCTACATGCTCTTATCATCACAATGCTCCATGACCCCTGACATCACAATGTTCCATAACCCCTGTCATCACAATGCTCCATGACCCTTTTCATCACAATGCTCCATGACCCCTAACATCACAATGTTCCATAAACACTGTCATCAAAATGTTCCATGACCCTTTTCATCCAATTGCTCCATGACCCTGTCATCACAATTCTCCCTGCCCTTCTCATCACAATGCACCACGCCCTTGTCATCAAAATGCTCCATGGCCTATGTCATCACAAAGCTCCATGACCCATGGAATCACAATGCTCCATGCCATTGTCATCACAAAGCTCCATGAAACCTCTCATCACATTGCTCCATGCCGTTGTCATCACAAAGCTCCATGACGCTTGTCATCACAATGCTCCATGCCCTTGTCATTGCAATCCTCCATGACACATGTATCACTGTGTTCCGTGCCCTTGTCATCACAATGCTCCATGCTCACTCTCATCACAATAATCCATGAAACTTTTCAGACCAATGCTCCATGCCCTTGTCATCACAATGCTCCATTACACCTGTCATAACAATGCTCCATGACCCCTGCTATCACAATGTTCTACGGCATTGTCATCACAAGACTCCATGACCCTTGTCATCACAATGCTCCAAGACCCCTGTAATCACAGTGCTCCATGTCCATGTCATCACAAAGCTCCCTGACGCATGTCATCAGAATGCTCCATGGCCTTCTCATTACAATACTCCATGCCCTTGTCATCACAATGCTCCAAGACCCTTGTTATTACAATGATCCATGCCTCTTTGCATCTCAATGCTCCATGAACCCTGTCATCACAATGCACCATGCCCATCATCATAATGCTTCATGCTATTGTCATCACAATGAAATCAAAATTCTCCATGACCTCTCTCATCACAATGCTCCAAACCCTTGTGATCACAATGTTCCATAACACTTGTCATCACAACGCCCATGACGCTGGTCATCACAATTATCCATGGACTTCTCATCACAATGCTCCATGACCTTTGTCATCACAATTCTCAATACACTTGTCATCACAATGCTCCCTGACACTTGTCATCAGTATGCTCATTGAACCCTGTCATGACAAGTCTCCATGCCTTTTTCATCACAATGATCCATGCCCTTTTCATCACAATGCTTCATGCCATTGTCATCACAATACTCCACAAGTTTGTCATCAGAATGCTCCGTGACCCTTGTCATCTCAATGATCCATGACCCCTGTCATCACAATGCTCCATGACACCTGTCATCACAATGCTCCATGCCCCTTGTCATTACAGTGCTCCATGATGTTCGTTATCACAATTATCCATGGTCTTCTCATCACAGTGCTCCACGGTCTTGCCATCACAATGCTCCATGCCCTGGTCATCACAATGCTCCATGTCCCCAGTCATCACAATGCTCCATGACCCCTGTCATCACAATGCTCCATACTGCTTGTCATTACAGTGCTCCATGACACTCGTAATCACAATTGTCCATGGTCTTCTCATCACAATGCTCCATGCCCTTGTCATCAAAATGCTCCATGACCATTGTCATCACAATGCTCCATGACCACTGTCATAACAATGCTCCATGACCCCTGTCATCACAAGGCTCCATACCACTTGTCTTTACAGTGTTCCATGATGCTCCTCATCACAATTATCCATGGTCTTCTCATCACAATGCTCCACGGTCTTGCCATCACAGTGCTCCATGCCTTGGACATCAAAATGCTCCATGTCCCCGGTCAACACAATACTCCCTCACCCCTGTCATCACAATATTCCATGACCCTTGTCACAACAATGCTACATGCCTTTATCATCACAATGCTCCATTCCCCTGACATCACAATGTTCCATAACCCCTGTCATCACAATGCTCCCTGCCCTTCACAACAGAATGCACCGCCCCCCTGTCATCAAAATGCTCCATGACCTTTGTCATCACAAAGCTCAATGACCCTTGTCATCACAATGCTGCATGCCATTGTCATCACAATGCTCCATGAACCCTCTCATCAAATTGTTCCATGCCCTTGTCATCACAGGCTCCATGATGCTTTTCATCACAATGCTCGATGCCATTCTTATCACAATGCTCCATGCGCTTCTCATTACAATCCTCCATGACCCATGTATCACAGTGTTCCATGCCCTTGTCATCACAATGCTCCTTGCCCCCTCTCATCACAATAATCCATGAAACTTTTCAGACCAATGCTCCATGCCCTTGTCATCACAATGCTCCATTACCCCTGTCATAACAATGCTCCATGACCCCTGCCATCACAATGTTCCACAGCCTTGTCATCACAAGGCTCCATGACCCTTGTCATCACAATGCTCCAAGACCCCTGTAATCACAATGCTCCATGCCCTTGTCATCACAAAGCTCAATGATGCATGTCAAGAAAATGCTCCATGGCCTTCTCATTCACGATGTTCCATGCCTTTGTCATCACAATGCTCCAAGACTCCTGTAATCGCAATGCTCCATGCCCCTTTTCATCTCAATGCTCCATGAACCCTGTCATCCCAATGCACCATGCCCATCATCATAATGCTTCAGGCTATTGTCATCACAATGAAACCAAAATGCTCCATGACCTCTGTCATCACAATGCTCCAAATCCTTGAGATCAATATGTTCCATAACACTTATCATCACAACGCCCCATGACACTCGTCATCACAATTATCCATCGTCTTCTCATCACAATGCTCCATGACCTTTGTCATCACAATACTCAATACCCTTGTCATCACAATGCTCCCTGACACTTGTTGTCAGTTTGCTCCTTGAACCCTGTCATGACAAGGCTCCATGACTTTTTCATCACAATGATCCATGCCCTTTTCATCACAGTGCTCCAAGACCGCTGTAATCACAGTGCTCCATGCCCTTGTCCTCACAAAGCTCCATGATGCATGTCATCAGAACACTCCATGGCCTTCTCATCCCAATGCTCCATGCCCTTGTCATCACAATGCTCCAAGACCCCTGTAATCACAATGCTCCATGGCACTTTTCATCAGAATGCTCCATGAGACTTGTCATCACAAGGCTCCATGGTCTTCTCATCACAGTGCTCCAGTACCTTGTCATCACAATGCTCCATGACCCCTGTCATCCCAGTACTCCATGGACATTTTCAGCCCAATGCTCCACGACCTTCTCATCACAATGCGCCATGACCCCTGTCATCACAATGCTCCATGACCACTGTCATCACAACGCTCCATGAACCCTGACAACACAATGATCCGGGACTCTTGTCATTAAAATGCTCCATGACCATTGTCATCATAATGATCCTTGTGCTTGTCATCCCAATGCTCCATGACCCCTGTAATCACAATGCTCCGTGATGCTTCTCATCACAGTGCTCCATGAACCTTGTCATCATAATGCTCCTTGCCTTTGTCAACAAAATGGTACATAATCTTTTCATCACAATTCTCCATGCGCTTGTCATCACAATCCTTCATGACCATTGGGATCACATTGCTTCATGCCCTTGCCATCTCTCTCTTTCCTTTCTGGATTTTACAGATATTCGGATGTCCCTTTTGACCGGTGGTAAGTGACAATTCTTTGTAGTGTGGATTTGTATTGCGCGCTTGCTTGATTGGCCAAAAAGGGCGTATGCGTTTTCTTCTGAATATATTCAGGAGAAAAGGCATACGCCCTTTTTGGCCAAGTGCATCTCTGTCCAAGTTGGGATGCTTTTCCTGTGCTTTAAAGGCGATTCCAATTTACCTCTTGAAATATGTTTTGTGCAATTCTGCCTCATTTTCAAGTCCGCTTCATTGCCTTCCCTCAACAGATTTTTGGAAGAGAGTAGTCCTTTATAAGTCTGCAGGTTTGTGAAATGCTGTGCCCCTGAGCTCCAATTTTCAAATCGCATCTTTGTGAGCTGGCCGCAAATCCACAATTTTGCTTCAGGACCTATACTGGTTCCAGGGGTCGCTATATTGGTTCCCTGTGGGTGGTTGAGGCTTTGGTTAATTCTTCTTCCTGCCGGGAACTTAGAGTGACATGTGCCCGTCCAAATGCCTACATCTACTCTCTGATTGGTTCTCCCTCTTCACTTTCATCCTCTGCACAAATAGCAAACTGTGCGAACCAGGAGGTTATAGGGGCTGACTCTCCTAAGTTGGGAGATTGATAGTAAAGCAGTTGGAATGCCAAAGTGGAGCACAAGGAGAGGAAAAATTAGGAGAGTTTTAGAAACCTTTCGCCATCACAGGGTGTCCATTTTCTAGGTTTCCCATACATGTTATAATTGTAGTGATATACCCTTCTACCTGGAGATTTGGGACACATGGAATGGTGGCATGCATTACTACTTTAAAAGGTCTGCATTTTCTCTCCCAATCTCACCAGTCCTCTCAGTCCCAAGTGTCCAGGCTTATGTCTCATCCAGCTGTCTTTGCAGATAGGGTCATTCCAGGTTTCATCAGAAACCCTGAAGGAATTGTGTAAGAATTTCGCTGTTTTTTGGGGTTTTTTTGAAATTCATTTTTATAATGGGGTTGAGCTGATTTTCACTGACGTGTTTATGCCAGTCTAGACACAATTGATTCCCTTACGGAGACATATCAATACATAGGTTTTAAGATTCTTAGTAGTCAGATATATTCCTCTGTGGGGCATAGGGGTGTTGAGTCCCGTTCACTGAGGATGGTGTAGGTCTTGTCTATTCTGTATTTGGTTTATGGAATGGTACCTGTGCTAATATCAAACTCTGGTTTTATGCATCACCCCACCTCTCCTTTCCCCTGAAGCAGGCATAAGAGATTTTTGCTAAATGTGAGACTCTGTTCTCTTTCCTAATTCAGTTCATGTGTTGTGATATTGACATTCCCTCTATAAGTGATATCTTATGATAAGATTCTTTTTCTGTGTGACTAATTTCCCTTAAAATCATCATACCTAAATCCACTCTTTATGCTGCTACTGGCCTTATATACATTGATTTCACGTCTGAGTGATATTCCGTTGTACAAAATTACCACAAGTTCTTTATGCATTTCTCTTTTTCCTGGGATATTTTAGGTGTACCAAAGTTGAGGTTCTTGTATGCAGAGCAGCCCTAAACTTTGGGGTGCCTGTGTCTTATTGACATTTAGTCTTCCCAAGTTATATGTCCATGAGTTGAAGTCCCCTTGCTCCGGGGCTTTGTATTTTAGATGTTTTAAAAACAGCATACACTTCTTCAGAGTGGCTCTTGGATATTTATACCCCACCCATCAGCGTGACTAGGCTCCCTGTTTTCCATGGCCTCTCCTGCATTTCTGGTTTGTACACATTTTTTGGATGGCCTTTCTGAGCAGTGGAAATTGAGACTTCTTTGTTGTGCGGATTTGCATTTCCCTCTTGCTTGGTTGGCCAAAAACTCTGCATGTGTTTTTTTCCTGAAGATATTCACGAAAAAAACGCATACACCCTTTTGCCCAACCACATCATTTTAGAAATTCTGCTGCTTTTCATATGCTTTAAATGTGAGTACAATCTACCTTTTGAAATCTGTTTCCTGCAATTCTGCCTCTCATTCAGATCCTCTTCGTTGCCTTACCTGAATATATTTTTGGACTTTGGTTATCATTTATATCTTTGCAGGTCTTTGAATTGTCTGCTCCTGAGCTCCATTTTGCAACTCGCTTTTTTTGTGAGCTGGCCGCCAAACCATTGGATTGCTTCCGGCCCTATTCTGGTTCTGGGGAGGCAGGCTGAGCCTTTGGTTAATTCTTCTTCCTAATGGGAAATTAGAGTGACATGTGCCTGTCAAAACTCCTACAGCTAATCTCTCATTGGTTCCCCCTCTTCCCATTTATCCTCTGCACAAATTGCAAACTGTGTGAAACAGGAGGTTAAAGGTGCTGATTCTCCAAGTGGGGAGATTGTTAGTAATGTGGCTGGAATGGCGAACCCCAGCACCAGGAGATCAAAAATGAGGTGCATTTTAGACACCTTTCCTGAGCACACGGTGTACATTCATCTCGGTTTCCCAGGCATGTTTTCGCTGTCAGAAGATTCCCTTGAACCTGCAGATTTGGGACCCATGGAATGGGTACCAGGCAGTATTACTTTAAAAGGTCTGCATTTCCTCACCCAGCCTCTCTAACATCTCTTAGCGTGCATAGATTCCAGCCTTATATAATCATCCTGCTGTGGGTCTACATGTGTTCAATCCATGTTACATCGTAGCCCTTCAACAAAAGTTGTAAGAATTTTTGCCTGTCTCACTGTTTTTATAAATAGTTTTAAATTTATTTTTATATTGGTTACAGCTGATTTTCAAAGCTCTGTTTTTTGCTGCTGTACATCCACTTGATTCATGTACTGTGAGACAACAATAACTTCTTTTTCAGATGCTTACCAGTCATATGTATTATTTTCCAGTAACTTGAGTGGGCTGAGTGCAGTTCTTTGAGGTACCGTGTAGGCCTTGTCAGTTATTCAATTTGGTACTTGGAATGGTATCTTTGCTAATTTCAACCTCCTGGATAATACCTCACCATTCCCCACCTTTCCCATTTAGCAGCCTTATGTCTATTTTCTACATATTTGACTATGTTTCTGTTTTGTAATTTATTTCATGTGTAGCCATTTTTGATTCCACCTTTAAGTGACATCTTATGATATGTGTCTTTTTCTTTCTGACATATGTCACTTAGAATGATCTTATTGAACTCCTCCAGAGTTGTTACAACTGGCCTTATTTCATTGATTTCTGGATGAGTAATATTCCACTCTACATAAGTACCCCATCTCTTTTATCCATTTTATCCTTCCAGGGACATTTAGGTTATATCCAAGTTGAGGCCCTTTTTAACAGAGAGGTGGTAAACGTTCGGGTGCCTGTTTTCTGTCGATTTTTGTTTTTCCCAAGGTACACGCCCATGAGTGCAAGTGCCCTATGCTCTGTAGCTCATTTTTTAGATGTTTTAGCAAACACAATACACTTCTCCAGAGTGGCCGTTGGCAAATTACATTTCCACTATCAGCCTCACAGGGCTCCCTTTTCTCCTCGCCCTGTCCTGCATTTCTGGTGTTTACACTTTATGTGGATGGCCCTTCTGACTGATGTGAAGTGATACATTTTGTGATATTGATTTCCAGTGCCCACCTGTTTGGTTGGATAAAAAGTGTGTATGGCCTTTACTTGAATATATTCAGAAAAAAATACATACACCCTTTTTGGCCAACTGCATCATTGGCGATGTTCAGCCCCTTTTCTTGTGCTTTAATGGGGAGTCCTTTCTACCTCTTCAAATCTGTTTCCTGCCACTCTCCCTTGCTTACAATTCCTTTTCTGTGACTTACCTCAAGACATTTTTCGACGATAGATATTTTCAACTCTGCAGTTTCATGAATTTTAGTGCCCCTGAGTTCCATTTTTCAACTTGTGTTTTTGGAAACTGGACACAAAACAGCGGGATTTCCTCTAGCCCTATTCTGTTTCCGTGGGCAATTCTAGCCTTTGATGAATTTGTCTTCTGGATTGGAAATTAGAGTGGCATGTGCCTGTCCGAACACCTAAGACTTGTCTCTAAATTTTTCTCATCCTTCCGCTTCATCCTCTGGACAAATTCCAAACTGTGTGCAACAGGATGTTGACGGTGCTGATATCCCCAAGTGAGGAGATTGTTAGGAAAGATGCTGGAGGGTTGAACCCGAGCACCAGGCGATGAGGAGATGAGGTGCCTTTTCCAAACTCTTTCCGATCAAATGGTGTACCATCCTCTAGGTGTGACAGGCATGTTTTAGCTGTAGGAAGGGTCCCGTGCATGTAAGGAGAACACCAGGGATTTTTCCAATTCAGTGCCTCCCCGAACCCCAAACTGGGGAATTTTTAAGCTACGGCTACACGTATGTCCTTTAAGGGCCTTGGGAAATAGGCAGAGCCCAAACTTTAGATGACTGAAATCTTCAGGGTCAGAAGCGCTCACCATCGGCCTTGCTTAGGTTACATTTTATCTGTCATTGATAGATGATGTCAATAAAAATATCTATTCTTTTTCAGATTATTTCCCCTTATAGGTTATTGCAAAATATTCAGTGTAGTTCCCTGTGCTATACAGTAGTTCCTTGTTGATGATCTATTTTATACATAGCAGTGTGTATGTGTTAATCCCAAACTGTTAATTTATCCCTTCTCTTACATTTCCCTTTTGGTAATAATAAATTATAAGGTTTTATACTTCGCAGAAATGGGGGAGCTGAAAGAGAGGTATCATTTTCAATGGAAAAGCATTCAAAACAAGATTGAAGCTTCAGCCAAGAGTATTCGATGTACATCCATGGAAATAAATCACTTCATTTCTCTAATGTTGACCTGACAAATAAGACAGACGTCTTCACTGAACTTGCTTATAGGAAAGTGATGGAAATATCAAATGTAAGTCTTAGAAACATCTTATTTTACCCGAGCATTATACACTGCTCTATGTTAACTACAGTTTGGCTCACACATCTGTTCATTGAAGTTACAATGTTCTCAATTTCTGTTACTGATCCTCCAGAGTGGACCCCAACAGGAGTCCCCGTGCCCAGTGTCATTGGAGCCAACAGATCAAGACTGAGTTTGGTTCAGAAGCAAAGGAAACATTATTTTGAAAACAGAATGGAGAGGTGAGAGCGTGCACTCCCCCATGGGCTGTGGGCTGGGCTGCTGTGTAGGGTCCCCGGCAGCGTCAGTGGGAGGGAGGGGATGGAGCTCTCGAGGGCTGAGTTGGCTGCAGCTCAGGCTCTGTGCCGCAGAGTCTGCATGGGACCCCACTAGTTGAGGTGTCGACCCAGCCATTCTGCACTAGGAAATCGGGTCTGAAGTGCCGGGTGTGGGACCTCTGCATGCGGAACCCTAGGAGCACGTGAAATTAGACAAAGCACAAAGGAAAAACAGGTTAGACTTTATTTTATTGCCCAGATTCTCTTTTTATCTCCCAGGAATTTTTAATGAACGTTGCCGGAGACGAACACCTCCTCTGCTTTTTGTTCCGTTCCTTATTCTTGGGGTGTTGAGGGTGCAGACCCCTCTTTTGTAACTGCTTCATGCTGTGGTGGGAGCCCTGATACATGGGGGGAGGGGCAAAACGTCTCCCCACCAGCCTCCTGGTGAGGTTGATTGTCCCAAGGCCTCCTGCCTCACTTCTCGTCCGCCTGAGCACCAGCATTGGAAGTGTTACAGATTCTAATGACCTTTAAGGGTCCAGGAAAGAGAGGCGCAGAGATGCTGCGGTGGCAGGTTTCACCCCACCCCACATATGTTCGGCGACCTTAGGCTGACAGTTTTTGCCAGACTAGATGCTCTGACCAGTAGTCTGTGCTTTCTTTAATTAGGTCCCTGAATTAATGTACAAACAGCACCATGTGTCAGAGCCCTGCCCGCGCAACTCCCAGACAGTCCAGGGTCAGTGGTGATCCAGGACCATGACGTCCACTGAGTCAACGGCCTTTAGAAGTAGCCAGCAGTCCAGCCGGTCATATTGGCCACCATCACCGCGGTGTCTGTAGGGTTTTCTATGGTGAAAGCGTGATATACGTTTCCCCCGCCAAGCTTATTAGCTCCCCTCTGGGTGCAGTAAGTCCTGCAAGCAGTAGTCTGCTCTTTCGGGGCACAGTCTTGTCGTTTTCTGAGAGAAACTCCAGGTCAAGTGATGGTCACACGAGTCATCTTGGGGGCCCGTTGCCCCCGTTTATCTCTCTGGAGGTTGGAGTTGGAGGGCCTCCTCACTCGAGGTCAGTGTGTCCACAGAGCGACCCCTGCAACTTCAGGGCATGATGGGTGGTTAAGATCACCACGAGGGGTCCTTTTCCCTTAGGAGGGAGCTGGCCTTGTGGGCTGCTGATTTCCAGCTTTTTAGATACCCCAGTATCCGGGCCTGATGAGTCGGTGGGCAAAGCCCTTGGTGACCATAGTTTATCATACCTGAAGGGCATTCTTGTGTTGCTCCATTTCAAGTGGTCCCAGTTTTTGCACTAAGGCTCCAAGGGCGATTAACCTTTGACCGGGTATGTAAAGGTCAAAGGGTTTAGCTAAATTAGGGAGTTCCTGGGCAAGGGTCTGTATTGACTGCTCTTTCCATTCTTGAAAGGCTGCTTCTGGATTCTATTCAAAAGGATCATCATCTTTTCGTGTCAGTGTTTCATGTAGAGGCCCAGCTATTAGACTGTAGTTAGGGATCCAGATGCAGAAAACCTTGGCCTCCCCAGGAACCCCTAAGCTGTCTTCTAGTTTTAGAAGAGGTAAGGCTGCAAATGGCTTCTTCCCTATCCTGGGATGCGTTTCTCCGAATATCTGTGAGAATGAAGCCCAGGCATGTCACCTTAGCCTGGGATATTTGAGCGTTTTTCTTGGACACCTTCTATCCTTTCTTGGCTAGGTAGTTCAGAGGCGTCTTTAGTAGGCCTGGCGATCAGAATGTCATCTGCATATTGAAGGAGGGTTCCCTTTTACAGAGGTTGAACTTTTAGGTCTTTAGAGGACATTTCCCCAATGATGGTGTGGGGATTTTTGAACCATTGGGGCAGGACGGCCCAGCATTATTGCTTTTGTTGCATGTTGTGTCCTGCCACTCACAAGCCAAAAATTCTTGTGACTCTGAGATGAATGGAATACAGAAGAAGGCATCATTGAAGTCTAATACAGAATGCCATGGCCTGGTGGAAGGTAGAATGACCAGCAGGGAGTAGGAAATAGGAGCTACTGGATGTATATCCTCGGTGGCTTCACTGACTGTCCTGATATCCTTTATCAGGTCTCCAGCAGCCCATGGGGCTCTCATGGTCAGGCCAATCCCAGGATATGGAGCTCACCTGGGCTGCACCCCTACCCCACAGCCCACGGGGCTCTCGTGGTCAAGTCCCTCCCAGGGTATGGAGCTCAACTCTGCAGCTACCCAGCCGCCCATGGGGCTCTCCTACTCAGGCCCTTCCCAGGATACGGAGCTCCCCTTGGCAGGTACCCCCGCAGGGCTGGACATACAGGAACTGTGCACATAGCCCACCTTGCAGAGAACCCCCAGCTCACCTGTCGCTCACAGCTGACACAGAATACCTCAGAGCAGGACTTGAACTAACAAACAGCAGCTCTGACAGGTCTGTGACCATGGCTATCACTCTCTGCAGGCTCTTTCTGCCTGGTCTTCCAGACACTTCCACTGCAGCCAGGGCACCAGGCCTCTGTCTCCACCCACCATCACTCCTCTCCCTGACTCCTGGGTTCCTCTCATTAGGATAGTGTCTTCTTGAAGTTGTTTTCCACTCATGGACCAGATAAAATGATAAGAAAACAAGCCGCAGCTGCAGCCCCTTGTCTATCCTGACTCTCAAGAGCCCACACCTGTTCCTAGGGCCTGGCCCGTTTAGCAAGTTTCATTTTCTGCAACTGTGAGCCCCTGAGGGGTGAGGATTGGCTGATTTTGGTAGCCTGAAACTGCCTGCCAGCCCTCCACAGGTGTGCCTGGGTTGAGGGCAATATAAACAGCTCTCCAGTGAGCGACAGCCCTTGTAGCTGTGACTGACGCCATATTCTCTGCCCCGTAGGCAGTGCCGGGGCTGTTCTGGTGGGAGGGAGTGAGGGGCCGTGGCTTTGTGGGTGGCCAGGTGTGAGTGGGGCTCTGCTGGACTTTCTGCAGGAGTTGTCAGGCTGCCACCTGCTAAAGAAGAAGATGTGTCACCGATACCTGCCGCTGGAATTTCTCCCCAGGCAGAGGTGAGGAAGTAAAAAAGCAGTGGGGGCCGTGGCAGGAGGGGTATCTCAGGCAGGGAAATGGAAAGCTTCCAGAAGAGCATCTGGGGCCAGGACCATCCTGACTGGCCTGCAGGCACCAAGTTGGCCTGTGTGCTGTCGCTGGTGTGGCTCCACAGCCCTTCCTCTAAGCTTGCAAGTTCTTGTACATATTCAGGTGTTTTACCTGGAAAGGGTGGGAAGAGTTCAGCTGCCGCAGGACTGGGGCTCAGCTCACGTTTACTCACAGATGCCTTGGCTTGGTCCCCCAGCTTTGCAATGAGGACCCTCCTTGCTTGGGGGGTGGGCTGCTGGCTGTATGGGTGATGATTCCCCACCTATGACCAATTTCAGAATTGTTTACCGCTGGAGCAAGTGCCCTGATAGGGTTTTCCTCTGTCTAACTCGTGGGTTCAGGTTTTTTTTTTCTTTTTTGGTTCAAGTTAGATTTTATTCCTCTTTTATGTATTTATAGATATAAGCATGGAAATAATTCATTCATATAAATACATCTGTGTGAAGGGAAGAACTTTTTTCTGTTTTATTTTTAAATTTTATTTTTTAAAATTTTGAAATTTAATTTTATTTATTTTTTTATACAGCAGGTTATTATTAGTTATGTATTTTATGCATATACATGTATACAGGTCAATCCCAATCTCCCAACTCATCCCAACACCACCTCCCCATGGCTTCACACACTTGGTGTCCATACGTGTGTTCTCTACCTCTGTGTCTCTATTTCTTCCCTGCAAACCAGTTCATCTGTACCACTTTTCTAGGTTCCACGTATATGCATTAATATACAATATTTGTTTTTCTCTTTCTGACTTACTTCATTCTGTATGACAGTCTCTAGATCCATCGACGTCTCTACAAATGACCCAGTTTCATTCCTTCTTATGGCTGAGTAATATTCCATTTTATATATGTACCACATCTTTATCCATTCGTCTGTCTGTGGGTATTTAGGTTGCTTCCATTACCTGGCTATCGTAAATAGTGCTGAAATGAGCATTGTGGTGAATGTGCCTTTTTGATTTATGGTTTTCTCTGGGTATATGCCCAGAAGTGGGATTGCTGGATCATATGGTAATTCTATTTCTAGTTTTTTTAAGGAAACTCCATACTGTTCTCCATCGTGACTGTATCAATTTACATTTCCACCACTAGTGGAAGAGGGATCCTTTTGTCCACACCCTCCCCAGAATTCGTTGTTTGTAGATTTTCTGATGATGCCGATTCTAACAGGTGTGAGGTGATACCTCATTGTAGTTTTGATTTGCATTTCTCTAATAATTAGTGATGTTGAGCAGCTTTTCATGTGCGTCTTGGCCATCTGTGTGTCTTCTTCGAAGAAATGTCTCTTTAGATCTTCGGCCCATTTTTGTATTGGGTTTTTTGTTGTTTTAATATTAAGCTGCATGAGCTCTTTATATATATTGGAGATTAAACCTTTGTCCATTGATTCGTTTGCAAATATTTTCGCCCATTCTGAGGGATGCTTTTTGCCATTCCCGTTTTTTTAACAAAAAAAGAAAGAAAGAAAAAGAAGCAGAAGACTAATGTGTGTAAAATATGCCTTTGGAAACTGTCGTTTTGAAATATGGACGTCCTTTGAATTTTTTGGTCGATATATGAACCCAGGATTTGTTTTCAGGGCAGGTGTCATTTACAGGCCTGCAATGATTTTGAATATCAACTGACCATTAGCGCTGGGATTAAAGCTGCTGTTGTGTGAAATGTCCACAAGGTGGCAGCAGTTCTCCCTTACCAAATCTGGTGTCAGGGGCAACAGAGCCTCAATGGAAGTCGTGTTCTAGATTGGAATTTAGAATGGAATGTGCCAGGAGAAAGCCCCTCAAGTTTGTCTCACTACTTCTTGTTCGTGTTTTTAATTTAATTTTTTATTTTTTATTACAGCAAATTTGATTACAATGTTTGGCTCGTTGTAGGTGTGGAAGATGTGGTTCTTTTACACATATAAATATGTCTGTTCTTCCTGGGATCCTTTTCCCATGTACCTTATGACAGAATGTTGAGTAGTCTTCTCTTGGTATTCTGTAGGTCGTTGGTGATTCTATATGTCACCTGTGTTTGTATATGTCTGTTAACCCCAATATCATAATGAAACCAATCCTCACACCTTTCCATTGGTGAACCATAAGTTTGTTGAATGAATCAGTGATAGCCCTTCTCCGTGGAAATATCTGCCCTGGTATCCATTTTTTGGTCACACCTATAAGAGATATGATACGATATGTGTCTTTCACTTTCTGACTTACTACAAGTCACGTGATTGCCTCTAGACACACCTACGGTGCTGCAAATGGCATTGTTTCCTTCTATTCCTTGGCTTCTATTCTGCCTTAGCGAGGTCCATTTTCAACAATGTGATTCCCTGAGTGCTGATGATTAGCTGACCTGTGTAGCCTGACCCTGCCGGCCGGCCCTCCCCTGGTGTGCCTGGGTTGAGGTCAATATAAACACCGCTGCAGGCAGCAATAGCCCCTGAAGCTGTGCCTGACTCCATATTCTCTGCCCCGTCAGCAGTCTCGGGGCTGTGCTGGTGGGAGGGAGTGAGGGGCCATGGCTTTGTGGGTGGCCCGGTGTGAGTGGGTCTCTGCTGGACTTTCTGCAGGAGATGCCAGGCTTCCACCTGTAAAGAAGAGGATGTGTCAAGCATACCTTCTGCTGGAATTTCTCTCCGGACAGAGGTGAGGAAGGAAAAAAGCAGTGGGGGCCGGGACAGGAGGGGTATCTCAGGCAGGGCAATGGAAAGTTTTCAGAAGAGCGCCCAGGTCCAGGACCATCCTGGCTGGCCTGCAGGCACCAAGTTTTCCTGCGTGCTGTCGCTGGTGTGGCTCCACGGCCCTTCCTCTAGGCTTTCAAGCCCTTGTACATATTCAGGTGTTTTACCTGGGAAGGGTGGGAAAAGTTCAGCAGCAGCTGGCCTCGGGCTCAGCTCACGGTTACTCACAGATGCCTCGGGTCCCCTTCACTGAGGAAAGTGTAGGTCTTGTCTATTCCATAGTTGGTTTTTGGAACGGTACCTGTGCTTATATCAAACTCTGCTTTTATGCATCACCCCACCTCTCCTTCCCCCTTAAGCAGGCATAAGAGTGTTTTCTAAATGTGATACACTGTTCTCTTTCCTAACTCATTTCAAGTGTAGCCATGTTTACAGGATCTTCATAAGTGATATCTTATGATAAGTTTCTTTTTCTGTGTGACTTATTTCACTTAGAATCATCGTACCTGAATCCACCCATTTTGCTATTACTGGTCTTATGACATTGATTTCATGGCTGAAGGTTATTCTATCGTACCTAAGTACCACAATTTTTTGAATCATTTTTATATTTCCTGGGATATTTAAGGTGTACCCAAGTTGAGGTCCTTGTAAGCACTGCAGCCATAAATTTTGGGGTGGCTCTGTCTTATTGATTTTCAGTTTTCCCAATGTATATTCCCTAGACTGGAAGTGCCCTTGGCTCTGTAGCTCTGTTGTTTACTTGTTTTAGGGATCACAATGCACTCCTCCAGAGAGGCAGTTGGCAATTTACATCCCGCCCATCAGCATAACAAGGCTCCCTGTTCTCCAGGGCCTGTCTTACCTTTCTGGTTTTTACACATTTTGTGGATGTCCCTTTTGACCGGTGGGAAGTGATACTTCTTTGTAGTGCATATTAGCATTGCCTGCTTGCTTGCTTGGCCCAAAAGGGTGTATGCGTTTTCTCCTGAATATATTCAGGAGAAAACGCATACGCCCTTTTTGGACAAGTGCATCATTGTCGAAGTTGTGCCCCTCTTCCTGTGCTTTAAAGGCGATTCCAACGTACCTCTTGAAATCTATTTCCTGCTATTCTGCCTCGCTTTAAAGTCTGCCTCGTTGCCTTCCCTTAACACATTTTGGACGATAGTTGTCCTTTATTACTCTGCCATTTTGTGAATTGCTGTGCCCTTGAGCTCCATTTTTCAACTCGTTTTTTGTGAGCTGACCGCAAGTCCAAAATTTTGGTTCAGGACCTATGCTGTTTCCCATTGGGGGGCTGAGACTTTGGTTAATTCTTCTTCCTGCTGGAAAGTTAGAGTGATATGTGCCCGTCCAAATGCCTAACAGCTACTCTCAAACTGGTTCTCCCTCTTCCCTTTCATCCTCTCCCAAATTGGAAACCTGTGCGAACCAGGAGGTTAAATGTGCTGTCTCTCCAAGTTGGGAGATTGATAGTAAAGCAGATGGAAATTCAAACCGGAGCACCAGGTGAGGGACTATTCGTTGAGTTTTAGAATCCTTTCGTGTTCACAGTGGGTCCGTTCTCTAGGTTTCCCGTACATGTTATAGCTGTAGTAATATTCCCTTCAACCTGGAGAGTTGTGACCCATGGAATGGGTGCCAGGCATTTGTGCTTTAAAGGGTCTGCATTTGCTCACCCAATCTCACCAATCCTCTCAGTCCCAAGTGTCCAGACTTATGCCACATCCAGCTGTCGTTGTAGACAGGGTCTTTCCAGGTTTCATCAGAGACCCTGAAGGAATTGTTAAGAATTTTCCAGTTTTTTGTTTTGTTTTTGATATTCCTTTTTATAGTGGGTTTGAGCTGATTCTCGCTGCCAAGTTTATGCCAGTCTAGACACACTTGATTCCCTTACGGAGACATATCAATACATAGGTTTTAAGATTCTTACTAGTCAGATATTTTCCTCTGCGGGAAATATGGTGTTTTGATTCCCTTTCACTGAGGAAGGTGTACGTCTTGTCTATTCCATAGTTGGTTTTTGGAACGGTACCTGTGCTTATATCAAACTCTGGTTTTATGCATCACCCCACCTCTCCTTCCCCCTTAAGCAGGCATAAGAGTGTTTTCTAAATGTGAGACACTGTTCTCTTTCCTAACTCAGATCAAGTGTAGCCATGTTTACAGGATCTTCATAAGTGATATCTTATGATATGTTTCTTTTTCTGTGTGACTTATTTCATTTAGAATCATCGTACCTGAATCCACCGATTTTGCTGCTACTGGTCTTATGACATAGATTTCATGGCTGAGGGATATTCCATCGTACGTAAGTACCACAATTTTTTGAACCATTTTTATATTTCCTGGGATATTTAAGGTGTACCCAAGTTGAGGTCCTTGTAAGCACTGCAGCCATAAATTTTGGGGTGGCTCTGTCTTATTGATTTTCAGTTTTCCCAATGTATATTCCCTAGACTGGAAGTGCCCTTGGCTCTGTACCTCTGTTGTTTACTTGTTTTAGGGATCACAATGCACTCCTCCAGAGAGGCAGTTGGCAATTTACATCCCGCCCATCAGCATAACAAGGCTCCCTGTTCTCCAGGGCCTGTCTTACCTTTCTGGTTTTTACACATTTTGTGGATGTCCCTTTTGACCGGTGGGAAGTGATACTTCTTTGTAGTGCAGATTAGCATTGCCTGCTTGCTTGCTTGGCCCAAAAGGGTGTATGCGTTTTCTCCTGAATATATTCAGGAGAAAACGCATACGCCCTTTTTGGACAAGTGCATCATTGTCGAAGTTGTGCCCCTCTTCCTGTGCTTTAAAGGCGATTCCAACGTACCTCTTGAAATATATTTCCTGCTATTCTGCCTCGCTTTAAAGTCTGCCTCGTTGCCTTCCCTTAACACATTTTGGACGATAGTTGTCCTTTATTACTCTGCCATTTTGTGAATTGCTGTGCCCTTGAGCTCCATTTTTCAACTCGTTTTTTGTGAGCTGACCGCAAGTCCAAAATTTTGGTTCAGGACCTATGCTGTTTCCCGTTGGGGGGCTGAGACTTTGGTTAATTCTTCTTCCTGCTGGAAAGTTAGAGTGATATGTGCCCGTCCAAATGCCTAACAGCTACTCTCAAACTGGTTCTCCCTCTTCCCTTTCATCCTCTCCCAAATTGGAAACCTGTGCGAACCAGGAGGTTAAATGGGCTGTCTCTCCAAGTTGGGAGATTGATAGTAAAGCAGATGGAAATTCAAACCGGAGCACCAGGTGAGGGACTATTCGTTGAGTTTTAGAATCCTTTCGTATTCACAGTGGGTCCGTTCTCTAGGTTTCCCGTACATTTTATAGCTGTAGTAATATTCCCTTCAACCTGGAGAGTTGTGACCCATGGAATGGGTGCCAGGCATTTGTGCTTTAAAGGGTCTGCATTTGCTCACACAATCTCACCAATCCTCTCAGTCCCAAGTGTCCAGACTTATGCCACATCCAGCTGTCGTTGTAGACAGGGTCTTTCCAGGTTTCATCAGAGACCCTGAAGGAATTGTTAAGAATTTTCCAGTTTTTTGTTTTGTTTTTGATATTCCTTTTTATAGTGGGTTTGAGCTGATTCTCGCTGCCAAGTTTATGCCAGTCTAGACACACTTGATTCCCTTACGGAGACATATCAATACATAGGTTTTAAGATTCTTACTAGTCAGATATATTCCTCTGCGGGAAATATGGTGTTTTGATTCCCTTTCACTGAGGAAGGTGTACGTCTTGTCTATTCCATAGTTGGTTTTTGGAACGGTACCTGTGCTTATATCAAACTCTGGTTTTATGCATCACCCCACCTCTCCTTCCCCCTTAAGCAGGCATAAGAGTGTTTTCTAAATGTGAGACACTGTTCTCTTTCCTAACTCAGATCAAGTGTAGCCATGTTTACAGGATCTTCATAAGTGATATCTTATGATAAGTTTCTTTTTCTGTGTGACTTATTTCATTTAGAATCATCGTACCTGAATCCACCGATTTTGCTGCTACTGGTCTTATGACATAGATTTCATGGCTGAGGGATATTCCATCATACGTAAGTACCACAATTTTTTGAACCATTTTTATATTTCCTGGGATATTTAAGGTGTACCCAAGTTGAGGTCCTTGTAAGCACTGCAGCCCTAAATTTTGGGGTGGCTCTGTCTTATTGATTTTCAGTTTTCCCAAGGTATATTCCCTAGACTGGAAGTGCCTTTGGCTCTGTAGCTCTGTTGTTTACTTGTTTTAGGGAACACAATGCACTCCTCCAGAGAGGCAGTTGGCAGTGTACAGCCGCCCATCAGGATAACAAGGCTCCCTGTTCTCCAGGGCCTGTCTTACCTTTCTGGTTTTTACACATTTTATGGATGTCCCTCTTGACTGGTGGGAAGTGATACTTCTTTGTAGTGCAGATTAGCATTGCCCGCTTGCTTGCTTGGCCAAAAAGGGCGTATGCGTTTTCTCCTGAATATATTCAGGAGAAAACGCATACGCCCTTTTTGGCCAAGTGCATCATTGTCGAAGTTGTGCCCCTCTTCCTGTGCTGTAAAGGCGATTCCAACGTACCTCTTGAAATCTATTTCCTGCTATTCTGCCTCGCTTTAAAGTCTGCCTCGTTGCCTTCCCTTAACAAATTTTGGAAGATAGTTTTCCTTTATTACTCTGCCATTTTGTGAATTGCTGTGCCCTTGAGCTCAATTTTTCAACTCGTTTTTTGTGAGCTGACCGAAAGTCCAAAATTTTGGTTCAAGACCTATGCTGTTTCCCGTTGGGGGGCTGAGACTTTGGTTAATTCTTCTTCCTGCTGGGAAGTTAGAGTGATATGTGCCCGTCTAAATGCCTAACAGCTACTCTCTCACTGGTTCTCCCTCTTCCCTTTCATCCTCTGCCAAATTGGAAACCTGTGCGAACCAGGAGGTTAAATGGGCTGTTTCTCCAAGTTGGGAGATTGATAGTAAAGCACATGGAAAGTCAAACCGGAGCAGCAGGAGAGGGACTATTCGTTGAGTTTTAGAATCCTTTCGTATTCACAGTGGGTCCGTTCTCTAGGTTTCCCGTACATGTTATAGCTGTAGTAATATTCCCTTCAACCTGGAGAGTTGTGACCCATGGAATGGGTGCCAGGAATTTGTGCTTTAAATGGTCTGCATTTGCTCACCCAATCTCACCAATCCTCTCAGTCCCAAGTGTCCAGCCTTATGCCACATCCAGCTGTCGTTGTAGATAGGGTCTTTCCAGGTTTCATCATAGACCCTGAAGGAATTGTTAAGAATTTTCCAGTTTTTTGTTTTGTTTTTGATATTCCTTTTTATAGTGGGTTTGAGCTGATTCTCGCTGCCATGTTTATGCCAGTCTAGACACACTTGATTCCCTTACGGAGCCATATCAATACATAGGTTTTAAGATTCTTACTAGTCAGATATATTCCTCTGCGGGAAATATGGGGTTTTGAGTCCCTTTCACTGAGGAAGGTGTAGGTCTTGTCTATTCCATAGTTGGTTTTTGGAACGGAACCTGTGCTTATATCAAACTCTGGTTTTATACATCACCCCACCTCTCCTTCCCCCTTAAGCAGGCATAAGAGTGTTTTCTAAATGTGAGACACTGTTCTCTTTCCTAACTCAGTTCAAGTGTAGCCATGTTTAGAGGATCTTCATAAGTGATATCTTATGATAAGTTTCTTTTTCTGTGTGACTTATTTCATTTAGAATCATCGTACCTGAATCCACCCATTTTGCTGCTACTGGTCTTATGACATTGATTTCATGGCTGAGGGATATTCCATCGTACGTAAGTGCCACAATTTTTTGAACCATTTTTAGATTTCCTGGGATATTTAAGGTGTACCCACGTTGAGGTCCTTGTAAGCACTGCAGCCCTAAATTTTGGGGTGTCTCTGTCTTATTGATCTTCAGTTTTCCCAAGGTATATTCCCTAGACTGGAAGAGCCCTTGGCTCTGTAGCTTTGTTGTTTACTTGTTTTAGGGAACACAATGCACTCCTCCAGAGAGGCAGTTGGCAGTGTACATCCCGCCCATCAGGATAACAAGGCTCCCTGTTCTCCAGGGCCTGTCTTACCTTTCTGGTTTTTACACATTTTGTGGATGTCCCTCTTGACTGTTGGGAAGTGATACTTCTTTGTAGTGCAGATTGGCATGGCCCGCTTGCTTGCTTGGCCAAAAAGGGTGTATGCGTTTTCTCCTGAATATATTCAGGAGAAAACGCATATGCCCTGTTTGGCCATGTGCATCATTGTCGAAGTTGTGCCCCTCTTCCTGTGCTTTAAATGCGATTCCAACGTACCTCTTGAAATATATTTCCTGCTATTCTGCCTAGCTTTCAACTCCGCCTCGTTGCCTTCCCTTAACAGATTTTGGACGAGTGTTGTCCTTTATTACTCTGCCAGTTTGTGAATTGCTGTGCCCTTGAGCTCCATTTTTCAACTCGTTTTTTGTGAGCTGACCGCAAGTCCAAAATTTTGATTCAGGACCTATGCTGGTTCCCGGTGGGGGGCTGAGACTTTGGTTAATTCTTCTTCCTGCTGGGAAGTTAGGGTGATATGTGCCCGTCCAAATGCCTAACAGCTACTCTCTCATTGGTTCTCCCTCTTCCCTTTCATCCTCTGCTAAATTGGAAACCTGTGCGAACCAGGAGGTTAAAGGGGCTGTCTCTCCAAGGTGGGAGGTTGATAGTAAAGCAGATGGAAAGTGAAACCGGAGCAACAGGAGATTGACAATACGTTGAGTTTTAGAAACCTTTCATATTCACAGTGTGTCCGTTCTCTAGGTTTCCCGTACATGTTATAGCGGTAGTAATATTCCCTTCAACCTGGAGAGTTGGGACCCATGGAATGGGTGCCAGGCATTATTGCTTTAAAGGGTCTGCATTTGCTCACACAATCTCACCAATCCTCTCAGTCCCAAGTGTCCAGCTTTATGCCACATCCAGCTGTCATTGTAGATAGGGTCATTCCAGGTTTCATCAGAGACCCTGAAGGAATTGTAAAGAATTTCCCATTTTTTTTGGTTTGTTTTTGAAATTCCTTTTTATAGTGGGTTTGAGCTGATTCTCGCTGCCATGTTTTTGGCAGTCTAGACACACTTGATTCCCTTACGGAGACATATCAATACATAGGTTTTAAGATTCTTACTAGTCAGATATATTCCTCTGTGGGAAATATGGTGTTTTGAGTCCCTTTCATTGAGGAAGGTATAGGTCTTGTCTATTCCATAGTTGGTTTTTGGAACGGTACCTGTGCTTATATCAAACTCTGGTTTTATGCATCACCCCACCTCTCCTTCCCCCTTAAGCAGGCATAAGAGTGTTTTCTAAATGTGAGACACTGTTCTCTTTCCTAACTCAGTTCAAGTGTAGCCATGTTTACAGGATCTTCATAAGTGATATCTTATGATAAGTTTCTTTTCTGTGTGACTTATTTCACTTAGAATCATCGTACCTGAATCCACCCATTTTGCTGCTACTGGTCTTATGACATTGATTTCATGGCTGAGGGATATTCCATCGTACGTAAGTACCACAAATTTTTGAACCATTTTTATATTTCCTGGGATATTTAAGGTGTACACAAGTTGAGGTCCTTGAAAGCAGTGCAGCCCTAAATTTTGGGGTGGCTCTGTCTTATTGATTTTCAGTTTTCCCAAGGTGTATTCCCTAGACTGGAAGTGCCCTTGGCTCTGTAGCTCTGTTCTTTACTTGTTTTAGGGAACACAATACACTTCTCCAGAGAGGCAGTTGGCAATTTACATCCCGCCCATCAGCATAACAAGGCTCCCTGTTCTCCAGGGCCTGTCTTGCCTTTCTGGTTTTTACACATTTTGTGGATGTCCCTTCTGACCGGTGGGAAGTGATACTTCTTTGTAGTGCAGATTTGCATTGCCCGCTTGCTTGCTTGGCCAAAAAGGGCGTATGCGTTTTCTCCTGAATATATTCAGGAGAAAAGGCATACGCTCTTTTTGGCCAAGTGCATCATTCTCGAAGTTGTGCCCCTCTTCCTGTGCTTTAAAGGCGATTCCAACGTACCTCTTGAAATATGTTTCCTGCTATTCTGCCTCGCTTTCAAGTCCGCCTCGTTGCCTTCCTTCAACAGATTTTTGGACGATAGTTGTCCTTTATTACTCAGCCAGTTTGTGAATTGCTGTGCCCCTGAGCTCCATTTTTCAACTCGTTTTTGGTGAGTTGACCGCAAGTCCAAAAATTTTGGTTCAAGACCTATGCTGGTTCCCGGTGGGTGGCTGAGACCTTGGTCAATTCTTCTTCCTGCCGGGAAATTACAGTGATATGTGCCCGTTTAAATGCCTAACAGCTACTCTCTCATTGGTTCTCCCTCTTCCCTTTCGTCCTCTGCCAAATTGGCAACCTGTGCGAACCAGGAGATTAAAGGGGCTGTCTCTCCAAGTTGGGAGGTTGATAGTAAAGCAGATGGAAAGTCAAACCGGAGCACCAGGAGAGGGACTATTCGTTGAGTTTTAGAAACCTTTCGTATTCACAGTGTGTCCGTTCTCTAGGTTTCCCGTACATGTTATTGCTGTAGTAATATTCCCTTCAACCTGGAGAGTTGGGACCCATGGAATGGGTGCCATGCATTATTGCTTTAAAGGGTCTGCATTTGCTCTCGCAATCTCACCAGTCGTGTCAGTCCCAAGTGACCCTCCTTATGCCACATCCAGCTGTCATTGTAGATAGGGTCATTCCAGGTTTCATCTGAGACCCTGAAGGAATCGTAAAGAATTTCCCAGTTTTTTTGTTTTGTTTTTGAAATTCATTTTTATAGTGGGTTTGAGCTGATTCTCGCTGCCATGTTTATGCCAGTCTAGAAACACTTGGTTCCCTTATGGAGACATATCAATACATAGGTTTTAAGATTCTTACTAGTCAGATATATTCCTCTGCGGGAAATATGGGGTTTTGAGTCCCTTTCACTGAGGAAGGTGTAGGTCTTGTCTATTCCATAGTTGGTTTTTGGAACGGTACCTGTGCTTATATCAAACTCTGCTTTTATGCATCACCCCACCTCTCCTTCCCCCTTAAGCAGGCATAAGAGTGTTTTCTAAATGTGAGACACTGTTCTCTTTCCTAACTCAGTTCAAGTGTAGCCATGTTTACAGGATCTTCATAAGTGATATCTTATGATAAGTTTCTTTTTCTGTGTGACTTATTTCACTTAGAATTATCGTACATGAATCCACCCATTTTGCTGCTACTGGTCTTATGACATTGATTTCATGGCTGAGGGATATTCCATCGTACGTAAGTACCACAATTTTTTGAACCATTTTTATATTTCCTGGGATATTTAAGGTGTACCCAAGTTGAGGTCCTTGTAAGCAGTGCAGCCCTAAATTTTGGGGTGGGTCTGTCTTATTGATTTTCAGTTTTCCCAAATTATATTCCCTAGACGGGAAGTGCCCTTGGCTCTGTAGCTCTGTTCTTTACTTGTTTTAGGGAAAGCAATGTACTCCTCCAGAGAGGCAGTTGGCAATTTACATCCCGCCCATCAGCATTACAAGGCTCCCTGTTCTCCAGGGCCTGTCTTGCCTTTCTGGTTTTTACACATTTTGTGGATGTCCGTTCTGACCGGTGGGAAGTGATACTTCTTTGTAGTGCAGATTTGCCTTGCCCGCTTGCTTGCTTGGCCAAAAAGGGCGTATGCGTTTTCTCCTGAATATATTCAGGAGAAAATGCATACGCCCTTTTTGGCCAACTGCATCATTGTCGAAGTTGTGCCCCTCTTCCTGTGCTGTATAGGCGATTCCAACGTACCTCTTGAAATCTGTTTCCTGCTATTCTGCCTCGCTTTCACGTCCGCCTCGTTGCCTTCCCTCAACAGATTTTTGGATGATAGTTGTCCTTTATTTCTCTGCAAGTTTGTGAATTGCTGTGCCCTTGAGCTCCATTTTTCAACTCGTTTTTTGTGAGCTGACCGCATGTCCAAAATTTTGGTTCAGGACCTATGCTGGTTCCCGGTGGGTGGCTGAGACTTTGGTTAATACTTCTTCCTGTGGGAAATTACAGTGATATGTGCCCGTACAAATTTCTAACAGCTATTCTCTCATTGGTTCTCCCTCTTCCCTTTCATCCTCTGCCAAATTGGAAACCTGTCCGAAAGAGGAGGTTAAAGGGGCTGTCTCTCCAAGTTGGGAGATTGATAGTAAAGCAGATGGAAAGTCAAACCGGAGCAGCAGGAGAGGGACAATTCGTTGAGTTTTAGAAACCTTTCGTATTCACAGTGTGTCCGTTCTCTAGGTTTCCTGTACATGTTATAGCTGTAGTAATATTCCCTTCAACCTGGAGAGTTGGGACCCATGGAATGGGTGCCAGGCATTTGTGCTTTAAAGGGTCTGCATTTGCTCACCCAATCTCACCATTCCTCTCTGTCCCAAGTGTCCAGCCTTATGCCACATCCAGCTGTCGTTGTAGATAGGGTCATTCCAGGTTTCATCAGAGACCCTGAAGGAATTGTAAAGAATTTCCCAGATTTTTTGTTTTGTTTTTGAAATTCCTTTTTATAGTGGGTTTGAGCTGATTCTCACTGCCATGTTTATGCCAGTCTAGACACACTTGATTCCCTTACGGAGACATATCAATACATAGGTTTTAAGATTCTTACTAGTCAGATATACTCCTCTGCAGGAAATATGGAGTTTTGAGTCCCTTTCACTGAGGAAGGTGTAGGTCTTGTCTATTCCATAGTTGGTTTTTGGAACGGTAACTGTGCTTATATCAAACTCTGGTTTTATGCATCACCCCACCTCTCCTTCCCCCTTAAGCAGGCATAAGAGTGTTTTCTAAATGTGAGACACTGTTCTCTTTCCTAACTCAGTTCAAGTGTAGCCATGTTTACAGGATCTTCATAAGTGATATCTTATGATAAGTTTCTTTTTCTCTGTGACTTATTTCACTTAGAATCATCGTACCTGAATCCACCCATTTTGCTGCTACTGGTCTTATGACATTGATTTCATGGCTGAGGGATATTCCATCGTACGTAAGTACCAGAGTTTGTTGAACCGTTGTTATATTTCCTGGGATATTTAAGGTGTACCCAAGTTGAGGTCCTTGTAAGCAGTGCAGCCCTAAATTTTTTGGTGGGTCTGTCTTATTGATTTTCAGTTTTCCCAAGGTATATTCCCTAGACTGGAAGTGCCCTTGGCTCTGTAGCTCTGTTCTTTACTTGTTTTAGGGAACACAGTACACTCCTCCAGAGAGGCAGTTGGCAATTTACATCCCGCCCATCAGCATAACAAGGCTCCCTGTTCTCCAGTGCCTGTCTTGCCTTTCTGGTTTTTACACAATTTGTGGATGTCCCTTTTGACTGGTGGGAAGTGATCCTTCTTTGTAGTGCATATTTGCATTGCCCGCTTGCTTGCTTGGCCAAAAAGGGTGTATGCGTTTTCTCCTGAATATATTCAGGAGAAAACGCATACGCACTTTATGGCCAAGTGCATCATTGTCGAAGTTGTGCCCCTCTTCCTGTGCTTTAAAGGCGATTCCAACGTACCTCTTGAAATCTGTTTCCTGCTATTCTGCCTCGCTTTCAAGTCTGCCTCGTTGCCTTCCTTCAACAAATTTTTGGACGATAGTTGTCCTTTATTACTCGGCCAGTTTGTGAATTGCTGTGCCACTGAGCTCCATTTTTCAACTCGTTGTTGGTGAGCTGACCGCAAGTCCAAAATTTTGGTTCAGAACTTATGCTGGTTCACGGGGGGTGGCTGAGACTTTGGTTAATTCTTCTTCCTGCCTGGAAATTACAGTGATATGTGCCCGTTCAAATGCCTAACAGCTACTCTCTCATTGGTTCTCCCTCTTCCCTTTCATCCTCTGCCAAATTGGCAACCTGTGTGAACCAGGAGGTTAAAGGGGCTGTCTCTCCAAGTTGGGAAGTTGATAGTAAAGCAGATGGAAAGTCAAACCGGAGCACCAGGAGAGGGACTATTCGTTGAGTTTTAGAAGCCTTTCGTATTCAGAGTGTGTCCGTTCTCTAGGTTTCCCGTACATGTTATAGCTGTAGTAATATTCCCTTCAACCTGGAGAGTTGGGACCCTTGGAATGGGTGCCAGGTATTTGTGCTTTAAAGGGTCTGCATTTGCTCACCCAATCTCACCAATCGTCTCAGTCCCAAGTGTCCCTACTTATGCCACATCCAGCTGTCATTGTAGATAGGGTCATTCCAGGTTTCATCAGAGACCCTGAAGGAATTGTAAAGAATTTCCCAGTTTTTTTGTTTTGTTTTTGAAATTCCTTTTTATAGTGGGTTTGAGCTGATATTTGCTGCCATGTTTATGCCAGTCTAGACACACTTGATTCCCTTACGGAGACATATCAATACATAGGTTTTAAGATTCTTACTAGTCAGATATATTCCTCTGCGGGAAATATGGGGTTTTGAGTCCCTTTCACTGAGGAAGGTGTTGGTTTTGTCTATTCCATAGATGGTTTTTGGAACGGTACCTGTGCTTATATCAAACTCTGGTTTTATGCATCACCCCACCTCTCCTTCTCCCTTAAGCAGGCATAAGAGTGTTTTCTAAATGTGAGACACTGTTCTCTTTCCTAACTCAGTTCAAGTGTAGCCATGTTTACAGGATCTTCATAAGTGATATCTTATGATAAGTTACTTTTTCTGTGTGACTTATTTTACTTAGAATCATCGTACCTGAATCCACCCATTTTGCTGCTACTGGTCTTATGACATTGATTTCATGGCTGAGGGATATTCCATCGTACGTAAGTACCACAATTTTTTGAACCATTTTTATATTTCCTGGGATATTTAAGGTGTACCCAATTTGAGGTCCTTGTAAGCAGTGCAGCCCTAAATTTTGGGGTGGCTCTGTCTTATTGATTTTCAGTTTTCCCAAGGTATATTCCCTAGACTGTAAGTGTCCTTGGCTCTGTAGCTCTGTTCTTTACTTGTTTTAGGGAACACAATGCACTCCTCCAGAGAGGCAGTGGGCAATTTACATCCCGCCCATCAGCATAACAAGGCTCCCTGTTCTCCAGGGCCCGTCTTGCCTTTCTGGTTTTTACACATTTTGTGGATGTCCCTTTTGACCGGTGGGAAGTGATACTTCTTTGTAGTGCAGATTTGCATTGCCCGCTTGCTTGCTTGGCCAAAAAGGGCGTATGCGTATTCTCCTGAATATATTCAGGAGAAAACGCATACGCACTTTTTGGCCAAGTGCATCATTGTCAAAGTTGTGCCCCTCTTCCTGTGCTTTAAAGGCGATTCCAACGTACCTCTTGAAATCTGTTTCCTGCTATTCTGCCTCGCTTTCAAGTCCGCCTCGTTGCCTTCCCTCAACAGATTTTTGGACGATAGTTGTCCTTTATTACTCGGCCAGTTTGTGAATTGCTGTGCCCCTGAGCTCCATTTTTCAACTCATTTTTGGTGAGCTGACCGTAAGTCTAAAATTTTGGTTCAAGACCTATGCTGCTTCCCGGTGGGTGGCTGAGACTTTGGTTAATTCTTCTTCCTGCCGGGAAATTACAGTGATATGTGCCCGTCCAAATGCCTAACAGCTACTCTCTCATTGGTTCTCCCTCTTCCCTTTCATCCTCTGCCAAATTGGCAACTTGTGCAAACCAGGAGGTTAAATGGTCTGTCTCTCCAAGTTGGGATGTTGATAGTAAAGCAGATGCAAACTCAAACCGGAGCACCAGGAGAGGGACTATTCGTTGAGTTTTAGAAACCTTTCGTATTCACAGTGTGTCCGTTCTCTAGGTTTCCCGTACATGTTATAGCTGTAGTAATATTCCCTTCAACCTGGAGAGTTGGGACCCATGGAATGGGTGCCAGGCATTTGTGCTTCAAAGGGTCTGCATTTGCTCACCCAATCTCACCAATCGTCTCAGTCGCAAGTGTCCCTCCTTATGCCACATCCAGCTGTCATGTAGATAGGGTCATTCCAGGTTTCATCAGAGACCCTGAAGGAATTGTAAAGAATTTCCCATTTTTTTTGTTTTGTTTTTGAAATTCCTTTTTATAGTGGGTTTGAGCTGATTCTCGCTGCCATGATTATGCTAGTCTAGACAGATTTGACTCCCTTACGGAGACATATCAATACATAGGTTTTAAGATTCTTACTAGTGAGATATATTCCTCTGCGGGAAATATGGGGTTTTGAGTCCCTTTCACTGAGGAAGGTGTAGGAATTGTCTATTCCATAGTTGGTTTTTGGAACGGTACCTGTGCTTATATCAAACTCTTCTTTTATGCATCACCCCACCTCTCCTTCCCCCTTAAGCACGCATAAGAGTGTTTTCTAAATGTGAGACACTGTTCTCTTTCCTAACTCAGTTCAAGTGTAGCCATGTTTACAGGATCTTCATAAGTGATATCTTATGATAAGTTTATTTTTCTGTGTGACTTATTTCACTTAGAATCATCGTACCTGAATCCACCCATTTTGCTGCTACTAGTCTTATGACATTGATTTCATGGCTGAGGGATATTCCATCGTACGTAAGTACCACAATTTTTTGAACCATGTTTATATTTTCTGGGATACTTAAGGTGTATCCAAGTTGAGGTCCTTGTATGCAGTGCAGCCCTAAATTTTGGGGTGGCTCTGTCTTATTAATTTTCATTTTTCCCAAGGTATATTCCCTAGACTGGTAGTGCCCTTTGCTCTGTAGCTCTGTTCTTTACTTGTTTTAGGGAACAGAATGCACTCCTCCAGAGAGGCAGTTGGCAATTTACATCCCGCCCATCAGCATAACAAGGCTCCCTGTTCTCCAGGGCCTGTCTTGCCTTTCTTGTTCTTACACATTTTGTGGATGTCCCTTTTGACCGGTGGGAAGTGATACTTCTTTGTAGTGCAGATTTGCATTGCCCGCTTGCTTGCTTGGCCAAAAAGGGCGTATGCGTTTTCTCCTGAATATATTCAGGAGAAAACGCATAGGCCCTTTTTGGCCAAGTGCGTCATTGTCGAAGTTGTGCCCCTCTTCCTGTGTTTTAAAGGCGATTCCAACGTACCTCTTGAAATCTGTTTCCTGCTATTCTGCCTCGCTTTCAAGTCCGCCTCGTTGCCTTCCCTCAACAGATTTTTGGACGATAGTTGTCCTTTATTACTCGGCCAGTTTGTGAATTGCTGTGCCCCTGAGCTCCATTTTTCAACTCGTTTTTGGTGAGCTGACCGCAAGTCCAAAATTTTGGTTCAGGACCTATACTGGTTCCCGGTGGGTGGCTGAGACTTTGGTTAATTCTTCTTCCTGCCGGGAAATTACAGTGATATGTGCCCGTCCAAATGCCTAACAGCTACTCTCTCATTGGTTCTCCCTCTTCCCTTTCATCCTCTGCCAAATTGGCAACCTGTGCGAACCAAGAGGTTAAAGGGGCTGTCTCTCCAAGTTGGGAGGTTGATAGTAAAGCAGACGGAAAGTCAAACCGGAGCACCAGGAGAGGGTCTATTCGTTGAGTTTTAGAAACCTTTCGTATTCACAGTGTGTCCGTTCTCTAGGTTTCCCGCACATGTTATAGCTGTAGTAATATACCCTTCAACCTGGAGAGTTCGGACCCGTGGAATGGGTGCCATGCATTATTGCTTTAAAGGGTCTGCATTTGCTCACCAAATCTCACCAATCGTCTCAGTCCCAAGTGTCCCTCCTTATGCCACATCCAGCTGTGTTGTAGATAGGGTCATTCCAGCTTTCATCAGAGACCCTGAAGGAATTGTAAAGAATTTCCCAGTTTTTTTGTTTTGTTTTTGAAATTCCTTTTTAGAGTGGGTTTGAGCTGATTCTACCTGCCATGTTTATGCCAGTCTAGACACACTTGATTCCCTTACGGAGACATATCAATACATAGGTTTTAAGATTCTTACTAGTCAGATATTTTCCTCTGCGGGAAATATGGGGTTTTGAGTCCCTTTCACTGAGGACGGTGTAGGTTTGTCTATTCCATAGTTGGTTTTTGGAACGGTACCTGTGCTTATATCAAACTCTGGTTTTATGCATCACCCCACCTCTCCTTCCCCCTTAAGCAGGCATAAGAGTGTTTTCTAAATGTGAGACACTGTTCTCTTTCCTAACTCAGTTCAAGTGTAGCCATGTTTACAGGATCTTCATAAGTGATATCTTATGATAAGTTTCTTTTTCTCTGTGACTTATTTCACTTAGAATCATCGTACCTGAATCCACCCATTTTGCTGCTACTGGTCTTATGACATTGATTTCATGGCTGAGGGATATTCCATCGTACGTAAGTACCAGAGTTTGTTGAACCGTTGTTATATTTCCTGGGATATTTAAGGTGTACCCAAGTTGAGGTCCTTGTAAGCAGTGCAGCCCTAAATTTTTTGGTGGGTCTGTCTTATTGATTTTCAGTTTTCCCAAGGTATATTCCCTAGACTGGAAGTGCCCTTGGCTCTGTAGCTCTGTTCTTTACTTGTTTTAGGGAACACAGTACACTCCTCCAGAGAGGCAGTTGGCAATTTACATCCCGCCCATCAGCATAACAAGGCTCCCTGTTCTCCAGTGCCTGTCTTGCCTTTCTGGTTTTTACACAATTTGTGGATGTCCCTTTTGACTGGTGGGAAGTGATCCTTCTTTGTAGTGCAGATTTGCATTGCCCGCTTGCTTGCTTGGCCAAAAAGGGTGTATGCGTTTTCTCCTGAATATATTCAGGAGAAATCGCATACGCACTTTATGGCCAAGTGCATCATTGTCGAAGTTGTGCCCCTCTTCCTGTGCTTTAAAGGCGATTCCAACGTACCTCTTGAAATCTGTTTCCTGCTATTCTGCCTCGCTTTCAAGTCTGCCTCGTTGCCTTCCTTCAACAAATTTTTGGACGATAGTTGTCCTTTATTACTCGGCCAGTTTGTGAATTGCTGTGCCACTGAGCTCCATTTTTCAACTCGTTGTTGGTGAACTGACCGCAAGTCCAAAATTTTGGTTCAGAACTTATGCTGGTTCACGGGGGGTGGCTGAGACTTTGGTTAATTCTTCTTCCTGCCTGGAAATTACAGTGATATGTGCCCGTTCAAATGCCTAACAGCTACTCTCTCATTGGTTCTCCCTCTTCCCTTTCATCCTCTGCCAAATTGGCAACCTGTGTGAACCAGGAGGTTAAAGGGGCTGTCTCTCCAAGTTGGGAAGTTGATAGTAAAGCAGATGGAAAGTCAAACCGGAGCACCAGGAGAGGGACTATTCGTTGAGTTTTAGAAGCCTTTCGTATTCAGAGTGTGTCCGTTCTCTAGGTTTCCCGTACATGTTATAGCTGTAGTAATATTCCCTTCAACCTGGAGAGTTGGGACCCTTGGAATGGGTGCCAGGTATTTGTGCTTTAAAGGGTCTGCATTTGCTCACCCAATCTCACCAATCGTCTCAGTCCCAAGTGTCCCTACTTATGCCACATCCAGCTGTCATTGTAGATAGGGTCATTCCAGGTTTCATCAGAGACCCTGAAGGAATTGTAAAGAATTTCCCAGTTTTTTTGTTTTGTTTTTGAAATTCCTTTTTATAGTGGGTTTGAGCTGATATTTGCTGCCATGTTTATGCCAGTCTAGACACACTTGATTCCCTTACGGAGACATATCAATACATAGGTTTTAAGATTCTTACTAGTCAGATATATTCCTCTGCGGGAAATATGGAGATTTGAGTCCCTTTCACTGAGGAAGGTGTTGGTCTTGTCTATTCCATAGATGGTTTTTGGAACGGTACCTGTGCTTATATCAAACTCTGGTTTTATGCATCACCCCACCTCTCCTTCCCCCTTAAGCAGGCATAAGAGTGTTTTCTAAATGTGAGACACTGTTCTCTTTCCTAACTCAGTTCAAGTGTAGCCATGTTTACAGGATCTTCATAAGTGATATCTTATGATAAGTTACTTTTTCTGTGTGACTTATTTTACTTAGAATCATCGTACCTGAATCCACCCATTTTGCTGCTACTGGTCTTATGACATTGATTTCATGGCTGAGGGATATTCCATCGTACGTAAGTACCACAATTTTTTGAACCATTTTTATATTTCCTGGGATATTTAAGGTGTACCCAATTTGAGGTCCTTGTAAGCAGTGCAGCCCTAAATTTTGGGGTGGCTCTGTCTTATTGATTTTCAGTTTTCCCAAGGTATATTCCCTAGACTGTAAGTGTCCTTGGCTCTGTAGCTCTGTTCTTTACTTGTTTTAGGGAACACAATGCACTCCTCCAGAGAGGCAGTGGGCAATTTACATCCCGCCCATCAGCATAACAAGGCTCCCTGTTCTCCAGGGCCCGTCTTGCCTTTCTGGTTTTTACACATTTTGTGGATGTCCCTTTTGACCGGTGGGAAGTGATACTTCTTTGTAGTGCAGATTTGCATTGCCCGCTTGCTTGCTTGGCCAAAAAGGGCGTATGCGTATTCTCCTGAATATATTCAGGAGAAAACGCATACGCACTTTTTGGCCAAGTGCATCATTGTCAAAGTTGTGCCCCTCTTCCTGTGCTTTAAAGGCGATTCCAACGTACCTCTTGAAATCTGTTTCCTGCTATTCTGCCTCGCTTTCAAGTCCGCCTCGTTGCCTTCCCTCAACAGATTTTTGGACGATAGTTGTCCTTTATTACTCGGCCAGTTTGTGAATTGCTGTGCCCCTGAGCTCCATTTTTCAACTCATTTTTGGTGAGCTGACCGTAAGTCTAAAATTTTGGTTCAAGACCTATGCTGCTTCCCGGTGGGTGGCTGAGACTTTGGTTAATTCTTCTTCCTGCCGGGAAATTACAGTGATATGTGCCCGTCCAAATGCCTAACAGCTACTCTCTCATTGGTTCTCCCTCTTCCCTTTCATCCTCTGCCAAATTGGCAACTTGTGCAAACCAGGAGGTTAAATGGTCTGTCTCTCCAAGTTGGGATGTTGATAGTAAAGCAGATGCAAACTCAAACCGGAGCACCAGGAGAGGGACTATTCGTTGAGTTTTAGAAACCTTTCGTATTCACAGTGTGTCCGTTCTCTAGGTTTCCCGTACATGTTATAGCTGTAGTAATATTCCCTTCAACCTGGAGAGTTGGGACCCATGGAATGGGTGCCAGGCATTTGTGCTTCAAAGGGTCTGCATTTGCTCACCCAATCTCACCAATCGTCTCAGTCGCAAGTGTCCCTCCTTATGCCACATCCAGCTGTCATGTAGATAGGGTCATTCCAGGTTTCATCAGAGACCCTGAAGGAATTGTAAAGAATTTCCCATTTTTTTTGTTTTGTTTTTGAAATTCCTTTTTATAGTGGGTTTGAGCTGATTCTCGCTGCCATGATTATGCTAGTCTAGACAGATTTGACTCCCTTACGGAGACATATCAATACATAGGTTTTAAGATTCTTACTAGTGAGATATATTCCTCTGCGGGAAATATGGGGTTTTGAGTCCCTTTCACTGAGGAAGGTGTAGGACTTGTCTATTCCATAGTTGGTTTTTGGAACGGTACCTGTGCTTATATCAAACTCTTCTTTTATGCATCACCCCACCTCTCCTTCCCCCTTAAGCACGCATAAGAGTGTTTTCTAAATGTGAGACACTGTTCTCTTTCCTAACTCAGTTCAAGTGTAGCCATGTTTACAGGATCTTCATAAGTGATATCTTATGATAAGTTTATTTTTCTGTGTGACTTATTTCACTTAGAATCATCGTACCTGAATCCACCCATTTTGCTGCTACTAGTCTTATGACATTGATTTCATGGCTGAGGGATATTCCATCGTACGTAAGTACCACAATTTTTTGAACCATGTTTATATTTTCTGGGATACTTAAGGTGTATCCAAGTTGAGGTCCTTGTATGCAGTGCAGCCCTAAATTTTGGGGTGGCTCTGTCTTATTAATTTTCATTTTTCCCAAGGTATATTCCCTAGACTGGTAGTGCCCTTTGCTCTGTAGCTCTGTTCTTTACTTGTTTTAGGGAACAGAATGCACTCCTCCAGAGAGGCAGTTGGCAATTTACATCCCGCCCATCAGCATAACAAGGCTCCCTGTTCTCCAGGGCCTGTCTTGCCTTTCTTGTTCTTACACATTTTGTGGATGTCCCTTTTGACCGGTGGGAAGTGATACTTCTTTGTAGTGCAGATTTGCATTGCCCGCTTGCTTGCTTGGCCAAAAAGGGCGTATGCGTTTTCTCCTGAATATATTCAGGAGAAAACGCATAGGCCCTTTTTGGCCAAGTGCGTCATTGTCGAAGTTGTGCCCCTCTTCCTGTGTTTTAAAGGCGATTCCAACGTACCTCTTGAAATCTGTTTCCTGCTATTCTGCCTCGCTTTCAAGTCCGCCTCGTTGCCTTCCCTCAACAGATTTTTGGACGATAGTTGTCCTTTATTACTCGGCCAGTTTGTGAATTGCTGTGCCCCTGAGCTCCATTTTTCAACTCGTTTTTGGTGAGCTGACCGCAAGTCCAAAATTTTGGTTCAGGACCTATACTGGTTCCCGGTGGGTGGCTGAGAATTTGGTTAATTCTTCTTCCTGCCGGGAAATTACAGTGATATGTGCCCGTCCAAATGCCTAACAGCTACTCTCTCATTGGTTCTCCCTCTTCCCTTTCATCCTCTGCCAAATTGGCAACCTGTGCGAACCAAGAGGTTAAAGGGGCTGTCTCTCCAAGTTGGGAGGTTGATAGTAAAGCAGACGGAAAGTCAAACCGGAGCACCAGGAGAGGGTCTATTCGTTGAGTTTTAGAAACCTTTCGTATTCACAGTGTGTCCGTTCTCTAGGTTTCCCGCACATGTTATAGCTGTAGTAATATACCCTTCAACCTGGAGAGTTCGGACCCGTGGAATGGGTGCCATGCATTATTGCTTTAAAGGGTCTGCATTTGCTCACCCAATCTCACCAATCGTCTCAGTCCCAAGTGTCCCTCCTTATGCCACATCCAGCTGCGTTGTAGATAGGGTCATTCCAGCTTTCATCAGAGACCCTGAAGGAATTGTAAAGAATTTCCTAGTTTTTTTGTTTTGTTTTTGAAATTCCTTTTTAGAGTGGGTTTGAGCTGATTCTAGCTGCCATGTTTATGCCAGTCTAGACACACTTGATTCCCTTACGGAGACATATCAATACATAGGTTTTAAGATTCTTACTAGTCAGATATTTTCCTCTGCGGGAAATATGGGGTTTTGAGTCCCTTTCACTGAGGACGGTGTAGGTTTGTCTATTCCATAGTTGGTTTTTGGAACGGTACCTGTGCTTATATCAAACTCTGGTTTTATGCATCACCCCACCTCTCCTTCCCCCTTAAGCAGGTATAAGAGTGTTTTCTAAATGTGAGACACTGTTCTCTTTCCTAACTCAGTTCAAGTGTAGCCATGTTTACAGGATCTTCATAAGTGATATCTTATGATAAGTTTCTTTTTCTGTGTGACTTATTTCACTTAGAATCATCGTACCTGAATCCACCCATTTTGCTGCTACTGGTCTTATGACATTGATTTCCTGGCTGAGGGATATTCCATCGTACGTAAGTACCACAATTTTTTGAACCATGTTTATATTTTCTGGGATACTTAAGGTGTATCCAAGTTGAGGTCCTTGTATGCAGTGCAGCCCTAAGTTTTGGGGTGGCTCTGTCTTATTGATTTTCAGTTTTCCCAAGGTATATTCCCTAGACTGGTAGTGCCCTTGGCTCTGTAGCTCTGTTCTTTACTTGTTTTAGGGAACAGAATGCACTCCTCCAGAGAGGCAGTTGGCAATTTACATCCCGCCCATCAGCATAACAAGGCTCCCTGTTCTCCAGGGCCTGTCTTGCCTTTCTTGTTCTTACACATTTTGTGGATGTCCCTTTTGACCGGTGGGAAGTGATACTTCTTTGTAGTGCAGATTTGCATTGCCCGCTTGCTTGCTTGGCCAAAAAGGGCGTATGCGTTTTCTCCTGAATATATTCAGGAGAAAACGCATACGCCCTTTTTGGCCAAGTGCGTCATTGTCGAAGTTGTGCCCCTCTTCCTGTGCTTTAAAGGCGATTCCAACGTACCTCTTGAAATCTGTTTCGTGCTATTCTGTCTCACTTTCAAGTCCGCCTCGTTGCCTTCCCTCAACAGATTTTTGGACGATAGTTGTCCTTTATTACTCGGCCAGTTTGTGAATTGCTGTGTCCCTGAGCTCCATTTTTCAACTCGTTTTTGGAGAGCTGACCGCAAGTCCAAAATTTTGGTTCAGGACCTATACTGGTTCCCGGTGGGTGGCTGAGAATTTGGTTAATTCTTCTTCCTGCCGGGAAATTACAGTGATATGTGCCCGTCCAAATGCCTAACAGCTACTCTCTCATTGGTTCTCCCTCTTCCCTTTCATCCTCTGCCAAATTGGCAACCTGTGCGAACCAAGAGGTTAAAGGGGCTGTCTCTCCAAGTTGGGAGGTTGATAGTAAAGCAGCCGGAAAGTCAAACCGGAGCACCAGTAGAGGGTTTATTCTTTGAGTTTTAGAAACCTTTCGTATTCACAGTGTGTCCGTTCTCTAGGTTTCCCGCACATGTTATAGCTGTAGTAATATTCCCTTCAACCTGGAGAGTTGGGACCCATGGAATGGGTGCCATGCATTATTGCTTTAAAGCTTCTGCATTTGCTCACCCAATCTCACCAATCGTCTCAGTCCCAAGTGTCCCTCCTTATGCCACATCCAGCTGTCGTTGTAGATAGGGTCATTCCAGCTTTCATCAGAGACCGTGAAGGAATTGTAAAGAATTTCCCAGTTTTTTTGTTTTGTTTTTGAAATTCCTTTTTATAGTGGGTTTGAGCTGATTCTCGCTGCCATGTTTATGCCAGTCTAGACACACTTGATTCCCTTACGGAGACATATCAATACATAGGTTTTAAGTTTCTTACTAGTCAGATATTTTCCTCTGCGGGAAATATGGGGTTTTGAGTCCCTTTCACTGAGGACGGTGTAGGTCTTGTCTATTCCATAGTTGGTTTTTGGAACGGTACCTGTGCTTATATCAAACTCTGGTTTTATGCATCACCCCACCTCTCCTTCAACCTTAAGCAGGTATAAGAGTGTTTTCTAAATGTGAGACACTGTTCTCTTTCCTAACTCAGTTCAAGTGTAGCCATGTTTACAGGATCTTCATAAGTGATATCTTATGATAAGTTTCTTTTTCTGTGTGATTTATTTCACTTAGAATCATCGTACCTGAATCCACCCATTTTGCTGCTACTGGTCTTATGACATTGATTTCATGGCTGAGGGATATTCCATCGTACGTAAGTACCACAATTTTTTGAACCATGTTTATATTTTCTGGGATACTTAAGGTGTATCCAAGTTGAGGTCCTTGTATGCAGTGCAGCCCTAAATTTTGGGGTGGCTCTGTCTTATTGATTTTCAATTTTCCCAAGGTATATTCCCTAGACTGGTAGTGCCCTTGGCTCTGTAGCTCTGTTCTTTACTTGTTTTAGGGAACAGAATGCACTCCTCCAGAGAAGCAGTTGGCAATTTACATCCCGCCCATCAGCATAACAAGGCTCCCTGTTCTCCAGGGCCTGTCTTGCGTTTCTTGTTCTTACACATTTTGTGGATGTCCCTTTTGACCGGTGGGAAGTGATACTTCTTTGTAGTGCAGATTTGCATTGCCCGCTTGCTTGCTTAGCCAAAAAGGGCGTATGCGTTTTCTCCTGAATATATTCAGGAGAAAACGCATACGCCCTTTTTGGCCAAGTGCGTCATTGTCGAAGATGTGCCCCTCTTCCTGTGCTTTAAAGGCGATTCCAACGTACCTCTTGAAATCTGTTTCCTGCTATTCTGCCTCGCTTTCAAGTCCGCCTCGTTGCCTTCCCTCAACAGATTTTTGGACGATAGTTGTCCTTTATTACTCGGCCAGTTTGTGAATTGCTGTGCCCCTGAGCTCCATTTTTCAACTCGTTTTTGGTGAGCTGACCGCAAGTCCAAAATTTTGGGTCAGGACCTATACTGGTTCCCGGTGGGTGGCTGAGAATTTGGTTAATTCTTCTTCCTGCCGGGAAATTACAGTGATATGTGCCCGTCCAAATGCCTAACAGCTACTCTCTCATTGGTTCTCCCTCTTCCCTTTCATCCTCTGCCAAATTGGCAACCTGTGCGAACCAAGAGGTTAAAGGGGCTGTCTCTCCAAGTTGGGAGGTTGATAGTAAAGCAGACGGAAAGTCAAACCGGAGCACCAGGAGAGGGACTATTCGTTGAGTTTTAGAAACCTTTCGTATTCACAGTGTGTCCGTTCTCTAGGTTTCCCGCACATGTTATAGCTGTAGTAATATTCCCTTCAACCTGGAGAGTTCGGACCCATGGAATGGGTGCCATGCATTATTGCTTTAAAGGGTCTGCATTTGCTCACCCAATCTCACCAATCGTCTCAGTCCCAAGTGTCCCTCCTTATGCCACATCCAGCTGTCGTTGTAGATAGGGTCATTCCAGCTTTCATCAGAGACCCTGAAGGAATTGTAAAGAATTTCCCAGTTTTTTTGTTTTGTTTTTGAAATTCCTTTTTATAGTGGGTTTGAGCTGATTCTCGCTGCCATGTTTATGCCAGTCTAGACACACTTGATTCCCTTACGGAGACATATCAATACATAGGTTTTAAGATTCTTACTAGTCAGATATTTTCCTCTGCGGGAAATATGGGGTTTTGAGTCCCTTTCACTGAGGACGGTGTAGGTCTTGTCTATTCCATAGTTGGTTTTTGGAACGGTACCTGTGCTTATATCAAACTCTGGTTTTATGCATCACCCCACCTCTCCTTCCCCCTTAAGCAGGTATAAGAGTGTTTTCTAAATGTGAGACACTGTTCTCTTTCCTAACTCAGTTCAAGTGTAGCCATGTTTACAGGATCTTCATAAGTGATATCTTATGATAAGTTTCTTTTTCTGTGTGACTTATTTCATTTAGAATCATCGTACCTGAATCCACCCATTTTGCTGCTACTAGTCTTATGACATTGATTTCATGGCTGAGGGATATTCCATCGTACGTAAGTACCACAATTTTTTGAACCATGTTTATATTTTCTGGGATACTTAAGGTGTATCCAAGTTGAGGTCCTTGTATGCAGTGCAGCCCTAAATTTTGGGGTGGCTCTGTCTTATTGATTTTCAGTTTTCCAAAGGTATATTCCCTAGACTGGTAGTGCCCTTGGCTCTGTAGCTCTGTTCTTTACTTGTTTTAGGGAACAGAATGCACTCCTCCAGAGAGGCAGTTGGCAATTTACATCCCGCCCATCAGCATAACAAGGCTCCCTGTTCTCCAGGGCCTGTCTTGCCTTTCTTGTTCTTACACATTTTGTGGATGTCCCTTTTGACCGGTGGGAAGTGATACTTCTTTGTAGTGCAGATTTGCATTGCCCGCTTGCTTGCTTGGCCAAAAAGGGCGTATGCGTTTTCTCCTGAATATATTCAGGAGAAAACGCATACGCCCTTTTTGGCCAAGTGCATCATTGTCGAAGTTGTGCCCCTCTTCCTGTGCTTTAAAGGCGATTCCAACGTACCTCTTGAAATCTGTTTCCTGCTATTCTGCCTCGCTTTCAAGTCCGCCTCGTTGCCTTCCGTCAACAGATTTTTGGACGATAGGTGTCCTTTATTACTCAGCCAGTTTGTGAATTGCTGTGTCGCTGAGCTCCATTTTTCAACTCGTTTTTGGAGAGCTGACCGCAAGTCCAAAATTTTGGTTAGGACCTATACTGGTTCCCAGTGGGTGGCTGAGAATTTGGTTAATTCTTCTTCCTGCCGGGAAATTACAGTGATATGTGCCCGTCCAAATGCCTAACAGCTACTCTCTCAATGGTTCTCCCTCTTCCCTTTCATCCTCTGCCAAATTGGCAACCTGTGCGAACCAAGAGGTTAAAGGGGCTGTCTCTCCAAGTTGGGAGGTTGATAGTAAAGCAGACGGAAAGTCAAACCGGAGCACCAGGAGAGGGACTATTCGTTGAGTTTTAGAAACCTTTCGTATTCACAGTGTGTCCGTTCTCTAGGTTTCCCGCACATGTTATAGCTGTAGTAATATTCCCTTCAACCTGGAGAGTTCGGACCCATGGAATGGGTGCCATGCATTATTGCTTTAAAGGATCTGCATTTGCTCACCCAATCTCACCAATCGTCTCAGTCCCAAGTGTCCCTCCTTATGCCACATCCAGCTGTCGTTGTAGATAGGGTCATTCCAGCTTTCATCAGAGACCCTGAAGGAATTGTAAAGAATTTCCCAGTTTTTTTGTTTTGTTTTTGAAATTCCTTTTTATAGTGGGTTTGAGCTGATTCTCGCTGCCATGTTTATGCCAGTCTAGACACACTTGATTCCCTTACGGAGACATATCAATACATAGGTTTTAAGATTCTTACTAGTCAGATACTTTCCTCTGCGGGAAATATGGGGTTTTGAGTCCCTTTCACTGAGGACGGTGTAGGTCTTGTCTATTCCATAGTTGGTTTCTGGAACGGTACCTGTGCTTATATCAAACTCTGGTTTTATGCATCACCCCACCTCTCCTTCCCCCTTAAGCAGGTATAAGAGTGTTTTCTAAATGTGAGACACTGTTCTCTTTCCTAACTCAGTTCAAGTGTAGCCATGTTTACAGGATCTTCATAAGTGATATCTTATGATAAGTTTCTTTTTCTGTGTGACTTATTTCACTTAGAATCATCGTACCTGAATCCACCCATTTTGCTGCTACTGGTCTTATGACATTGATTTCATGGCTGAGGGATATTCCATCGTACGTAAGTACCACAATTTTTTGAACCATGTTTATATTTTCTGGGATACTTAAGGTGTATCCAAGTTGAGGTCCTTGTATGCAGTGCAGCCCTAAATTTTTGGGTGGCTCTGTCTTATTGATTTTCAGTTTTCCAAAGGTATATTCCCTAGACTGGTAGTGCCCTTGGCTCTGTAGCTCTGTTCTTTACTTGTTTTAGGGAACAGAATGCACTCCTCCAGAGAGGCAGTTGGCAATTTACATCCCGCCCATCAGCATAACAAGGCTCCCTGTTCTCCAGGGCCTGTCTTGCCTTTCTTGTTCTTACACATTTTGTGGATGTCCCTTTTGACCGGTGGGAAGTGATACTTCTTTGTAGTGCAGATTTGCATTGCCCGCTTGCTTGCTTGGCCAAAAAGGGCGTATGCGTTTTCTCCTGAATATATTCAGGAGAAAACGCATACGCCCTTTTTGGCCAAGTGCATCATTGTCGAAGTTGTGCCCCTCTTCCTGTGCTTTAAAGGCAATTCCAACGTACCTCTTGAAATCTGTTTCCTGCTATTCTGCCTCGCTTTCAAGTCCGCCTCGTTGCCTTCCCTCAACAGATTTTTGGAAGATAGTTGTCCTTTATTACTCGGCCAGTTTGTGAATTGCTGTGCCCCTGAGCTCCATTTTTCAACTCGTTTTTGGTGAGCTGACCGCAAGTCCAAAATTTTGGTTCAGGACCTATACTGGTTCCCGGTGGGTGGCTGAGAATTTGGTTAATTCTTCTTCCTGCCGGGAAATTACAGTGATATGTGCCCGTCCAAATGCCTAACAGCTACTCTCTCATTGGTTCTCCCTCTTCCCTTTCATCCTCTGCCAAATTGGCAACCTGTGCGAACCAAGAGGTTAAAGGGGCTGTCTCTCCAAGTTGGGAGGTTGATAGTAAAGCAGACGGAAAGTCAAACCGGAGCACCAGGAGAGGGACTATGCGTTGAGTTTTAGAAACCTTTCGTATTCACAGTGTGTCCGTTCCCTAGGTTTCCCGCACATGTTATAGCTGTAGTAATATTCCCTTCAACCTGGAGAGTTCGGACCCATGAAATGGGTGCCATGCATTATTGCTTTAAAGGGTCTGCATTTGCTCACCCAATCTCACCAATCGTCTCAATCCCAAGTGTCCCTCCTTATGCCACATCCAGCTGTCGTTGTAGATAGGGTCATTCCAGCTTTCATCAGAGACCCTGAAGGAATTGTAAAGAATTTCCCAGTTTTTTTGTTTTGTTTTTGAAATTCCTTTTTATAGTGGGTTTGAGCTGATTCTCGCTGCCATGTTTATGCCAGTCTAGACACACTTGATTCCCTTATGGAGACATATCAATACATAGGTTTTAAGATTCTTACTAGTCAGATATTTTCCTCTGCGGGAAATATGGGGTTTTGAGTCCCTTTCACTGAGGACGGTGTAGGTCTTTGCTATTCCATAGTTGGTTTTTGGAACGGTACCTGTGCTTATATCAAACTCTGGTTTTATGCATCACCCCACCTCTCCTTTCCCCTTAAGCAGGTATAAGAGTGTTTTCTAAATGTGAGACACTGTTCTCTTTCCTAACTCAGTTCAAGTGTAGCCATGTTTACAGGATCTTCATAAGTGATATCTTATGATAAGTTTCTTTTTCTGTGTGACTTATTTCACTTAGAATCATCGTACCTGAATCCACCCATTTTGCTGCTACTGGTCTTATGACATTGATTTCATGGCTGAGGGATATTCCATCGTACGTAAGTACCACAATTTTTTGAACCATGTTTATATTTTCTGGGATACTTAAGGTGTATCCAAGTTGAGGTCCTTGTATGCAGTGCAGCCCTAAATTTTGGGGTGGCTCTGTCTTATTGATTTTCAGTTTTCCCAAGGTATATTCCCTAGACTGGTAGTGCCCTTGGCTCTGTAGCTCTGTTCTTTACTTGTTTTAGGCAACAGAATGCACTCCTCCAGAGAGGCAGTTGGCAATTTACATCCCGCCCATCAGCATAACAAGGCTCCCTGTTCTCCAGGGCCTGTCTTGCCTTTCTTGTTCTTACACATTTTGTGGATGTCCCTTTTGACCGGTGGGAAGTGATACTTCTTTGTAGTGCAGATTTGCATTGCCCGCTTGCTTGCTTGGCCAAAAAGGGCGTATGCGTTTTCTCCTGAATATATTCAGGAGAAAACACATACGCCCTTTTTGGCCAAGTGCATCATTGTCGAAGTTGTGCCCCTCTTCCTGTGCTTTAAAGGCGATTCCAACGTACCTCTTGAAATCTGTTTCCTGCTATTCTGCCTCGCTTTCAAGTCCGCCTCGTTGCCTTCCCTCAACAGATTTTTGGAAGATAGTTGTCCTTTATTACTCGGCCAGTTTGTGAATTGCTGTGCCCCTGAGCTCCATTTTTCAACTCGTTTTTGGTGAGCTGACCGCAAGTCCAAAATTTTGGTTCAGGACCTATACTGGTTCCCGGTGGGTGGCTGAGAATTTGGTTAATTCTTCTTCCTGCCGGGAAATTAGAGTGATATGTGCCCGTCCAAATGCCTAACAGCTACTCTCTCATTGGTTCTCCCTCTTCCCTTTCATCCTCTGCCAAATTGGCAACCTGTGCGAACCAAGAGGTTAAAGGGGCTGTCTCTCCAAGTTGGGAGGTTGATAGTAAAGCAGACGGAAAGTCAAACCGGAGCACCAGGAGAGGGACTATTCGTTGAGTTTTAGAAACCTTTCGTATTCACAGTGTGTCCGTTCTCTAGGTTACCCGCACATGTTATAACTGTAGTAATATTCCCTTCAACCTGGAGAGTTCGGACCCATGGAATGGGTGCCATGCATTATTGCTTTAAAGGGTCTGCATTTGCTCACCCAATCTCACCAATCGTCTCAGTCCCAAGTGTCCCTCCTTATGCCACATCCAGCTGTCATTGTAGATAGGGTCATTCCAGCTTTCATCAGAGACCCTGAAGGAATTGTAAAGAATTTCCCAGTTTTTTTGTTTTGTTTTTGAAATTCCTTTTTATAGTGGGTTTGAGCTGCTTCTCGCTGCCATGTTTATGCCAGTCTAGAAACACTTGATTCCCTTACGGAGACATATCAATACATAGATTTTAAGATTCTTACTAGTCAGATATTTTCCTCTGCGGGAAATATGGGGTTTTGAGTCCCTTTCACTGAGGAAGGTGTAGGTCTTGTCTATTCCATAGTTGGTTTTTGGAACGGTACCTGTGCTTATATCAAACTCTGGTTTTATGCATCACCCCACCTCTCCTTCCCCCTTAAGCAGGTATAAGAGTGTTTTCTAAATGTGAGACACTGTTCTCTTTCCTAACTCAGTTCAAGTGTAGCCATGTTTACAGGATCTTCATAAGTGATATCTTATGATAAGTTTCTTTTTCTGTGTGACTTATTTCACTTAGAATCATCGTACCAGAATCGACCCATTTTGCTGCTACTGGTCTTATGACATTGATTTCATGGCTGAGGGATATTCCATCGTACGTAAATACCACAATTTTTTGAACCATGTTTATATTTTCTGGGATACTTAAGGTGTATCCAAGTTCAGGTCCTTGTATGCAGTGCAGCCCTATATTTTGGGGGTGGCTCTGTCTTATTGATTTTCAGTTTTCCCAAGGTATATTCCCTAGACTGGTAGTGCCCTTGGCTCTGTAGCTCTGTTCTTTACTTGTTTTAGGGAACAGAATGCACTCCTCCAGAGAGGCAGTTGGCAATTTACATCCCGCCCATCAGCATAACAAGGCTCCCTGTTCTCGAGGGCCTGTCTTGCCTTTCTTGTTCTTACACATTTTGTGGATGTCCCTTTTGACCGGTGGGAAGTGATACTTCTTTGTAGTGCAGATTTGCATTGCCCGCTTGCTTGCTTGGCCAAAAAGGGCGTATGCGTTTTCTCCTGAATATATTCAGGAGAAAACGCATAGGCCCTTTTTGGCCAAGTGCGTCATTGTCGAAGTTGTGCCCCTCTTCCTGTGCTTTAAAGGCGATTCCAACGTACCTCTTGAAATCTGTTTCCTGCTATTCTGCCTCGCTTTCAAGTCCGCCTCGTTGCCTTCCCTCAACAGATTTTTGGACGATAGTTTTCCTTTATTACTCGGCCAGTTTGTGAATTGCTGTGCCCCTGAGCTCCATTTTTCAACTCGTTTTTGGTGAGCTGACCGCAAGTCCAAAATTTTGGTTCAGGACCTATACTGGTTCCCGGTGGGTGGCTGAGAATTTGGTTAATTCTTCTTCCTGCCGGGAAATTACAGTGATATGTGACCGTCCAAATGCCTAACAGCTACTCTCTCATTGGTTCTCCCTCTTCCCTTTCATCCTCTGCCAAATTGGCAACCTGTGCGAACCAAGAGGTTAAAGGGGCTGTCTCTCTAAGTTGGGAGGTTGATAGTAAAGCAGACGGAAAGTCAAACCGGAGCACCAGGAGAGGGACTATGCGTTGAGTTTTAGAAACCTTTCGTATTCACAGTGTGTCCGTTCTCTAGGTTTCCCGCACATGTTATAGCTGTAGTAATATTCCCTTCAACCTGGAGAGTTCGGACCCATGGAATGGGTGCCATGCAATATTGCTTTAAAGGGTCTGCATTTGCTCACCCAATCTCACCAATCGTCTCAGTCCCAAGTGTCCCTCCTTATGCCACATCCAGCTGTCGTTGTAGATAGGGTCATTCCAGCTTTCATCAGAGACCCTGAAGGAATTGTAAAGAATTTCCCAGTTTTTTTGTTTTGTTTTTGAAATTCCTTTTTATAGTGGGTTTGAGCTGATTCTCGCTGCCATGTTTATGCCAGTCTAGACACACTTGATTCCCTTACGGAGACATATCAATACATAGGTTTTAAGATTCTTACTAGTCAGATATTTTCCTCTGCGGGAAATATGGGGTTTTGAGTCCCTTTCACTGAGGACGGTGTAGGTCTTGTCTATTCCATAGTTGGTTTTTGGAACGGTACCTGTGCTTATATCAAACTCTGGTTTTATGCATCACCCCACCTCTCCTTCCCCCTTAAGCAGGTATAAGAGTGTTTTCTAAATGTGAGACACTGTTCTCTTTCCTAACTCAGTTCAAGTGTAGCCATGTTTACAGGATCTTCATAAGTGATATCTTATGATAAGTTTCTTTTTCTGTGTGACTTATTTCACTTAGAATCATCGTACCTGAATCCACCCATTTTGCTGCTACTGGTCTTATGACATTGATTTCATGGCTGAGGGATATTCCATCGTACGTAAGTACCACAATTTTTTGAACCATGTTTATATTTTCTGGGATACTTAAGGTGTATCCAAGTTGAGGTCCTTGTATGCAGTGCAGCCCTAAATTTTGGGGTGGCTCTGTCTTATTGATTTTCAGTTTTCCCAAGGTATATTCCCTAGACTGGTAGTGCCCTTGGCTCTGTAGCTCTGTTCTTTACTTGTTTTAGGGAACAGAATGCACTCCTCCAGAGAGGCAGTTGTCAATTTACATCCCGCCCATCAGCATAAAAAGGCTCCCTGTTCTCCAGGGCCTGTCTTGCCTTTCTTGTTCTTACACATTTTGTGGATGTCCCTTTTGACCGGTGGGAAGTGATACTTCTTTGTAGTGCAGATTTGCATTGCCCGCTTGCTTGCTTGGCCAAAAAGGGCGTATGCGTTTTCTCCTGAATATATTCAGGAGAAAACGCATACGCCCTTTTTGGCTAAGTGCATCATTGTCGAATTTGTGCCCCTCTTCCTGTGCTTTAAAGGCGATTCCAACGTACCTCTTAAATCTGTTTCCTGTTATTCTGCCTCGCTTTCAAGTCCGCCTCGTTGCCTTCCCTCAACAGATTTTTGGACGATAGTTGTCCTTTATTACTCGGCCAGTTTGTGAATTGCTGTGCCCCTGAGCTCCATTTTTCAACTCGTTTTTGGTGAGCTGACCGCAAGTCCAAAATTTTGGTTCAGGACCTATACTGGTTCCCGGTGGGTGGCTGAGAATTTGGTTAATTCTTCTTCCTGCTGGGAAATTAGAGTGATATGTGCCCGTCCAAATGCCTAACAGCTACTCTCTCATTGGTTCTCCCTCTTCCCTTTCATCCTCTGCCAAATTGGCAACCTGTGCGAACCAAGAGGTTAAAGGGGCTGTCTCTCCAAGTTGGGAGGTTGATAGTAAAGCAGACGGAAAGTCAAACCGGAGCACCAGGAGAGGGACTATGCGTTGAGTTTTAGAAACCTTTCGTATTCACAGTGTGTCCGTTCTCTAGGTTTCCCGCACATGTTATAGCTGTAGTAATATTCCCTTCAACCTGGAGAGTTCGGACCCATGGAATGGGTGCCATGCATTATTGCTTTAAAGGGTCTGCATTTGCTCAACCAATCTCACCAATCGTCTCAGTCCCAAGTGTCCCTCCTTATGCCACATCCAGCTGTCGTTGCAGATAGGGTCATTCCAGCTTTCATCAGAGACCCTGAAGGAATTGTAAAGAATTTCCCAGTTTTTTTGTTTTGTTTTTGAAATTCCTTTTTATAGTGGGTTTGAGCTGATTCTCGCTGCCATGTTTATGCCAGTCTAGACACACTTGATTCCCTTACGGAGACATATCAATACATAGGTTTTAAGATTCTTACTAGTCAGATACTTTCCTCTGCGGGAAATATGGGGTTTTGAGTCCCTTTCACTGAGGACGGTGTAGGTCTTGTCTATTCCATAGTTGGTTTTTGGAACGGTACCTGTGCTTATATCAAACTCTGGTTTTATGCATCACCCCACCTCTCCTTCCCCCTTAAGCAGGTATAAGAGTGTTTTCTAAATGTGAGACACTGTTCTCTTTCCTAACTCAGTTCAAGTGTAGCCATGTTTACAGGATCTTCATAAGTGATATCTTATGATAAGTTTCTTTTTCTGTGTGACTTATTTCACTTAGAATCATCGTACCTGAATCCACCCATTTTGCTGCTACTGCTCTTATGACATTGATTTCATGGCTGAGGGATATTCCATCGTACGTAAGTACCACAATTTTTTGAACCATGTTTATATTTTCTGGGATACTTAAGGTGTATCCAAGTTGAGGTCCTTGTATGCAGTGCAGCCCTAAATTTTGGGGTGGCTCTGTCTTATTGATTTTCAGTTTTCCCAAGGTATATTCCCTAGACTGGTAGTGCCCTTGGCTCTGTAGCTCTGTTCTTTACTTGTTTTAGGTAACAGAATGCACTCCTCCAGAGAGGCAGTTGGCAATTTACATTCCGCCCATCAGCATAACAAGGCTCCCTGTTCTCCAGGGCCTGTCTTGCCTTTCTTGTTCTTACACATTTTGTGGATGTCCCTTTTGACCGGTGGGAAGTGATACTTCTTTGTAGTGCTGATTTGCATTGCCCGCTTGCTTGCTTGGCCAAAAAGGGCGTATGCGTTTTCTCCTGAATATATTCAGGAGAAAACGCATACGCCCTTTTTGGCCAAGTGCATCATTGTCGAAGTTGTGCCCCTCTTCCTGTGCTTTAAAGGCGATTCCAACGTACCTCTGGAAATCTGTTTCCTGCTATTCTGCCTCGCTTTCAAGTCCGCCTCGTTGCCTTCCCTCAACAGATTTTTGGAAGATAGTTGTCCTTTATTGCTCGGCCAGTTTGTGAATTGCTGTGCCCTTGAGCTCCATTTTTCAACTCGTTTTTGGTGAGCTGACCGCAAGTCCAAAATTTTGGTTCAGGACCTATACTGGTTCCCGGTGGGTGGCTGAGAATTTGGTTAATTCTTTTTCCTGCCGGGAAATTACAGTGATATGTGCCCGTCCAAATGCCTAACAGCTACTCTCTCATTGGTTCTCCCTCTTCCCTTTCATCCTCTGCCAAATTGGCAACCTGTGCGAACCAAGAGGTTAAAGGGGCTGTCTCTCCAAGTTGGGAGGTTGACAGTAAAGCAGACGGAAAATCAAACCGGAGCACCAGGAGAGGGACTATGCGTTGAGTTTTAGAAACCTTTCGTATTCACAGTGTGTCCGTTCCCTAGGTTTCCCGCACATGTTATAGCTGTAGTAATATTCCCTTCAACCTGGAGAGTTCGGACCCATGAAATGGGTGCCATGCATTATTGCTTTAAAGGGTCTGCATTTGCTCACCCAATCTCACCAATCGTCTCAGTCCCAAGTGTCCCTCCTTATGCCACATCCAGCTGTCGTTGTAGATAGGGTCATTCCAGCTTTCATCAGAGACCCTGAAGGAATTGTAAAGAATTTCCCAGTTTTTTTGTTTTGTTTTTGAAATTCCTTTTTATAGTGGGTTTGAGCTGATTCTCGCTGCCATGTTTATGCCAGTCTAGACACACTTGATTCCCTTACGGAGACATATCAATACATAGGTTTTAAGATTCTTACTAGTCAGATACTTTCCTCTGCGGGAAATATGGGGTTTTGAGTCCCTTTCACTGAGGACGGTGTAGGTCTTGTCTATTCCATAGTTGGTTTTTGGAACGGTACCTGTGCTTATATCAAACTCTGGTTTTATGCATCACCCCACCTCTCCTTCCCCCTTAAGCAGGTATAAGAGTGTTTTCTAAATGTGAGACACTGTTCTCTTTCCTAACTCAGTTCAAGTGTAGCCATGTTTACAGGATCTTCATAAGTGATATCTTATGATAAGTTTCTTTTTCTGTGTGACTTATTTCACTTAGAATCATCGTACCTGAATCCACCCATTTTGCTGCTACTGGTCTTATGACATTGATTTCATGGCTGAGGGATATTCCATCGTACGTAAGTACCACAATTTTTTGAACCATGTTTATATTTTCTGGGATACTTAAGGTGTATCCAAGTTGAGGTCCTTGTATGCAGTGCAGCCCTAAATTTTTGGGTGGCTCTGTCTTATTGATTTTCAGTTTTCCCAAGGTATATTCCCTAGACTGGTAGTGCCCTTGGCTCTGTAGCTCTGTTCTTTACTTGTTTTAGGGAACAGAATGCACTCCTCCAGAGAGGCAGTTGGCAATTTACATCCCGCCCATCAGCATAACAAGGCTCCCTGTTCTCCAGGGCCTGTCTTGCCTTTCTTGTTCTTACACATTTTGTGGATGACCCCTTTGACTGTTGGGAAGTGATACTTCTTTGTAGTGCAGATTTGCATTGCCCGCTTGCTTGCTTGGCCAAAAAGGGCGTATGCGTTTTCTCCTGAATATATTCAGGAGAAAACGCATACGCCCTTTTTGGCCAAGTGCATCATTGTCGAAGTTGTGCCCCTCTTCCTGTGCTTTAAAGGCGATTCCAACGTACCTCTTGAAATCTGTTTCCTGCTATTCTGCCTCGCTTTCAAGTCCGCCTCGTTGCCTTCCCTCAACAGATTTTTGGACGATAGTTGTCCTTTATTACTCGGCCAGTTTGTGAATTGCTGTGCCCCTGAGCTCCATTTTTCAACTCGTTTTTGGTGAGCTGACCGCAAGTCCAAAATTTTGGGTCAGGACCTATACTGGTTCCCGGTGGGTGGCTGAGAATTTGGTTAATTCTTCTTCCTGCCGGGAAATTACAGTGATATGTGCCCGTCCAAATGCCTAACAGCTACTCTCTCATTGGTTCTCCCTCTTCCCTTTCATCCTCTGCCAAATTGGCAACCTGTGCGAACCAAGATGTTAAAGGGGCTGTCTCTCCAAGTTGGGAGGTTGATAGTAAAGCAGACGGAAAGTCAAACCGGAGCACCAGGAGAGGGACTATGCGTGGAGTTTTAGAAACCTTTCGTATTCACAGTGTGTCCGTTCCCTAGGTTTCCAGCACATGTTATAGCTGTAGTAATATTCCCTTCAACCTGGAGAGTTCGGACCCATGGAATGGGTGCCATGCATTATTGCTTTAAAGGGTCTGCATTTGCTCACCCAATCTCACCAATCATCTCAGTCCCAAGTGTCCCTTCTTATGCCATATCCAGCTGTCATTGTAGATAGGGTCATTCCAGCTTTCATCAGAGACCCTGAAGGAATTGTAAAGAATTTCCCAGTTTTTTTGTTTTGTTTTTGAAATTCCTTTTTATAGTGGGTTTGAGCTGATTCTCGCTGCCATGTTTATGCCAGTCTAGACACACTTGATTCCCTTACGGAGACATATCAATACATAGGTTTTAAGATTCTTACTAGTCAGATACTTTCCTCTGCGGGAAATATGGGGTTTTGAGTCCCTTTCACTGAGGACGGTGTAGGTCTTGTCTATTCCATAGTTGGTTTTTGGAACGGTACCTGTGCTTATATCAAACTCTGGTTTTATGCATCACCCCACCTCTCCTTCCCCCTTAAGCAGGTATAAGAGTGTTTTCTAAATGTGAGACACTGTTCTCTTTCCTAACTCAGTTCAAGTGTAGCCATGTTTACAGGATCTTCATAAGTGATATCTTATGATAAGTTTCTTTTTCTGTGTGACTTATTTCACTTAGAATCATCGTACCTGAATCCACCCATTTTGCTGCTACTGGTCTTATGACATTGATTTCATGGCTGAGGGATATTCCATCGTACGTAAGTACCACAATTTTTTGAACCATGTTTATATTTTCTGGGATACTTAAGGTGTATCCAAGTTGAGGTCCTTGTATGCAGTGCAGCCCTAAATTTTGGGGTGGCTCTGTCTTATTGATTTTCAGTTTTCCCAAGGTATATTCCCTAGACTGGTAGTGCCCTTGGCTCTGTAGCTCTGTTCTTTACTTGTTTTAGGGAACAGAATGCACTCCTCCAGAGAGGCAGTTGGCAATTTACATCCCGCCCATCAGCATAACAAGGCTCCCTGTTCTCCAGGGCCTGTCTTGCCTTTCTTGTTCTTACACATTTTGTGGATGTCCCTTTTGACCGGTGGGAAGTGATACTTCTTTGTAGTGCAGATTTGCATTGCCCGCTTGCTTGCTTGGCCAAAAAGGGCGTATGCGTTTTCTCCTGAATATATTCAGGAGAAAACGCATACGCCCTTTTTGGCCAAGTGCATCATTGTCGAAGTTGTGCCCCTCTTCCTGTGCTTTAAAGGCGATTCCAACGTACCTCTTGAAATCTGTTTCCTGCTATTCTGCCTCGCTTTCAAGTCCGCCTCGTTGCCTTCCCTCAACAGATTTTTGGACGATAGTTGTCCTTTATTACTCGGCCAGTTTGTGAATTGCTGTGCCCCTGAGCTCCATTTTTCAACTCGTTTTTGGTGAGCTGACCGCAAGTCCAAAATTTTGCTTCAGGACCTATACTGGTTCCCGGTGGTGGCTGAGAATTTGGTTAATTCTTCTTCCTGCCGGGAAATTACAGTGATATGTGCCCGTCCAAATGCCTAACAGCTACTCTCTCATTGGTTCTCCCTCTTCCCTTTCATCCTCTGCCAATTTCCAACCTGTGCGAACCAAGATGTTAAAGGGGCTGTCTCTCCAAGTTGGGAGGTTGATAGTAAAGCAGACGGAAAGTCAAACCGGAGCACCAGGAGTGGGACTATTCGTTGAGTTTTAGAAACCTTTCGTATTCACAGTGTGTCCGTTCTCTAGGTTTCCCGCACATGTTATAGCTGTAGTAATATTCCCTTCAACCTGGAGAGTTCGGACCCATGGAATGGGTGCCATGCATTATTGCTTTAAAGGGTCTGCATTTGCTCACCCAATCTCACCAATCGTCTCAGTCCCAAGTGTCCCTCCTTATGCCACATCCAGCTGTCGTTGTAGATAGGGTCATTCCAGCTTTCATCAGAGACCCTGAAGGAATTGTAAAGAATTTCCCCGTTTTTTTGTTTTGTTTTTGAAATTCCTTTTTATAGTGGGTTTGAGCTGATTCTCGTTGCCATGTTTATGCCAGTCTAGACACACTTGATTCCCTTACGGAGACATATCAATACATAGGTTTTAAGATTCTTACTAGTCAGATATTTTCCTCTGCGGGAAATATGGGGTTTTGAGTCCCTTTCACTGAGGACGGTGTAGGTCTTGTCTATTCCATAGTTGGTTTTTGGAACGGTACCTGTGCTTATTTCAAACTCTTGTTTTATGCATCACCCCACCTCTCCTTCCCCCTTAAGCAGGTATAAGAGTGTTTTCTAAATGTGAGACACTGTTCTCTTTCCTAACTCAGTTCAAGTGTAGCCATGTTTACAGGATCTTCATAAGTGATATCTTATGATAAGTTTCTTTTTCTGTGTGACTTATTTCACTTAGAATAATCGTACCTGAATCCACCCATTTTGCTGCTACTGGTCTTATGACATTGATTTCATGGCTGAGGGATATTCCATCGTACGTAAGTACCACAATTTTTTGAACCATGTTTATATTTTCTGGGATACTTAAGGTGTATCCAAGTTGAGGTCCTTGTATGCAGTGCAGCCCTAAATTTTGGGGTGGCTCTGTCTTATTGATTTTCAGTTTTCCCAAGGTATATTCCCTAGACTGGTAGTGCCCTTGGCTCTGTAGCTCTGTTCTTTACTTGTTTTAGGGAACAGAATGCACTCCTCCAGAGAGGCAGTTGGCAATTTACATCCCGCCCATCAGCATAACAAGGCTCCCTGTTCTCCAGGGCCTGTCTTGCCTTTCTTGTTCTTACACATTTTGTGGATGACCCCTTTGACTGTTGGGAAGTGATACTTCTTTGTAGTGCAGATTTGCATTGCCCGCTTGCTTGCTTGGCCAAAAAGGGCGTATGCGTTTTCTCCTGAATATATTCAGGAGAAAACGCATACGCCCTTTTTGGCCAAGTGCATCATTGTCGAAGTTGTGCCCCTCTTCCTGTGCTTTAAAGGCGATTCCAACGTACCTCTTGAAATCTGTTTCCTGCTATTCTGCCTCGCTTTCAAGTCCGCCTCGTTGCCTTCCCTCAACAGATTTTTGGACGATAGTTGTCCTTTATTACTCGGCCAGTTTGTGAATTGCTGTGCCCCTGAGCTCCATTTTTCAACTCGTTTTTGGTGAGCTGACCGCAAGTCCAAAATTTTGGTTCAGGACCTATACTGGTTCCCGGTGGGTGGCTGAGAATTTGGTTAATTCTTCTTCCTGCCGGGAAATTACAGTGATATGTGCCCGTCCAAATGCCTAACAGCTACTCTCTCATTGGTTCTCCCTCTTCCCTTTCATCCTCTGCCAAATTGGCAACCTGTGCGAACCAAGATGTTAAAGGGGCTGTCTCTCCAAGTTGGGAGGTTGATAGTAAAGCAGACGGAAAGTCAAACCGGAGCACCAGGAGAGGGACTATGCGTGGAGTTTTAGAAACCTTTCGTATTCACAGTGTGTCCGTTCCCTAGGTTTCCAGCACATGTTATAGCTGTAGTAATATTCCCTTCAACCTGGAGAGTTCGGACCCATGGAATGGGTGCCATGCATTATTGCTTTAAAGGGTCTGCATTTGCTCACCCAATCTCACCAATCATCTCAGTCCCAAGTGTCCCTTCTTATGCCATATCCAGCTGTCATTGTAGATAGGGTCATTCCAGCTTTCATCAGAGACCCTGAAGGAATTGTAAAGAATTTCCCAGTTTTTTTGTTTTGTTTTTGAAATTCCTTTTTATAGTGGGTTTGAGCTGATTCTCGCTGCCATGTTTATGCCAGTCTAGACACACTTGATTCCCTTACGGAGACATATCAATACATAGGTTTTAAGATTCTTACTAGTCAGATACTTTCCTCTGCGGGAAATATGGGGTTTTGAGTCCCTTTCACTGAGGACGGTGTAGGTCTTGTCTATTCCATAGTTGGTTTTTGGAACGGTACCTGTGCTTATATCAAACTCTGGTTTTATGCATCACCCCACCTCTCCTTCCCCCTTAAGCAGGTATAAGAGTGTTTTCTAAATGTGAGACACTGTTCTCTTTCCTAACTCAGTTCAAGTGTAGCCATGTTTACAGGATCTTCATAAGTGATATCTTATGATAAGTTTCTTTTTCTGTGTGACTTATTTCACTTAGAATCATCGTACCTGAATCCACCCATTTTGCTGCTACTGGTCTTATGACATTGATTTCATGGCTGAGGGATATTCCATCGTATGTAAGTACCACAATTTTTTGAACTATGTTTATATTTTCTGGGATACTTAAGGTGTATCCAAGTTGAGGTCCTTGTATGCAGTGCAGCCCTAAATTTTGGGGTGGCTCTGTCTTATTGATTTTCAGTTTTCCCAGGGTATATTCCCTAGACTGGTAGTGCCCTTGGCTCTGTAGCTCTGTTCTTTACTTGTTTTAGGGAACAGAATGCACTCCTCCAGAGAGGCAGTTGGCAATTTACATCCCGCCCATCAGCATAACAAGGCTCCCTGTTCTCCAGGGCCTGTCTTGCCTTTCTTGTTCTTACACATTTTGTGGATGTCCCTTTTGACCGGTGGGAAGTGATACTTCTTTGTAGTGCAGATTTGCATTGCCCGCTTGCTTGCTTGGCCAAAAAGGGCGTATGCGTTTTCTCCTGAATATATTCAGGAGAAAACGCATACGCCCTTTTTGGCCAAGTGCATCATTGTCGAAGTTGTGCCCCTCTTCCTGTGCTTTAAAGGCGATTCCAACGTACCTCTTGAAATCTGTTTCCTGCTATTCTGCCTCGCTTTCAAGTCCGCCTCGTTGCCTTCCCTCAACAGATTTTTGGACGATAGTTGTCCTTTATTACTCGGCCAGTTTGTGAATTGCTGTGCCCCTGAGCTCCATTTTTCAACTCGTTTTTGGTGAGCTGACCGCAAGTCCAAAATTTTGCTTCAGGACCTATACTGGTTCCCGGTGGTGGCTGAGAATTTGGTTAATTCTTCTTCCTGCCGGGAAATTACAGTGATATGTGCCCGTCCAAATGCCTAACAGCTACTCTCTCATTGGTTCTCCCTCTTCCCTTTCATCCTCTGCCAAATTGGCAACCTGTGCGAACCAAGATGTTAAAGGGGCTGTCTCTCCAAGTTGGGAGGTTGATAGTAAAGCAGACGGAAAGTCAAACCGGAGCACCAGGAGTGGGACTATTCGTTGAGTTTTAGAAACCTTTCGTATTCACAGTGTGTCCGTTCTCTAGGTTTCCCGCACATGTTATAGCTGTAGTAATATTCCCTTCAACCTGGAGAGTTCGGACCCATAGAATGGGTGCCATGCATTATTGCTTTAAAGGGTCTGCATTTGCTCACCCAATCTCACCAATCGTCTCAGTCCCAAGTGTCCCTCCTTATGCCACATCCAGCTGTCGTTGTAGATAGGGTCATTCCAGCTTTCATCAGAGACCCTGAAGGAATTGTAAAGAATTTCCCCGTTTTTTTGTTTTGTTTTTGAAATTCCTTTTTATAGTGGGTTTGAGCTGATTCTCGTTGCCATGTTTATGCCAGTCTAGACACACTTGATTCCCTTACGGAGACATATCAATACATAGGTTTTAAGATTCTTACTAGTCAGATATTTTCCTCTGCGGGAAATATGGGGTTTTGAGTCCCTTTCACTGAGGACGGTGTAGGTCTTGTCTATTCCATAGTTGGTTTTTGGAACGGTACCTGTGCTTATATCAAACTCTTGTTTTATGCATCACCCCACCTCTCCTTCCCCCTTAAGCAGGTATAAGAGTGTTTTCTAAATGTGAGACACTGTTCTCTTTCCTAACTCAGTTCAAGTGTAGCCATGTTTACAGGATCTTCATAAGTGATATCTTATGATAAGTTTCTTTTTCTGTGTGACTTATTTCACTTAGAATAATCGTACCTGAATCCACCCATTTTGCTGCTACTGGTCTTATGACATTGATTTCATGGCTGAGGGATATTCCATCGTACGTAAGTACCACAATTTTTTGAACCATGTTTATATTTTCTGGGATACTTAAGGTGTATCCAAGTTGAGGTCCTTGTATGCAGTGCAGCCCTAAATTTTGGGGTGGCTCTGTCTTATTGATTTTCAGTTTTCCCAAGGTATATTCCCTAGACTGGTAGTGCCCTTGGCTCTGTAGCTCTGTTCTTTACTTGTTTTAGGGAACAGAATGCACTCCTCCAGAGAGGCAGTTGGCAATTTACATCCCGCCCATCAGCATAACAAGGCTCCCTGTTCTCCAGGGCCTGTCTTGCCTTTCTTGTTCTTACACATTTTGTGGATGTCCCTTTTGACCGGTGGGAAGTGATACTTCTTTGTAGTGCAGATTTGCATTGCCCGCTTGCTTGCTTGGCCAAAAAGGGCGTATGCGTTTTCTCCTGAATATATTCAGGAGAAAACGCATACGCCCTTTTTGGCCAAGTGCATCATTGTCGAAGTTGTGCCCCTCTTCCTGTGCTTTAAAGGCGATTCCAACGTACCTCTTGAAATCTGTTTCCTGCTATTCTGCCTCGCTTTCAAGTCCGCCTCGTTGCCTTCCCTCAACAGATTTTTGGACGATAGTTGTCCTTTATTACTCGGCCAGTTTGTGAATTGCTGTGCCCCTGAGCTCCATTTTTCAACTCGTTTTTGGTGAGCTGACCGCAAGTCCAAAATTTTGGGTCAGGACCTATACTGGTTCCCGGTGGGTGGCTGAGAATTTGGTTAATTCTTCTTCCTGCCGGGAAATTACAGTGATATGTGCCCGTCCAAACGCCTAACAGCTACTCTCTCATTGGTTCTCCCTCTTCCCTTTCATCCTCTGCCAAATTGGCAACCTGTGCGAACCAAGAGGTTAAAGGGGCTGTCTCTCCAAGTTGGGAGGTTGATAGTAAAGCAGACGGAAAGTCAAACCGGAGCACCAGGAGAGGGACTATGCGTTGAGTTTTAGAAACCTTTCGTATTCACAGTGTGTCCGTTCTCTAGGTTTCCTGCACATGTTATAGCTGTAGTAATATTCCCTTCAACCTGGAGAGTTCGGACCCATGGAATGGGTGCCATGCATTATTGCTTTAAAGGGTCTGCATTTGCTCACCCAATCTCACCAATCGTCTCAGTCCCAAGTGTCCCTCCTTATGCCACATCCAGCTGTCGTTGTAGATAGGGTCATTCCAGATTTCATCAGAGACCCTGAAGGAATTGTAAAGAATTTCCCAGTTTTTTTGTTTTGTTTTTGAAATTCCTTTTTATAGTGGGTTTGAGCTGATTCTCGCTGCCATGTTTATGCCAGTCTAGACACACTTGATTCCCTTACGGAGACATATCAATACATAGGTTTTAAGATTCTTACTAGTCAGATATTTTCCTCTGCGGGAAATATGGGGTTTTGAGTCCCTTTCACTGAGGACGGTGTAGGTCTTGTCTATTCCATAGTTGGTTTTTGGAACGGTACCTGTGCTTATATCAAACTCTGGTTTTATGCATCACCCCACCTCTCCTTCCCCCTTAAGCAGGTATAAGAGTGTTTTCTAAATGTGAGACACTGTTCTCTTTCCTAACTCAGTTCAAGTGTAGCCATGTTTACAGGATCTTCATAAGTGATATCTTATGATAAGTTTCTTTTTCTGTGTGACTTATTTCACTTAGAATCATCGTACCTGAATCCACCCATTTTGCTGCTACTGGTCTTATGACATTGATTTCATGGCTGAGGGATATTCCATCGTACGTAAGTACCACAATTTTTTGAACCATGTTTATATTTTCTGGGATACTTAAGGTGTATCCAAGTTGAGGTCCTTGTATGCAGTGCAGCCCTAAATTTTGGGGTGGCTCTGTCTTATTGATTTTCAGTTTTCCCAAGGTATATTCCCTAGACTGGTAGTGCCCTTGGCTCTGTAGCTCTGTTCTTTACTTGTTTTAGGGAACAGAATGCACTCCTCCAGAGAGGCAGTTGGCAATTTACATCCCGCCCATCAGCATAACAAGGCTCCCTGTTCTCCAGGGCCTGTCTTGCCTTTCTTGTTCTTACACATTTTGTGGATGTCCCTTTTGACCGGTGGGAAGTGATACTTCTTTGTAGTGCAGATTTGCATTGCCCGCTTGCTTGCTTGGCCAAAAAGGGCGTATGCGTTTTCTCCTGAATATATTCAGGAGAAAACGCATACGCCCTTTTTGGCCAAGTGCATCATTGTCGAAGTTGTGCCCCTCTTCCTGTGATTTAAAGGCGATTCCAACGTACCTCTTGAAATCTGTTTCCTGCTATTCTGCCTCGCTTTCAAGTCCGCCTCGTTGCCTTCGCTCAACAGATTTTTGGACGATAGTTGTCCTTTATTACTCGGCCAGTTTGTGAATTGCTGTGCCCCTGAGCTCCATTTTTCAACTCGTTTTTGGTGAGCTGACCGCAAGTCCAAAATTTTGGTTCAGGACCTATACTGGATCCCGGTGGGTGGCTGAGAATTTGGTTAATTCTTCTTCCTGCTGGGAAATTACAGTGATATGTGCCCGTCCAAATGCCTAACAGCTACTCTCTCATTGGTTCTCCCTCTTCCCTTTCATCCTCTGCCAAGTTGGTAACCTGTGCGAACCAAGATGTTAAAGGGGCTGTCTCTCCAAGTTGGGAGGTTGATAGTAAAGCAGACGGAAAGTCAAACCGGAGCACCAGGAGTGGGACTATTCGTTGAGTTTTAGAAACCTTTCGTATTCACAGTGTGTCCGTTCTCTAGGTTTCCCGCACATGTTATAGCTGTAGTAATATTCCCTTCAACCTGGAGAGTTCGGACCCATGGAATGGGTGCCATGCAATATTGCTTTAAAGGGTCTGCATTTGCTCACCCAATCTCACCAATCGTCTCAGTCCCAAGTGTCCCTCCTTATGCCACATCCAGCTGTCGTTGTAGATAGGGTCATTCCAGCTTTCATCAGAGACCCTGAAGGAATTGTAAAGAATTTCCCAGTTTTTTTGTTTTGTTTTTGAAATTCCTTTTTATAGTGGGTTTGAGCTGATTCTCGTTGCCATGTTTATGCCAGTCTAGACACACTTGATTCCCTTACGGAGACATATCAATACATAGGTTTTAAGATTCTTACTAGTCAGATATTTTCCTCTGCGGGAAATATGGGGTTTTGAGTCCCTTTCACTGAGGACGGTGTAGGTCTTGTCTATTCCATAGTTGGTTTTTGGAACGGTACCTGTGCTTATATCAAACTCTTGTTTTATGCATCACCCCACCTCTCCTTCCCCCTTAAGCAGGTATAAGAGTGTTTTCTAAATGTGAGACACTGTTCTCTTTCCTAACTCAGTTCAAGTGTAGCCATGTTTACAGGATCTTCATAAGTGATATCTTATGATAAGTTTCTTTTTCTGTGTGACTTATTTCACTTAGAATCATCATACCTGAATCCACCCATTTTGCTGCTACTGGTCTTATGGCATTGATTTCATGGCTGAGGGATATTCCATCGTACGTAAGTACCACAATTTTTTGAACCATGTTTATATTTTCTGGGATACTTAAGGTGTATCCAAGTTGAGGTCCTTGTATGCAGTGCAGCCCTAAATTTTGGGGTGGCTCTGTCTTATTGATTTTCAGTTTTCCCAAGGTATATTCCCTAGACTGGTAGTGCCCTTGGCTCTGTAGCTCTGTTCTTTACTTGTTTTAGGGAACAGAATGCACTCCTCCAGAGAGGCAGTTGGCAATTTACATCCCGCCCATCAGCATAACAAGGCTCCCTGTTCTCCAGGGCCTGTCTTGCCTTTCTTGTTCTTACACATTTTGTGGATGTCCCTTTTGACCGGTGGGAAGTGATACTTCTTTGTAGTGCAGATTTGCATTGCCCGCTTGCTTGCTTGGCCAAAAAGGGCGTATGCGTTTTCTCCTGAATATATTCAGGAGAAAACGCATACGCCCTTTTTGGCCAAGTGCATCATTGTCGAAGTTGTGCCCCTCTTCCTGTGCTTTAAAGGCGATTCCAACGTACCTCTTGAAATCTGTTTCCTGCTATTCTGCCTCGCTTTCAAGTCCGCCTCGTTGCCTTCGCTCAACAGATTTTTGGACGATAGTTGTCCTTTATTACTCGGCCAGTTTGTGAATTGCTGTGCCCCTGAGCTCCATTTTTCAACTCGTTTTTGGTGAGCTGACCGCAAGTCCAAAATTTTGGTTCAGGACCTATACTGGATCCCGGTGGGTGGCTGAGAATTTGGTTAATTCTTCTTCCTGCTGGGAAATTACAGTGATATGTGCCCGTCCAAATGCCTAACAGCTACTCTCTCATTGGTTCTCCCTCTTCCCTTTCACTCTCTGCCAAGTTGGTAACCTGTGCGAACCAAGAGGTTAAAGGGGCTGTCTCTCCAAGTTGGGAGGTTGATAGTAAAGCAGACGGAAAGTCAAACCGGAGCACCAGGAGTGGGACTATTCGTTGAGTTTTAGAAACCTTTCGTATTCACAGTGTGTCCGTTCTCTAGGTTTCCCGCACATGTTATAGCTGTAGTAATATTCCCTTCAACCTGGAGAGTTCGGACCCATGGAATGGGTGCCATGCATTATTGCTTTAAAGGGTCTGCATTTGCTCACCCAATCTCACCAATCGTCTCAGTCCCAAGTGTCCCTCCTTATGCCACATCCAGCTGTCGTTGTAGATAGGGTCATTCCAGCTTTCATCAGAGACCCTGAAGGAATTGTAAAGAATTTCCCAGTTTTTTTGTTTTGTTTTTGAAATTCCTTTTTATAGTGGGTTTGAGCTGATTCTCGTTGCCATGTTTATGCCAGTCTAGACACACTTGATTCCCTTACGGAGACATATCAATACATAGGTTTTAAGATTCTTACTAGTCAGATATTTTCCTCTGCGGGAAATATGGGGTTTTGAGTCCCTTTCACTGAGGACGGTGTAGGTCTTGTCTATTCCATAGTTGGTTTTTGGAACGGTACCTGTGCTTATATCAAACTCTTGTTTTATGCATCACCCCACCTCTCCTTCCCCCTTAAGCAGGTATAAGAGTGTTTTCTAAATGTGAGACACTGTTCTCTTTCCTAACTCAGTTCAAGTGTAGCCATGTTTACAGGATCTTCATAAGTGATATCTTATGATAAGTTTCTTTTTCTGTGTGACTTATTTCACTTAGAATCATCATACCTGAATCCACCCATTTTGCTGCTACTGGTCTTATGGCATTGATTTCATGGCTGAGGGATATTCCATCGTACGTAAGTACCACAATTTTTTGAACCATGTTTATATTTTCTGGGATACTTAAGGTGTATCCAAGTTGAGGTCCTTGTATGCAGTGCAGCCCTAAATTTTGGGGTGGCTCTGTCTTATTGATTTTCAGTTTTCCCAAGGTATATTCCCTAGACTGGTAGTGCCCTTGGCTCTGTAGCTCTGTTCTTTACTTGTTTTAGGGAACAGAATGCACTCCTCCAGAGAGGCAGTTGGCAATTTACATCCCGCCCATCAGCATAACAAGGCTCCCTGTTCTCCAGGGCCTGTCTTGCCTTTCTTGTTCTTACACATTTTGTGGATGTCCCTTTTGACCGGTGGGAAGTGATACTTCTTTGTAGTGCAGATTTGCATTGCCCGCTTGCTTGCTTGGCCAAAAAGGGCGTATGCGTTTTCTCCTGAATATATTCAGGAGAAAACGCATACGCCCTTTTTGGCCAAGTGCATCATTGTCGAAGTTGTGCCCCTCTTCCTGTGCTTTAAAGGCGATTCCAAAGTACCTCTTGAAATCTGTTTCCTGCTATTCTGCCTCGCTTTCAAGTCCGCCTCGTTGCCTTCCCTCAACAGATTTTTGGACGATAGTTGTCCTTTATTACTCGGCCAGTTTGTGAATTGCTGTGCCCCTGAGCTCCATTCTTCAACTCGTTTTTGGTGAGCTGACCGCAAGTCCAAAATTTTGCTTCAGGACCTATACTGGTTCCCAGTGGGTGGCTGAGAATTTGGTTAATTCTTCTTCCTGCCGGGAAATTACAGTGATATGTGCCCGTCCAAATGCCTAACAGCTACTCTCTCATTGGTTCTCCCTCTTCCCTTTCATCCTCTGCCAAATTGGCAACCTGTGCGAACCAAGAGGTTAAAGGGGCTGTCTCTCCAAGTTGGGAGGTTGATAGTAAACCAGACGGAAAGTCAAACCGGAGCACCAGGAGAGGGACTATGCGTTGAGTTTTAGAAACCTTTCGTATTCACAGTGTGTCCGTTCTCTAGGTTTCCTGCACATGTTATAGCTGTAGTAATATTCCCTTCAACCTGGAGAGTTCGGACCCATGGAATGGGTGCCATGCATTATTGCTTTAAAGGGTCTGCATTTGCTCACCCAATCTCACCAATCGTCTCAGTCCCAAGTGTCCCTCCTTATGCCACATCCAGCTGTCATTGTAGATAGGGTCATTGCAGCTTTCATCAGAGACCCTGAAGGAATTGTAAAGAATTTCCCAGTTTTTTTGTTTTGTTTTTGAAATGCCTTTTTATAGTGGGTTTGAGGTGATTCTCGCTGCCATGTTTATGCCAGTCTAGACACACTTGATTCCCTTACGGAGACATATCAATACATAGGTTTTAAGATTCTTACTAGTCAGATATTTTCCTCTGCGGGAAATATGGGGTTTTGAGTCCCTATCACTGAGGAAGGTGTAGGTCTTGTCTATTCCATAGTTGGTTTTTGGAACGGTACCTGTGCTTATATCAAACTCTGGTTTTATGCATCACCCCACCTCTCCTTCCCCCTTAAGCAGGTATAAGAGTGTTTTCTAAATGTGAGACACTGTTCTCTTTCCTAACTCAGTTCAAGTGTAGCCATGTTTACAGGATCTTCATAAGTGATATCTTATGATAAGTTTCTTTTTCTGTGTGACTTATTTCACTTAGAATCATCGTACCTGAATCCACCCATTTTGCTGCTACTGGTCTTATGACATTGATTTCATGGCTGAGGGATATTCCATCGTACGTAAGTACCACAATTTTTTGAACCATGTTTATATTTTCTGGGATACTTAAGGTGTATCCAAGTTGAGGTCCTTGTATGCAGTGCAGCCCTAAATTTTGGGGTGGCTCTGTCTTATTGATTTTCAGTTTTCCCAAGGTATATTCCCTAGACTGGTAGTGCCCTTGGCTCTGTAGCTCTGTTCTTTACTTGTTTTAGGGAACAGAATGCACTCCTCCAGAGAGGCAGTTGGCAATTTACATCCCGCCCATCAGCATAACAAGGCTCCCTGTTCTCCAGGGCCTGTCTTGCCTTTCTTGTTCTTACACATTTTGTGGATGTCCCTTTTGACCGGTGGGAAGTGATACTTCTTTGTAGTGCAGATTTGCATTGCCCGCTTGCTTGCTTGGCCAAAAAGGGCGTATGCGTTTTCTCCTGAATATATTCAGGAGAAAACGCATACGCCCTTTTTGGCCAAGTGCATCATTGTCGAAGTTGTGCCCCTCTTCCTGTGCTTTAAAGGCGATTCCAACGTACCTCTTGAAATCTGTTTCCTGCTATTCTGCCTCGCTTTCAAGTCCGCCTCGTTGCCTTCGCTCAACAGATTTTTGGACGATAGTTGTCCTTTATTACTCGGCCAGTTTGTGAATTGCTGTGCCCCTGAGCTCCATTTTTCAACTCGTTTTTGGTGAGCTGACCGCAAGTCCAAAATTTTGGTTCAGGACCTATACTGGATCCCGGTGGGTGGCTGAGAATTTGGTTAATTCTTCTTCCTGCTGGGAAATTACAGTGATATGTGCCCGTCCAAATGCCTAACAGCTACTCTCTCATTGGTTCTCCCTCTTCCCTTTCATCCTCTGCCAAATTGGCAACCTGTGCGAACCAAGAGGTTAAAGGGGCTGTCTCTCCAAGTTGGGAGGTTGATAGTAAAGCAGACGGAAAGTCAAACCGGAGCACCAGGATAGGGACTATTCGTTGAGTTTCATAAACCTTTCGTATTCACAGTGTGTCCGTTCTCTAGGTTTCCCGCACATGTTATAGCTGTAGTAATATTCCCTTCAACCTGGAGAGTTCAGACCCATGGAATGGGTGCCATGCATTATTGCTTTAAAGGGTCTGCATTTGCTCACCCAATCTCACCAATCGTCTCAGTCCCAAGTGTCCCTCCTTATGCCACATCCAGCTGTCGTTGTAGATAGGGTCATTCCAGCCTTCATCAGAGACCCTGAAGGAATTGTAAAGAATTTCCCAGTTTTTTTGTTTTGTTTTTGAAATTCCTTTTTATAGTGGGTTTGAGCTGATTCTCGCTGCCATGTTTATGCCAGTCTAGACACACTTGATTCCCTTACGGAGACATATCAATACATAGGTTTTAAGATTCTTACTAGTCAGATATTTTCCTCTGCGGGAAATATGGGGTTTTGAGTCCCTTTCACTGAGGATGGTGTAGGTCTTTTCTATTCCATAGTTGGTTTTTGGAACGGTACCTGTGCTTATATCAAACTCTGGTTTTATGCATCACCCCACCTCTCCTTCCCCGTTAAGCAGGTATAAGAGTGTTTTCTAAATGTGAGACACTGTTCTCTTTCCTAACTCAGTTCAAGTGTAGCCATGTTTACAGGATCTTCATAAGTGATATCTTATGATAAGTTTCTTTTTCTGTGTGACTTATTTCACTTAGAATCATCGTACCTGAATCCACCCATTTTGCTGCTACTGGTCTTATGACATTGATTTCATGGCTGAGGGATATTCCATCGTACGTAAGTACCACAATTTTTTGAACCATGTTTATATTTTCTGGGATACTTAAGGTGTATCCAAGTTGAGGTCCTTGTATGCAGTGCAGCCCTAAATTTTGGGGTGGCTCTGTCTTATTGATTTTCAGTTTTCCCAAGGTATATTCCCTAGACTGGTAGTGCCCTTGGCTCTGTAGCTCTGTTCTTTACTTGTTTTAGGGAACAGAATGCACTCCTCCAGAGAGGCAGTTGTCAATTTACATCCCGCCCATCAGCATAACAAGGCTCCCTGTTCTCCAGGGCCTGTCTTGCCTTTCTTGTTCTTACACATTTTGTGGAAGTCCCTTTTGACCGGTGGGAAGTGATACTTCTTTGTAGTGCAGATTTGCATTGCCCGCTTGCTTGCTTGGCCAAAAAGGGCGTATGCGTTTTCTCCTGAATATATTCAGGAGAAAACGCATACGCCCTTTTTGGCCAAGTGCATCATTGTCGAAGTTGTGCCCCTCTTCCTGTGCTTTAAAGGCGATTCCAACGTACCTCTTGAAATCTGTTTCCTGCTATTCTGCCTCGCTTTCAAGTCCGCCTCGTTGCCTTCCCTCAACAGATTTTTGGACGATAGTTGTCCTTTATTACTCGGCCAGTTTGTGAATTGCTGTGCCCCTGAGCTCCATTTTTCAACTCGTTTTTGGTGAGCTGACCGCAAGTCCAAAATTTTGGTTCAGGACCTATACTGGTTCCCGGTGGGTGGCTGAGAATTTGGTTAATTCTTCTTCCTGCCGGGAAATTACAGTGATATGTGCCCCTCCAAATGCCTAACAGCTACTCTCTCATTGGTTCTCCCTCTTCCCTTTCATCCTCTGCCAAATTGGCAACCTGTGCGAACCAAGAGGTTAAAGGGGCTGTCTCTCCAAGTTGGGAGGTTGATAGTAAAGCAGACGGAAAGTCAAACCGGAGCACCAGGAGAGGAACTATTCGTTGAGTTTTAGAAACCTTTCGTATTCACAGTGTGTCCGTTCTCTAGGTTTCCCACACATGTTATAGCTGTAGTAATATTCCCTTCAACCTGGAGAGTTCAGACCCATGGAATGGGTGCCATGCATTATTGCTTTAAAGGGTCTGCATTTGCTCACCCAATCTCACCAATCGTCTCAGTCCCAAGTGTCCCTCCTTATGCCACATCCAGGTGTCGTTGTAGATAGGGTCATTCCAGCCTTCATCAGAGACCCTGAAGGAATTGTAAAGAATTTCCCAGGTTTTTTGATTTGTTTTTGAAATTCCTTTTTATAGTGGGTTTGAGCTGATTCTCGCTGCCATGTTTATGCCAGTCTAGACACACTTGATTCCCTTACGGAGACATATCAATACATAGGTTTTAAGATTCTTACTAGTCAGATATTTTCCTCTGCGGGAAATATGGGGTTTTGAGTCCCTTTCGCTGAGGACGGTGTAGGTCTTGTCTATTCCATAGTTGGTTTTTGGAACGGTACCTGTGCTTATATCAAACTCTGGTTTTATGCATCACCCCACCTCTCCTTCCCCCTTAAGCAGGTATAAGAGTGTTTTCTAAATGTGAGACACTGTTCTCTTTCCTAACTCAGTTCAAGTGTAGCCATGTTTACAGGATCTTCATAAGTGATATCTTATGATAAGTTTCTTTTTCTGTGTGACTTATTTCACTTAGAATCATCGTACCTGAATCCACCCATTTTGCTGCTACTGGTCTTATGACATTGATTTCATGGCTGAGGGATATTCCATCGTACGTAAGTACCACAATTTTTTGAACCATGTTTATATTTTCTGGGATACTTAAGGTGTATCCAAGTTGAGGTCCTTGTATGCAGTGCAGCCCTAAATTTTGGGGTGGCTCTGTCTTATTGATTTTCAGTTTTCCCAAGGTATATTCCCTAGACTGGTAGTGCCCTTGGCTCTGTAGCTCTGTTCTTTACTTGTTTTAGGGAACAGAATGCACTCCTCCAGAGAGGCAGTTGTCAATTTACATCCCGCCCATCAGCATAACAAGGCTCCCTGTTCTCCAGGGCCTGTCTTGCCTTTCTTGTTCTTACACATTTTGTGGATGTCCCTTTTGACCGGTGGGAAGTGATACTTCTTTGTAGTGCAGATTTGCATTGCCCGCTTGCTTGCTTGGCCAAAAAGGGCGTATGCGTTTTCTCCTGAATATATTCAGGAGAAAACGCATACGCCCTTTTTGGCCAAGTGCATCATTGTCGAAGTTGTGCCCCTCTTCCTGTGCTTTAAAGGCGATTCCAACGTACCTCTTGAAATCTGTTTCCTGCTATTCTGCCTCGCTTTCAAGTCCACCTCGTTGCCTTCCCTCAACAGATTTTTGGACGATAGTTGTCCTTTATTAATCGGCCAGTTTGTGAATTGCTGTGCCCCTGAGCTCCATTTTTCAACTCGTTTTTGGTGAGCTGACCGCAAGTCCAAAATTTTGGTTCAGGACCTATACTGGTTCCCGGTGGGTGGCTGAGAATTTGGTTAATTCTTCTTCCTGCCGGGAAATTACAGTGATATGTGCCCCTCCAAATGCCTAACAGCTACTCTCTCATTGGTTCTCCCTCTTCCCTTTCATCCTCTGCCAAATTGGCAACCTGTGCGAACCAAGAGGTTAAAGGGGCTGTCTCTCCAAGTTGGGAGGTTGATAGTAAAGCAGACGGAAAGTCAAACCGGAGCACCAGGAGAGGGACTATTCGTTGAGTTTCAGAAACCTTTCGTATTCACAGTGTGTCCGTTCTCTAGGTTTCCCGCACATGTTATAGCTGTAGTAATATTCCCTTCAACCTGCAGAGTTCGGACCCATGGAATGGGTGCCATGCATTATTGCTTTAAAGGGTCTGCATTTGCTCACCCAATCTCACCAATCGTCTCAGTCCCAAGTGTCCCTCCTTATGCCACATCCAGCTGTCGTTGTAGATAGGGTCATTCCAGCCTTCATCAGAGACCCTGAAGGAATTGTAAAGAATTTCCCAGTTTTTTTGTTTTGTTTTTGAAATTCCTTTTTATAGTGGGTTTGAGCTGATTCTCGCTGCCATGTTTATGCCAGTCTAGACACACTTGATTCCCTTACGGAGACATATCAATACATAGGTTTTAAGATTCTTACTAGTCAGATATTTTCCTCTGTGGGAAATATGGGGTTTTGAGTCCCTTTCGCTGAGGACGGTGTAGGTCTTGTCTATTCCATAGTTGGTTTTTGGACCGGTACCTGTGCTTATATCAAACTCTGGTTTTATGCATCACCCCACCTCTCCTTCCCCCTTAAGCAGGTATAAGAGTGTTTTCTAAATGTGAGACACTGTTCTCTTTCCTAACTCAGTTCAAGTGTAGCCATGTTTACAGGATCTTCATAAGTGATATCTTATGATAAGTTTCTTTTCCTGTGTGACTTATTTCACTTAGAATCATCGTACCTGAATCCACCCATTTTGCTGCTACTGGTCTTATGACATTGATTTCATGGCTGAGGGATATTCCATCGTACGTAAGTACCACAATTTTTTGAACCATGTTTATATTTTCTGGGATACTTAAGGTGTATCCAAGTTGAGGTCCTTGTATGCAGTGCAGCCCTAAATTTTGGGGTGGCTCTGTCTTATTGATTTTCAGTTTTCCCAAAGTATATTCCCTAGACTGGTAGTGCCCTTGGCTCTGTAGCTCTGTTCTTTACTTGTTTTAGGGAACAGAATGCACTCCTCCAGAGAGGCAGTTGGCAATTTACATCCCGCCCATCAGCATAACAAGGCTCCCTGTTCTCCAGGGCCTGTCTTGCCTTTCTTGTTCTTACACATTTTGTGGATGTCCCTTTTGACCGGTGGGAAGTGATACTTCTTTGTAGTGCAGATTTGCATTGCCCGCTTGCTTGCTTGGCCAAAAAGGGCGTATGCGTTTTCTCCTGAATATATTCAGGAGAAAACGCATACGCCCTTTTTGGCCAAGTGCATCATTGTCGAAGTTGTGCCCCTCTTCCTGTGCTTTAAAGGCGATTCCAACGTACCTCTTGAAATCTGTTTCCTGCTATTCTGCCTCGCTTTCAAGTCCGCCTCGTTGCCTTCCCTCAACAGATTTTTGGACGATAGTTGTCCTTTATTACTCGGCCAGTTTGTGAATTGCTGTGCCCCTGAGCTCCATTTTTCAACTCGTTTTTGGTGAGCTGACCGCAAGTCCAAAATTTTGGTTCAGGACCTATACTGGTTCCCGGTGGGTGGCTGAGAATTTGGTTAATTCTTCTTCCTGCTGGGAAATTACAGTGATATGTGCCCGTCCAAATGCCTAACAGCTACTCTCTCATTGGTTCTCCCTCTTCCCTTTCATCCTCTGCCAAATTGGCAACCTGTGCGAACCAAGAGGTTAAAGGGGCTGTCTCTCCAAGTTGGGAGGTTGATAGTAAAGCAGACGGAAAGTCAAACCGGAGCACCAGGAGAGGGACTATGCGTTGAGTTTTAGAAACCTTTCGTATTCACAGTGTGTCCGTTCTCTAGGTTTCCTGCACATGTTATAGCTGTAGTAATATTCCCTTCAACCTGGAGAGTTCGGACCCATGGAATGGGTGCCATGCATTATTGCTTTAAAGGGTCTGCATTTGCTCACCCAATCTCACCAATCGTCTCAGTCCCAAGTGTCCCTCCTTATGCCACATCCAGCTGTCGTTGTAGATAGGGTCATTCCAGATTTCATCAGAGACCCTGAAGGAATTGTAAAGAATTTCCCCGTTTTTTTGTTTTGTTTTTGAAATTCCTTTTTATAGTGGGTTTGAGCTGATTCTCGCTGCCATGTTTATGCCAGTCTAGACACACTTGATTCCCTTACGGAGACATATCAATACATAGGTTTTAAGATTCTTACTAGTCAGATATTTTCCTCTGCGGGAAATATGGGGTTTTGAGTCCCTTTCACTGAGGACGGTGTAGGTCTTGTCTAATCCATAGTTGGTTTTTGGAACGGTACCTGTGCTTATATCAAACTCTGGTTTTATGCATCACCCCACCTCTCCTTCCCCCTTAAGCAGGTATAAGAGTGTTTTCTAAATGTGAGACACTGTTCTCTTTCCTAACTCAGTTCAAGTGTAGCCATGTTTACAGGATCTTCATAAGTGATATCTTATGATAAGTTTCTTTTTCTGTGTGACTTATTTCACTTAGAATCATCGTACCTGAATCCACACATTTTGCTGCTACTGGTCTTATGACATTGATTTCATGGCTGAGGGATATTCCATCGTACGTAAGTACCACAATTTTTTGAACCATGTTTATATTTTCTGGGATACTTAAGGTGTATCCAAGTTGAGGTCCTTGTATGCAGTGCAGCCCTAAATTTTGGGGTGGCTCTGTCTTATTGATTTTCAGTTTTCCCAAGGTATATTCCCTAGACTGGTAGTGCCCTTGGCTCTGTAGCTCTGTTCTTTACTTGTTTTAGGGAACAGAATGCACTCCTCCAGAGAGGCAGTTGTCAATTTACATCCCGCCCATCAGCATAACAAGGCTCCCTGTTCTCCAGGGCCTGTCTTGCCTTTCTTGTTCTTACACATTTTGTGGATGTCCCTTTTGACCGGTGGGAAGTGATACTTCTTTGTAGTGCAGATTTGCATTGCCCGCTTGCTTGCTTGGCCAAAAAGGGCGTATGCGTTTTCTCCTGAATATATTCAGGAGAAAACGCATACGCCCTTTTTGGCCAAGTGCATCATTGTCGAAGTTGTGCCCCTCTTCCTGTGCTTTAAAGGCGATTCCAACGTACCTCTTGAAATCTGTTTCCTGCTATTCTGCCTCGCTTTCAAGTCCGCCTCGTTGCCTTCCCTCAACAGATTTTTGGACGATAGTTGTCCTTTATTACTCGGCCAGTTTGTGAATTGCTGTGCCCCTGAGCTCCATTTTTCAACTCGTTTTTGGTGAGCTGACCGCAAGTCCAAAATTTTGGTTCAGGACCTATACTGGTTCCCGGTGGGTGGCTGAGAATTTGGTTCATTCTTCTTCCTGCCGGGAAATTACAGTGATATGTGCCCCTCCAAATGCCTAACAGCTACTCTCTCATTGGTTCTCCCTCTTCCCTTTCATCCTCTGCCAAATTGGCAACCTGTGCGAACCAAGAGGTTAAAGGGGCTGTCTCTCCAAGTTGGGAGGTTGATAGTAAAGCAGACGGAAAGTCAAACCGGAGCACCAGGAGAGGGACTATTCGTTGAGTTTCAGAAACCTTTCGTATTCACAGTGTGTCCGTTCTCTAGGTTTCCCGCACATGTTATAGCTGTAGTAATATTCCCTTCAACCTGCAGAGTTCGGACCCATGGAATGGGTGCCATGCATTATTGCTTTAAAGGGTCTGCATTTGCTCACCCAATCTCACCAATCGTCTCAGTCCCAAGTGTCCCTCCTTATGCCACATCCAGCTGTCGTTGTAGATAGGGTCATTCCAGGTTTCATCAGAGACCCTGAAGGAATTGTAAAGAATTTCCCAGTTTTTTTGTTTTGTTTTTGAAATTCCTTTTTATAGTGGGTTTGAGCTGATTCTCGCTGCCATGTTTATGCCAGTCTAGACACACTTGATTCCCTTACGGAGACATATCAATACATAGGTTTTAAGATTCTTACTAGTCAGATATTTTCCTCTGTGGGAAATATGGGGTTTTGAGTCCCTTTCGCTGAGGACGGTGTAGGTCTTGTCTATTCCATAGTTGGTTTTTGGAACGGTACCTGTGCTTATATCAAACTCTGGTTTTATGCATCACCCCACCTCTCCTTCCCCCTTAAGCAGGTATAAGAGTGTTTTCTAAATGTGAGACACTGTTCTCTTTCCTAACTCAGTTCAAGTGTAGCCATGTTTACAGGATCTTCATAAGTGATATCTTATGATAAGTTTCTTTTCCTGTGTGACTTATTTCACTTAGAATCATCGTACCTGAATCCACCCATTTTGCTGCTACTGGTCTTATGACATTGATTTCATGGCTGAGGGATATTCCATCGTACGTAAGTACCACAATTTTTTGAACCATGTTTATATTTTCTGGGATACTTAAGGTGTATCCAAGTTGAGGTCCTTGTATGCAGTGCAGCCCTAAATTTTGGGGTGGCTCTGTCTTATTGATTTTCAGTTTTCCCAAAGTATATTCCCTAGACTGGTAGTGCCCTTGGCTCTGTAGCTCTGTTCTTTACTTGTTTTAGGGAACAGAATGCACTCCTCCAGAGAGGCAGTTGGCAATTTACATCCCGCCCATCAGCATAACAAGGCTCCCTGTTCTCCAGGGCCTGTCTTGCCTTTCTTGTTCTTACACATTTTGTGGATGTCCCTTTTGACCGGTGGGAAGTGATACTTCTTTGTAGTGCAGATTTGCATTGCCCGCTTGCTTGCTTGGCCAAAAAGGGCGTATGCGTTTTCTCCTGAATATATTCAGGAGAAAACGCATACGCCCTTTTTGGCCAAGTGCATCATTGTCGAAGTTGTGCCCCTCTTCCTGTGCTTTAAAGGCGATTCCAACGTACCTCTTGAAATCTGTTTCCTGCTATTCTGCCTCGCTTTCAAGTCCGCCTCGTTGCCTTCCCTCAACAGATTTTTGGACGATAGTTGTCCTTTATTACTCGGCCAGTTTGTGAATTGCTGTGCCCCTGAGCTCCATTTTTCAACTCGTTTTTGGTGAGCTGACCGCAAGTCCAAAATTTTGGTTCAGGACCTATACTGGTTCCCGGTGGGTGGCTGAGAATTTGGTTAATTCTTCTTCCTGCCGGGAAATTACAGTGATATGTGCCCGTCCAAATGCCTAACAGCTACTCTCTCATTGGTTCTCCCTCTTCCCTTTCATCCTCTGCCAAATTGGCAACCTCTGCGAACCAAGAGGTTAAAGGGGCTGTCTCTCCAAGTTGGGAGGTTGATAGTAAAGCAGACGGAAAGTCAAACCGGAGCACCAGGAAAGGGACTATGCGTTGAGTTTTAGAAACCTTTCGTATTCACAGTGTGTCCGTTCTCTAGGTTTCCTGCACATGTTATAGCTGTAGTAATATTCCCTTCAACCTGGAGAGTTCGGACCCATGGAATGGGTGCCATGCATTATTGCTTTAAAGGGTCTGCATTTGCTCACCCAATCTCACCAATCGTCTCAGTCCCAAGTGTCCCTCCTTATGCCACATCCAGCTGTCGTTGTAGATAGGGTCATTCCAGATTTCATCAGAGACCCTGAAGGAATTGTAAAGAATTTCCCCGTTTTTTTGTTTTGTTTTTGAAATTCCTTTTTATAGTGGGTTTGAGCTGATTCTCGCTGCCATGTTTATGCCAGTCTAGACACACTTGATTCCCTTACGGAGACATATCAATACATAGGTTTTAAGATTCTTACTAGTCAGATATTTTCCTCTGCGGGAAATATGGGGTTTTGAGTCCCTTTCACTGAGGACGGTGTAGGTCTTGTCTAATCCATAGTTGGTTTTTGGAACGGTACCTGTGCTTATATCAAACTCTGGTTTTATGCATCACCCCACCTCTCCTTCCCCCTTAAGCAGGTATAAGAGTGTTTTCTAAATGTGAGACACTGTTCTCTTTCCTAACTCAGTTCAAGTGTAGCCATGTTTACAGGATCTTCATAAGTGATATCTTATGATAAGTTTCTTTTTCTGTGTGACTTATTTCACTTAGAATCATCGTACCTGAATCCACCCATTTTGCTGCTACTGGTCTTATGACATTGATTTCATGGCTGAGGGATATTCCATCGTACGTAAGTACCACAATTTTTTGAACCATGTTTATATTTTCTGGGATGCTTAAGGTGTATCCAAGTTGAGGTCCTTGTATGCAGTGCAGCCCTAAATTTTGGGGTGGCTCTGTCTTATTGATTTTCAGTTTTCCCAAGGTATATTCCCTAGACTGGTAGTGCCCTTGGCTCTGTAGCTCTGTTCTTTACTTGTTTTAGGGAACAGAATGCACTCCTCCAGAGAGGCAGTTGTCAATTTACATCCCGCCCATCAGCATAACAAGGCTCCCTGTTCTCCAGGGGCTGTCTTGCCTTTCTTGTTCTTACACATTTTGTGGATGTCCCTTTTGACCGGTGGGAAGTGATACTTCTTTGTAGTGCAGATTTGCATTGCCCGCTTGCTTGCTTGGCCAAAAAGGGCGTATGCGTTTTCTCCTGAATATATTCAGGAGAAAACGCATACGCCCTTTTTGGCCAAGTGCATCATTGTCGAAGTTGTGCCCCTCTTCCTGTGCTTTAAAGGCGATTCCAACGTACCTCTTGAAATCTGTTTCCTGCTATTCTGCCTCGCTTTCAAGTCCGCCTCGTTGCCTTCCCTCAACAGATTTTTGGACGATAGTTGTCCTTTATTACTCGGCCAGTTTGTGAATTGCTGTGCCCCTGAGCTCCATTTTTCAACTCGTTTTTGGTGAGCTGAACGCAAGTCCAAAATTTTGGTTCAGGACCTATACTGGTGCCCGGTGGGTGGCTGAGAATTTGGTTAATTCTTCTTCCTGCCGGGAAATTACAGTGATATGTGCCCGTCCAAATGCTTAACAGCTACTCTCTCATTGGTTCTCCCTCTTCCCTTTCATCCTCTGCCAAATTGGCAACCTGTGCGAACCAAGAGGTTAAAGGGGCTGTCTCTCCAAGTTGGGAGGTTGATAGTAAAGCAGACGGAAAGTCAAACCGGAGCACCAGGACAAGGACTATTCGTTGAGTTTTAGAAACCTTTCGTATTCACAGTGTGTCCGTTCTCTAGGTTTCCTGCACATGTTATAGCTGTAGTAACATTCCCTTCAACCTGGAGAGTTCGGACCCATGGAATGGGTGCCATGCATTATTGCTTTAAAGGGTCTGCATTTGCTCACCCAATCTCACCAATCGTCTCAGTCCCAAGTGTCCCTCCTTATGCCACATCCAGCTGTCGTTTTAGATAGGGTCATTCCAGCTTTCATCAGAGACCCTGAAGGAATTGTAAAGAATTTCCCAGTTTTTTTGTTTTGTTTTTGAAATTCCTTTTTATAGTGGGTTTGAGCTGATTCTCGCTGCCATGTTTATGCCAGTCTAGACACACTTGATTCCCTTACGGAGACATATCAATACATAGGTTTTAAGATTCTTACTAGTCAGATATTTTCCTCTGCGGGAAATATGGGGTTTTGAGTCCCTTTCACTGAAGACGGTGTAGGTCTTGTCTATTCCATAGTTGGTTTTTGGAACGGTACCTGTGCTTATATCAAACTCTGGTTTTATGCATCACCCCACCTCTCCTTCCCCCTTAAGCAGGTATAAGAGTGTTTTCTAAATGTGAGACACTGTTCTCTTTCCTAACTCAGTTCAAGTGTAGCCATGTTTACAGGATCTTCATAAGTGATATCTTATGATAAGTTTCTTTTTCTGTGTGACTTATTTCACTTAGAATCATCGTACCTGAATCCACCCATTTTGCTGCTACTGGTCTTATGACATTGATTTCATGGCTGAGGGATATTCCATCGTACGTAAGTACCACAATTTTTTGAACCATGTTTATATTTTCTGGGATACTTAAGGTGTATCCAAGTTGAGGTCCTTGTATGCAGTGCAGCCCTAAATTTTGGGGTGGCTCTGTCTTATTGATTTTCAGTTTTCCCAAGGTATATTCCCTAGACTGGTAGTGCCCTTGGCTCTGTAGCTCTGTTCTTTACTTGTTTTAGGGAACAGAATGCACTCCTCCAGAGAGGCAGTTGTCAATTTACATCCCGCCCATCAGCATAACAAGGCTCCCTGTTCTCCAGGGCCTGTCTTGCCTTTCTTGTTCTTACACATTTTGTGGATGTCCCTTTTGACCGGTGGGAAGTGATACTTCTTTGTAGTGCAGATTTGCATTGCCCGCTTGCTTGCTTGGCCAAAAAGGGCGTATGCGTTTTCTCCTGAATATATTCAGGAGAAAACGCATACGCCCTTTTTGGCCAAGTGCATCATTGTCGAAGTTGTGCCCCTCTTCCTGTGCTTTAAAGGCGATTCCAACGTACCTCTTGAAATCTGTTTCCTGCTATTCTGCCTCGCATTCAAGTCCGCCTCGTTGCCTTCCCTCAACAGATTTTTGGACGATAGTTGTCCTTTATTACTCGGCCAGTTTGTGAATTGCTGTGCCCCTGAGCTCCATTTTTCAACTCGTTTTTGGTGAGCTGACCGCAAGTCCAAAATTTTGGTTCAGGACCTATACTGGTTCCCGGTGGGTGGCTGAGAATTTGGTTAATTCTTCTTCCTGCCGGGAAATTACAGTGATATGTGCCCGTCCAAATGCCTAACAGCTACTCTCTCATTGGTTCTCCCTCTTCCCTTTCATCCTCTGCCAAATTGGCAACCTGTCCGAACCAAGAGGTTAAAGGGGCTGTCTCTCCAAGTTGGGAGGTTGATAGTAAAGCAGACGGAAAGTCAAACCGGAGCACCAGGAGAGGGACTATTCGTTGAGTTTCAGAAACCTTTCGTATTCACAGTGTGTCCGTTCTCTAGGTTTCCCGCACATGTTATAGCTGTAGTAATATTCCCTTCAACCTGGAGAGTTCGGACCCATGGAATGGGTGCCATGCATTATTGCTTTAAAGGGTCTGCATTTGCTCACCCAATCTCACCAATCGTCTCAGTCCCAAGTGTCCCTCCTTATGCCACATCCAGCTGTCCTTGTAGATAGGGTCATTCCAGCCTTCATCAGAGACCCTGAAGGAATTGTAAAGAATTTCCCAGGTTTTTTGTTTTGTTTTTGAAATTCCTTTTTATAGTGGGTTTGAGCTGATTCTCGCTGCCATGTTTATGCCAGTCTAGACACACTTGATTCCCTTACGGAGACGTATCAATACATAGGTTTTAAGATTCTTACTAGTCAGATATTTTCCTCTGCGGGAAATATGGGGTTTTGAGTCCCTTTCACTGAGGATGGTGTAGGTCTTTTCTATTCCATAGTTGGTTTTTGGAACGGTACCTGTGCTTATATCAAACTCTGGTTTTATGCATCACCCCACCTCTCCTTCCCCCTTAAGCAGGTATAAGAGTGTTTTCTAAATGTGAGACACTGTTCTCTTTCCTAACTCAGTTCAAGTGTAGCCATGTTTACAGGATCTTCATAAGTGATATCTTATGATAAGTTTCTTTTTCTGTGTGACTTATTTCACTTAGAATCATCGTACCTGAATCCACCCATTTTGCTGCTACTGGTCTTATGACATTGATTTCATGGCTGAGGGATATTCCATCGTACGTAAGTACCACAATTTTTTGAACCATGTTTATATTTTCTGGGATACTTAAGTTGTATCCAAGTTGAGGTCCTTGTATGCAGTGCAGCCCTAAATTTTGGGGTGGCTCTGTCTTATTGATTTTCAGTTTTCCCAAGGTATATTCCCTAGACTGGTAGTGCCCTTGGCTCTGTAGCTCTGTTCTTTACTTGTTTTAGGGAACAGAATGCACTCCTCCAGAGAGGCAGTTGTCAATTTACATCCCGCCCATCAGCATAACAAGGCTCCCTGTTCTCCAGGGCCTGTCTTGCCTTTCTTGTTCTTACACATTTTGTGGATGTCCCTTTTGACCGGTGGGAAGTGATACTTCTTTGGAGTGCAGATTTGCATTGCCCGCTTGCTTGCTTGGCCAAAAAGGGCGTATGCGTTTTCTCCTGAATATATTCAGGAGAAAACGCATACGCCCTTTTTGGCCAAGTGCATCATTGTCGAAGTTGTGCCCCTCTTCCTGTGCTTTAAAGGCGATTCCAACGTACCTCTTGAAATCTGTTTCCTGCTATTCTGCCTCGCTTTCAAGTCCGCCTCGTTGCCTTCCCTCAACAGATTTTTGGACGATAGTTGTCCTTTATTACTCGGCCAGTTTGTGAATTGCTGTGCCCCTGAGCTCCATTTTTCAACTCGTTTTTGGTGAGCTGACCGCAAGTCCAAAATTTTGGTTCAGGACCTATACTGGTTCCCAGTGGGTGGCTGAGAATTTGGTTAATTCTTCTTCCTGCCGGGAAATTACAGTGATATGTGACCGTCCAAATGCCTAACAGCTACTCTCTCATTGGTTCTCCCTCTTCCCTTTCATCCTCTGCCAAATTGGCAACCTGTCCGAACCAAGAGGTTAAAGGGGCTGTCTCTCCAAGTTGGGAGGTTGATAGTAAAGCAGACGGAAAGTCAAACCGGAGCACCAGGAGAGGGACTATTCGTTGAGTTTTAGAAACCTTTCGTATTCACAGTGTGTCCGTTCTCTAGGTTTCCCGCACATGTTATAGCTGTAGTAATATTCCCTTCAACCTGGAGAGTTCGGACCCATGGAATGGGTGCCATGCATTATTGCTTTAAAGGGTCTGCATTTGCTCACCCAATCTCACCAATCGTCTCAGTCCCAAGTGTCCCTCCTTATGCCACATCCAGCTGTCGTTGTAGATAGGGTCATTCCAGCTTTCATCAGAGACCCTGAAGGAATTGTAAAGAATTTCCCAGTTTTTTTGTTTTGTTTTTGAAATTCCTTTTTATAGTGGGTTTGAGCTGATTCTCGCTGCCATGTTTATGCCAGTCTAGACACACTTGATTCCCTTACGGAGACATATCAATACATAGGTTTTAAGATTCTTACTAGTCAGATATTTTCCTCTGCGGGAAATATGGGGTTTTGAGTCCCTTTCGCTGAGGACGGTGTAGGTCTTGTCTATTCCATAGTTGGTTTTTGGAACGGTACCTGTGCTTATATCAAACTCTGGTTTTATGCATCACCCCACCTCTCCTTCCCCCTTAAGCAGGTATAAGAGTGTTTTCTAAATGTGAGACACTGTTCTCTTCCTAACTCAGTTCAAGTGTAGCCATGTTTACAGGATCTTCATAAGTGATATCTTATGATAAGTTTCTTTTCCTGTGTTGACTTATTTCACTTAGAATCATCGTACCTGAATCCACCCATTTTGCTGCTACTGGTCTTATGACATTGATTTCATGGCTGAGGGATATTCCATCGTACGTAAGTACCACAATTTTTTGAACCATGTTTATATTTTCTGGGATACTTAAGGTGTATCCAAGTTGAGGTCCTTGTATGCAGTGCAGCCCTAAATTTTGGGGTGGCTCTGTCTTATTGATTTTCAGTTTTCCCAAAGTATATTCCCTAGACTGGTAGTGCCCTTGGCTCTGTAGCTCTGTTCTTTACTTGTTTTAGGGAACAGAATGCACTCCTCCAGAGAGGCAGTTGGCAATTTACATCCCGCCCATCAGCATAACAAGGCTCCCTGTTCTCCAGGGCCTGTCTTGCCTTTCTTGTTCTTACACATTTTGTGGATGTCCCTTTTGACCGGTGGGAAGTGATACTTCTTTGTAGTGCAGATTTGCATTGCCCGCTTGCTTGCTTGGCCAAAAAGGGCGTATGCGTTTTCTCCTGAATATATTCAGGAGAAAACGCATACGCCCTTTTTGGCCAAGTGCATCATTGTCGAAGTTGTGCCCCTCTTCCTGTGCTTTAAAGGCGATTCCAACGTACCTCTTGAAATCTGTTTCCTGCTATTCTGCCTCGCTTTCAAGTCCGCCTCGTTGCCTTCCCTCAACAGATTTTTGGACGATAGTTGTCCTTTATTACTCGGCCAGTTTGTGAATTGCTGTGCCCCTGAGCTCCATTTTTCAACTCGTTTTTGGTGAGCTGACCGCAAGTCCAAAATTTTGGTTCAGGACCTATACTGGTTCCCGGTGGGTGGCTGAGAATTTGGTTAATTCTTCTTCCTGCCGGGAAATTACAGTGATATGTGCCCGTCCAAATGCCTAACAGCTACTCTCTCATTGGTTCTCCCTCTTCCCTTTCATCCTCTGCCAAATTGGCAACCTCTGCGAACCAAGAGGTTAAAGGGGCTGTCTCTCCAAGTTGGGAGGTTGATAGTAAAGCAGACGGAAAGTCAAACCGGAGCACCAGGAGAGGGACTATGCGTTGAGTTTTAGAAACCTTTCGTATTCACAGTGTGTCCGTTCTCTAGGTTTCCTGCACATGTTATAGCTGTAGTAATATTCCCTTCAACCTGGAGAGTTCGGACCCATGGAATGGGTGCCATGCATTATTGCTTTAAAGGGTCTGCATTTGCTCACCCAATCTCACCAATCGTCTCAGTCCCAAGTGTCCCTCCTTATGCCACATCCAGCTGTCGTTGTAGATAGGGTCATTCCAGATTTCATCAGAGACCCTGAAGGAATTGTAAAGAATTTCCCCGTTTTTTTGTTTTGTTTTTGAAATTCCTTTTTATAGTGGGTTTGAGCTGATTCTCGCTGCCATATTTATGCCAGTCTAGACACACTTGATTCCCTTACGGAGACATATCAATACATAGGTTTTAAGATTCTTACTAGTCAGATATTTTCCTCTGCGGGAAATATGGGGTTTTGAGTCCCTTTCACTGAGGACGGTGTAGGTCTTGTCTAATCCATAGTTGGTTTTTGGAACGGTACCTGTGCTTATATCAAACTCTGGTTTTATGCATCACCCCACCTCTCCTTCCCCCTTAAGCAGGTATAAGAGTGTTTTCTAAATGTGAGACACTGTTCTCTTTCCTAACTCAGTTCAAGTGTAGCCATGTTTACAGGATCTTCATAAGTGATATCTTATGATAAGTTTCTTTTTCTGTGTGACTTATTTCACTTAGAATCATCGTACCTGAATCCACACATTTTGCTGCTACTGGTCTTATGACATTGATTTCATGGCTGAGGGATATTCCATCGTACGTAAGTACCACAATTTTTTGAACCATGTTTATATTTTCTGGGATACTTAAGGTGTATCCAAGTTGAGGTCCTTGTATGCAGTGCAGCCCTAAATTTTGGGGTGGCTCTGTCTTATTGATTTTCAGTTTTCCCAAGGTATATTCCCTAGACTGGTAGTGCCCTTGGCTCTGTAGCTCTGTTCTTTACTTGTTTTAGGGAACAGAATGCACTCCTCCAGAGAGGCAGTTGTCAATTTACATCCCGCCCATCAGCATAACAAGGCTCCCTGTTCTCCAGGGGCTGTCTTGCCTTTCTTGTTCTTACACATTTTGTGGATGTCCCTTTTGACCGGTGGGAAGTGATACTTCTTTGTAGTGCAGATTTGCATTGCCCGCTTGCTTGCTTGGCCAAAAAGGGCGTATGCGTTTTCTCCTGAATATATTCAGGAGAAAACGCATACGCCCTTTTTGGCCAAGTGCATCATTGTCGAAGTTGTGCCCCTCTTCCTGTGCTTTAAAGGCGATTCCAACGTACCTCTTGAAATCTGTTTCCTGCTATTCTGCCTCGCTTTCAAGTCCGCCTCGTTGCCTTCCCTCAACAGATTTTTGGACGATAGTTGTCCTTTATTACTCGGCCAGTTTGTGAATTGCTGTGCCCCTGAGCTCCATTTTTCAACTCGTTTTTGGTGAGCTGACCGCAAGTCCAAAATTTTGGTTCAGGACCTATACTGGTTCCCGGTGGGTGGCTGAGAATTTGGTTCATTCTTCTTCCTGCCGGGAAATTACAGTGATATGTGCCCCTCCAAATGCCTAACAGCTACTCTCTCATTGGTTCTCCCTCTTCCCTTTCATCCTCTGCCAAATTGGCAACCTGTGCGAACCAAGAGGTTAAAGGGGCTGTCTCTCCAAGTTGGGAGGTTGATAGTAAAGCAGACGGAAAGTCAAACCGGAGCACCAGGAGAGGGACTATTCGTTGAGTTTCAGAAACCTTTCGTATTCACAGTGTGTCCGTTCTCTAGGTTTCCCGCACATGTTATAGCTGTAGTAATATTCCCTTCAACCTGCAGAGTTCGGACCCATGGAATGGGTGCCATGCATTATTGCTTTAAAGGGTCTGCATTTGCTCACCCAATCTCACCAATCGTCTCAGTCCCAAGTGTCCCTCCTTATGCCACATCCAGCTGTCGTTGTAGATAGGGTCATTCCAGCCTTCATCAGAGACCCTGAAGGAATTGTAAAGAATTTCCCAGTTTTTTTGTTTTGTTTTTGAAATTCCTTTTTATAGTGGGTTTGAGCTGATTCTCGCTGCCATGTTTATGCCAGTCTAGACACACTTGATTCCCTTACGGAGACATATCAATACATAGGTTTTAAGATTCTTACTAGTCAGATATTTTCCTCTGTGGGAAATATGGGGTTTTGAGTCCCTTTCGCTGAGGACGGTGTAGGTCTTGTCTATTCCATAGTTGGTTTTTGGAACGGTACCTGTGCTTATATCAAACTCTGGTTTTATGCATCACCCCACCTCTCCTTCCCCCTTAAGCAGGTATAAGAGTGTTTTCTAAATGTGAGACACTGTTCTCTTTCCTAACTCAGTTCAAGTGTAGCCATGTTTACAGGATCTTCATAAGTGATATCTTATGATAAGTTTCTTTTCCTGTGTGACTTATTTCACTTAGAATCATCGTACCTGAATCCACCCATTTTGCTGCTACTGGTCTTATGACATTGATTTCATGGCTGAGGGATATTCCATCGTACGTAAGTACCACAATTTTTTGAACCATGTTTATATATTCTGGGATACTTAAGGTGTATCCAAGTTGAGGTCCTTGTATGCAGTGCAGCCCTAAATTTTGGGGTGGCTCTGTCTTATTGATTTTCAGTTTTCCCAAAGTATATTCCCTAGACTGGTAGTGCCCTTGGCTCTGTAGCTCTGTTCTTTACTTGTTTTAGGGAACAGAATGCACTCCTCCAGAGAGGCAGTTGGCAATTTACATCCCGCCCATCAGCATAACAAGGCTCCCTGTTCTCCAGGGCCTGTCTTGCCTTTCTTGTTCTTACACATTTTGTGGATGTCCCTTTTGACCGGTGGGAAGTGATACTTCTTTGTAGTGCAGATTTGCATTGCCCGCTTGCTTGCTTGGCCAAAAAGGGCGTATGCGTTTTCTCCTGAATATATTCAGGAGAAAACGCATACGCCCTTTTTGGCCAAGTGCATCATTGTCGAAGTTGTGCCCCTCTTCCTGTGCTTTAAAGGCGATTCCAACGTACCTCTTGAAATCTGTTTCCTGCTATTCTGCCTCGCTTTCAAGTCCGCCTCGTTGCCTTCCCTCAACAGATTTTTGGACGATAGTTGTCCTTTATTACTCGGCCAGTTTGTGAATTGCTGTGCCCCTGAGCTCCATTTTTCAACTCGTTTTTGGTGAGCTGACCGCAAGTCCAAAATTTTGGTTCAGGACCTATACTGGTTCCCGGTGGGTGGCTGAGAATTTGGTTAATTCTTCTTCCTGCCGGGAAATTACAGTGATATGTGCCCGTCCAAATGCCTAACAGCTACTCTCTCATTGGTTCTCCCTCTTCCCTTTCATCCTCTGCCAAATTGGCAACCTCTGCGAACCAAGAGGTTAAAGGGGCTGTCTCTCCAAGTTGGGAGGTTGATAGTAAAGCAGACGGAAAGTCAAACCGGAGCACCAGGAAAGGGACTATGCGTTGAGTTTTAGAAACCTTTCGTATTCACAGTGTGTCCGTTCTCTAGGTTTCCTGCACATGTTATAGCTGTAGTAATATTCCCTTCAACCTGGAGAGTTCGGACCCATGGAATGGGTGCCATGCATTATTGCTTTAAAGGGTCTGCATTTGCTCACCCAATCTCACCAATCGTCTCAGTCCCAAGTGTCCCTCCTTATGCCACATCCAGCTGTCGTTGTAGATAGGGTCATTCCAGATTTCATCAGAGACCCTGAAGGAATTGTAAAGAATTTCCCCGTTTTTTTGTTTTGTTTTTGAAATTCCTTTTTATAGTGGGTTTGAGCTGATTCTCGCTGCCATGTTTATGCCAGTCTAGACACACTTGATTCCCTTACGGAGACATATCAATACATAGGTTTTAAGATTCTTACTAGTCAGATATTTTCCTCTGCGGGAAATATGGGGTTTTGAGTCCCTTTCACTGAGGACGGTGTAGGTCTTGTCTAATCCATAGTTGGTTTTTGGAACGGTACCTGTGCTTATATCAAACTCTGGTTTTATGCATCACCCCACCTCTCCTTCCCCCTTAAGCAGGTATAAGAGTGTTTTCTAAATGTGAGACACTGTTCTCTTTCCTAACTCAGTTCAAGTGTAGCCATGTTTACAGGATCTTCATAAGTGATATCTTATGATAAGTTTCTTTTTCTGTGTGACTTATTTCACTTAGAATCATCGTACCTGAATCCACACATTTTGCTGCTACTGGTCTTATGACATTGATTTCATGGCTGAGGGATATTCCATCGTACGTAAGTACCACAATTTTTTGAACCATGTTTATATTTTCTGGGATACTTAAGGTGTATCCAAGTTGAGGTCCTTGTATGCAGTGCAGCCCTAAATTTTGGGGTGGCTCTGTCTTATTGATTTTCAGTTTTCCCAAGGTATATTCCCTAGACTGGTAGTGCCCTTGGCTCTGTAGCTCTGTTCTTTACTTGTTTTAGGGAACAGAATGCACTCCTCCAGAGAGGCAGTTGTCAATTTACATCCCGCCCATCAGCATAACAAGGCTCCCTGTTCTCCAGGGGCTGTCTTGCCTTTCTTGTTCTTACACATTTTGTGGATGTCCCTTTTGACCGGTGGGAAGTGATACTTCTTTGTAGTGCAGATTTGCATTGCCCGCTTGCTTGCTTGGCCAAAAAGGGCGTATGCGTTTTCTCCTGAATATATTCAGGAGAAAACGCATACGCCCTTTTTGGCCAAGTGCATCATTGTCGAAGTTGTGCCCCTCTTCCTGTGCTTTAAAGGCGATTCCAACGTACCTCTTGAAATCTGTTTCCTGCTATTCTGCCTCGCTTTCAAGTCCGCCTCGTTGCCTTCCCTCAACAGATTTTTGGACGATAGTTGTCCTTTATTACTCGGCCAGTTTGTGAATTGCTGTGCCCCTGAGCTCCATTTTTCAACTCGTTTTTGGTGAGCTGAACGCAAGTCCAAAATTTTGGTTCAGGACCTATACTGGTGCCCGGTGGGTGGCTGAGAATTTGGTTAATTCTTCTTCCTGCCGGGAAATTACAGTGATATGTGCCCGTCCAAATGCTTAACAGCTACTCTCTCATTGGTTCTCCCTCTTCCCTTTCATCCTCTGCCAAATTGGCAACCTGTGCGAACCAAGAGGTTAAAGGGGCTGTCTCTCCAAGTTGGGAGGTTGATAGTAAAGCAGACGGAAAGTCAAACCGGAGCACCAGGACAAGGACTATTCGTTGAGTTTTAGAAACCTTTCGTATTCACAGTGTGTCCGTTCTCTAGGTTTCCTGCACATGTTATAGCTGTAGTAACATTCCCTTCAACCTGGAGAGTTCGGACCCATGGAATGGGTGCCATGCATTATTGCTTTAAAGGGTCTGCATTTGCTCACCCAATCTCACCAATCGTCTCAGTCCCAAGTGTCCCTCCTTATGCCACATCCAGCTGTCGTTTTAGATAGGGTCATTCCAGCTTTCATCAGAGACCCTGAAGGAATTGTAAAGAATTTCCCAGTTTTTTTGTTTTGTTTTTGAAATTCCTTTTTATAGTGGGTTTGAGCTGATTCTCGCTGCCATGTTTATGCCAGTCTAGACACACTTGATTCCCTTACGGAGACATATCAATACATAGGTTTTAAGATTCTTACTAGTCAGATATTTTCCTCTGCGGGAAATATGGGGTTTTGAGTCCCTTTCACTGAAGACGGTGTAGGTCTTGTCTATTCCATAGTTGGTTTTTGGAACGGTACCTGTGCTTATATCAAACTCTGGTTTTATGCATCACCCCACCTCTCCTTCCCCCTTAAGCAGGTATAAGAGTGTTTTCTAAATGTGAGACACTGTTCTCTTTCCTAACTCAGTTCAAGTGTAGCCATGTTTACAGGATCTTCATAAGTGATATCTTATGATAAGTTTCTTTTTCTGTGTGACTTATTTCACTTAGAATCATCGTACCTGAATCCACCCATTTTGCTGCTACTGGTCTTATGACATTGATTTCATGGCTGAGGGATATTCCATCGTACGTAAGTACCACAATTTTTTGAACCATGTTTATATTTTCTGGGATACTTAAGGTGTATCCAAGTTGAGGTCCTTGTATGCAGTGCAGCCCTAAATTTTGGGGTGGCTCTGTCTTATTGATTTTCAGTTTTCCCAAGGTATATTCCCTAGACTGGTAGTGCCCTTGGCTCTGTAGCTCTGTTCTTTACTTGTTTTAGGGAACAGAATGCACTCCTCCAGAGAGGCAGTTGGCAATTTACATCCCGCCCATCAGCATAACAAGGCTCCCTGTTCTCCAGGGCCTGTCTTGCCTTTCTTGTTCTTACACATTTTGTGGATGTCCCTTTTGACCGGTGGGAAGTGATACTTCTTTGTAGTGCAGATTTGCATTGCCCGCTTGCTTGCTTGGCCAAAAAGGGCGTATGCGTTTTCTCCTGAATATATTCAGGAGAAAACGCATACGCCCTTTTTGGCCAAGTGCATCATTGTCGAAGTTGTGCCCCTCTTCCTGTGCTTTAAAGGCGATTCCAACGTACCTCTTGAAATCTGTTTCCTGCTATTCTGCCTCGCATTCAAGTCCGCCTCGTTGCCTTCCCTCAACAGATTTTTGGACGATAGTTGTCCTTTATTACTCGGCCAGTTTGTGAATTGCTGTGCCCCTGAGCTCCATTTTTCAACTCGTTTTTGGTGAGCTGACCGCAAGTCCAAAATTTTGGTTCAGGACCTATACTGGTTCCCGGTGGGTGGCTGAGAATTTGGTTAATTCTTCTTCCTGCCGGGAAATTACAGTGATATGTGCCCGTCCAAATGCCTAACAGCTACTCTCTCATTGGTTCTCCCTCTTCCCTTTCATCCTCTGCCAAATTGGCAACCTGTCCGAACCAAGAGGTTAAAGGGGCTGTCTCTCCAAGTTGGGAGGTTGATAGTAAAGCAGACGGAAAGTCAAACCGGAGCACCAGGAGAGGGACTATTCGTTGAGTTTCAGAAACCTTTCGTATTCACAGTGTGTCCGTTCTCTAGGTTTCCCGCACATGTTATAGCTGTAGTAATATTCCCTTCAACCTGGAGAGTTCGGACCCATGGAATGGGTGCCATGCATTATTGCTTTAAAGGGTCTGCATTTGCTCACCCAATCTCACCAATCGTCTCAGTCCCAAGTGTCCCTCCTTATGCCACATCCAGCTGTCGTTGTAGATAGGGTCATTCCAGCCTTCATCAGAGACCCTGAAGGAATTGTAAAGAATTTCCCAGGTTTTTTGTTTTGTTTTTGAAATTCCTTTTTATAGTGGGTTTGAGCTGATTCTCGCTGCCATGTTTATGCCAGTCTAGACACACTTGATTCCCTTACGGAGACATATCAATACATAGGTTTTAAGATTCTTACTAGTCAGATATTTTCCTCTGCGGGAAATATGGGGTTTTGAGTCCCTTTCACTGAGGATGGTGTAGGTCTTTTCTATTCCATAGTTGGTTTTTGGAACGGTACCTGTGCTTATATCAAACTCTGGTTTTATGCATCACCCCACCTCTCCTTCCCCCTTAAGCAGGTATAAGAGTGTTTTCTAAATGTGAGACACTGTTCTCTTTCCTAACTCAGTTCAAGTGTAGCCATGTTTACAGGATCTTCATAAGTGATATCTTATGATAAGTTTCTTTTTCTGTGTGACTTATTTCACTTAGAATCATCGTACCTGAATCCACCCATTTTGCTGCTACTGGTCTTATGACATTGATTTCATGGCTGAGGGATATTCCATCGTACGTAAGTACCACAATTTTTTGAACCATGTTTATATTTTCTGGGATACTTAAGTTGTATCCAAGTTGAGGTCCTTGTATGCAGTGCAGCCCTAAATTTTGGGGTGGCTCTGTCTTATTGATTTTCAGTTTTCCCAAGGTATATTCCCTAGACTGGTAGTGCCCTTGGCTCTGTAGCTCTGTTCTTTACTTGTTTTAGGGAACAGAATGCACTCCTCCAGAGAGGCAGTTGTCAATTTACATCCCGCCCATCAGCATAACAAGGCTCCCTGTTCTCCAGGGCCTGTCTTGCCTTTCTTGTTCTTACACATTTTGTGGATGTCCCTTTTGACCGGTGGGAAGTGATACTTCTTTGTAGTGCAGATTTGCATTGCCCGCTTGCTTGCTTGGCCAAAAAGGGCGTATGCGTTTTCTCCTGAATATATTCAGGAGAAAACGCATACGCCCTTTTTGGCCAAGTGCATCATTGTCGAAGTTGTGCCCCTCTTCCTGTGCTTTAAAGGCGATTCCAACGTACCTCTTGAAATCTGTTTCCTGCTATTCTGCCTCGCTTTCAAGTCCGCCTCGTTGCCTTCCCTCAACAGATTTTTGGACGATAGTTGTCCTTTATTACTCGGCCAGTTTGTGAATTGCTGTGCCCCTGAGCTCCATTTTTCAACTCGTTTTTGGTGAGCTGACCGCAAGTCCAAAATTTTGGTTCAGGACCTATACTGGTTCCCAGTGGGTGGCTGAGAATTTGGTTAATTCTTCTTCCTGCCGGGAAATTACAGTGATATGTGACCGTCCAAATGCCTAACAGCTACTCTCTCATTGGTTCTCCCTCTTCCCTTTCATCCTCTGCCAAATTGGCAACCTGTCCGAACCAAGAGGTTAAAGGGGCTGTCTCTCCAAGTTGGGAGGTTGATAGTAAAGCAGACGGAAAGTCAAACCGGAGCACCAGGAGAGGGACTATTCGTTGAGTTTTAGAAACCTTTCGTATTCACAGTGTGTCCGTTCTCTAGGTTTCCCGCACATGTTATAGCTGTAGTAATATTCCCTTCAACCTGGAGAGTTCGGACCCATGGAATGGGTGCCATGCATTATTGCTTTAAAGGGTCTGCATTTGCTCACCCAATCTCACCAATCGTCTCAGTCCCAAGTGTCCCTCCTTATGCCACATCCAGCTGTCGTTGTAGATAGGGTCATTCCAGCTTTCATCAGAGACCCTGAAGGAATTGTAAAGAATTTCCCAGTTTTTTTGTTTTGTTTTTGAAATTCCTTTTTATAGTGGGTTTGAGCTGATTCTCGCTGCCATGTTTATGCCAGTCTAGACACACTTGATTCCCTTACGGAGACATATCAATACATAGGTTTTAAGATTCTTACTAGTCAGATATTTTCCTCTGCGGGAAATATGGGGTTTTGAGTCCCTTTCGCTGAGGACGGTGTAGGTCTTGTCTATTCCATAGTTGGTTTTTGGAACGGTACCTGTGCTTATATCAAACTCTGGTTTTATGCATCACCCCACCTCTCCTTCCCCCTTAAGCAGGTATAAGAGTGTTTTCTAAATGTGAGACACTGTTCTCTTTCCTAACTCAGTTCAAGTGTAGCCATGTTTACAGGATCTTCATAAGTGATATCTTATGATAAGTTTCTTTTTCTGTGTGACTTATTTCACTTAGAATCATCGTACCTGAATCCACCCATTTTGCTGCTACTGGTCTTATGACATTGATTTCATGGCTGAGGGATATTCCATCGTACGTAAGTACCACAATTTTTTGAACCATGTTTATATTTTCTGGGATACTTAAGGTGTATCCAAGTTGAGGCCCTTGTATGCAGTGCAGCCCTAAATTTTGAGGTGGCTCTGTCTTATTGATTTTCAGTTTTCCCAAGGTATATTCCCTAGACTGGTAGTGCCCTTGGCTCTGTAGCTCTGTTCTTTACTTGTTTTAGGGAACAGAATGCACTCCTCCAGAGAGGCAGTTGGCAATTTACATCCCGCCCATCAGCATAACAAGGCTCCCTGTTCTCCAGGGCCTGTCTTGCCTTTCTTGTTCTTACACATTTTGTGGATGTCCCTTTTGACCGGTGGGAAGTGATACTTCTTTGTAGTGCAGATTTGCATTGCCCGCTTGCTTGCTTGGCCAAAAAGGGCGTATGCGTTTTCTCCTGAATATATTCAGGAGAAAACGCATACGCCCTTTTTGGCCAAGTGCATCATTGTCGAAGTTGTGCCCCTCTTCCTGTGCTTTAAAGGCGATTCCAACGTACCTCTTGAAATCTGTTTCCTGCTATTCTGCCTCGCTTTCAAGTCCGCCTCGTTGCCTTCCCTCAACAGATTTTTGGACGATAGTTGTCCTTTATTACTCGGCCAGTTTGTGAATTGCTGTGCCCCTGAGCTCCATTTTTCAACTCGTTTTTGGTGACCTGACCGCAAGTCCAAAATTTTGGTTCAGGACCTATACTGGTTCCCGGTGGGTGGCTGAGAATTTGGTTAATTATTCTTCCTGCCGGGAAATTACAGTGATATGTGCCCGTCCAAATGCCTAACAGCTACTCTCTCATTGGTTCTCCCTCTTCCCTTTCATCCTCTGCCAAATTGGCAACCTGTGCGAACCAAGAGGTTAAAGGCGCTGTCTCTCCAAGTTGGGAGGTTGATAGTAAAGCAGACGGAAAGTCAAACCGGAGCACCAGGAGAGGGACTATGCGTTGAGTTTTAGAAACCTTTCGTATTCACAGTGTGTCCGTTCTCTAGGTTTCCCGCACATGTTATAGCTGTAGTAATATTCCCTTCAACCTGGAGAGTTCGGACCCATGGAATGGGTGCCATGCATTATTGCTTTAAAGGGTCTGCATTTGCTCACCCAATTCTACCAATCGTCTCGGTCCCAAGTGTCCCTCCTTATGCCACATCCAGCTGTCGTTGTAGATAGGGTCATTCCAGCTTTCATCAGAGACCCTGAAGGAATTGTAAAGAATTTCCCAGTTTTTTTGTTTTGTTTTTGAAATTCCTTTTTATAGTGGGTTTGAGCTGATTCTCGCTGCCATGTTTATGCCAGTCTAGACACACTTGATTCCCTTACGGAGACATATCAATACATAGGTTTTAAGATTCTTACTAGTCAGATATTTTCCTCTGCGGGAAATATGGGGTTTTGAGTCCCTTTCGCTGAGGACGGTGTAGGTCTTGTCTATTCCATAGTTGGTTTTTGGAACGGTACCTGTGCTTATATCAAACTCTGGTTTTATGCATCACCCCACCTCTCCTTCCCCCTTAAGCAGGTATAAGAGTGTTTTCTAAATGTGAGACACTGTTCTCTTTCCTAACTCAGTTCAAGTGTAGCCATGTTTACAGGATCTTCATAAGTGATATCTTATGATAAGTTTCTTTTTCTGTGTGACTTATTTCACTTAGAATCATCGTACCTGAATCCACCCATTTTGCTGCTACTGGTCTTATGACATTGATTTCATGGCTGAGGGATATTCTATTGTACGTAAGTACCACAATTTTTTGAACCATGTTTATATTTTCTGGGATACTTAAGGTGTATCCAAGTTGAGGTCCTTGTATGCAGTGCAGCCCTAAATTTTGGGGTGGCTCTGTCTTATTGATTTTCAGTTTTCCCAAGGTATATTCCCTAGACTGGTAGTGCCCTTGGCTCTGTAGCTCTGTTCTTTACTTGTTTTAGGGAACAGAATGCACTCCTCCAGAGAGGCAGTTGGCAATTTACATCCCGCCCATCAGCATAACAAGGCTCCCTGTTCTCCAGGGCCTGTCTTGCCTTTCTTGTTCTTACACATTTTGTGGATGTCCCTTTTGACCGGTGGGAAGTGATACTTCTTTGTAGTGCAGATTTGCATTGCCCGCTTGCTTGCTTGGCCAAAAAGGGCGTATGCGTTTTCTCCTGAATATATTCAGGAGAAAACGCATACGCCCTTTTTGGCCAAGTGCATCATTGTCGAAGTTGTGCCCCTCTTCCTGTGCTTTAAAGGCGATTCCATCGTACCTCTTGAAATCTGTTTCCTGCTATTCTGCCTCGCTTTCAAGTCCGCCTCGTTGCCTTCCCTCAACAGATTTTTGGACGATAGTTGTCCTTTATTACTCGGCCAGTTTGTGAATTGCTGTGCCCCTGAGCTCCATTTTTCAACTCGTTTTTGGTGAGCTGACCGCAAGTCCAAAATTTTGGTTCAGGACCTATACTGGTTCCCGGTGGGTGGCTGAGAATTTGGTTAATTCTTCTTCCTGCCGGGAAATTACAGTGATATGTGCCCGTCCAAATGCCTAACAGCTACTCTCTCATTGGTTCTCCCTCTTCCCTTTCATCCTCTGCCAAATTGGCAACCTGTGCGAACCAAGAGGTTAAAGGGGCTGTCTCTCCAAGTTGGGAGGTTGATAGTAAAGCAGACGGAAAGTCAAACCGGAGCACCAGGAGAGGGACTATGCGTTGAGTTTTAGAAACCTTTCGTATTCACAGTGTGTCCGTTCTCTAGGTCTCCCGCACATGTTATAGCTGTAGTAATATTCCCTTCAACCTGGAGAGTTCGGACCCATGGAATGGGTGCCATGCATTATTGCTTTAAAGGGTCTGCATTTGCTCACCCAATCTCACCAATCGTCTCAGTCCCAAGTGTCCCTCCTTATGCCACATCCAGCTGTCGTTGTAGATAGGGTCATTCCAGCCTTCATCAGAGACCCTGAAGGAATTGCAAAGAATTTCCCAGTTTTTTTGTTTTGTTTTTGAAATTCCTTTTTATAGTGGGTTTGAGCTGATTCTCGCTGCCATGTTTATGCCAGTCTAGACACACTTGATTCCCTTACGGAGACATATCAATACATAGGTTTTAAGATTCTTACTAGTCAGATATTTTCCTCTGCGGGAAATATGGGGTTTTGAGTCCCTTTCGCTGAGGACGGTGTAGGTCTTGTCTATTCCATAGTTGGTTTTTGGAACGGTACCTGTGCTTATATCAAACTCTGGTTTTATGCATCACCCCACCTCTCCTTCCCCCTTAAGCAGGTATAAGAGTGTTTTCTAAATGTGAGACACTGTTCTCTTTCCTAACTCAGTTCAAGTGTAGCCATGTTTACAGGATCTTCATAAGTGATATCTTATGATAAGTTTCTTTTTCTGTGTGACTTATTTCACTTAGAATCATCGTACCTGAATCCACCCATTTTGCTGCTACTGGTCTTATGACATTGATTTCATGGCTGAGGGATATTCCATCGTACGTAAGTACCACAATTTTTTGAACCATGTTTATATTTTCTGGGATGCTTAAGGTGTATCCAAGTTGAGGTCCTTGTATGCAGTGCAGCCCTAAATTTTGGGGTGGCTCTGTCTTATTGATTTTCAGTTTTCCCAAGGTATATTCCCTAGACTGGTAGTGCCCTTGGCTCTGTAGCTCTGTTCTTTACTTGTTTTAGGGAACAGAATGCACTCCTCCAGAGAGGCAGTTGGCAATTTACATCCCGCCCATCAGCATAACAAGGCTCCCTGTTCTCCAGGGCCTGTCTTGCCTTTCTTGTTCTTACACATTTTGTGGATGTCCCTTTTGACCGGTGGGAAGTGATACTTCTTTGTAGTGCAGATTTGCATTGCCCGCTTGCTTGCTTGGCCAAAAAGGGCGTATGCGTTTTCTCCTGAATATATTCAGGAGAAAACGCATACGCCCTTTTTGGCCAAGTGCATCATTGTCGAAGTTGTGCCCCTCTTCCTGTGCTTTAAAGGCGATTCCAACGTACCTCTTGAAATCTGTTTCCTGCTATTCTGCCTCGCTTTCAAGTCCGCCTCGTTGCCTTCCCTCAACAGATTTTTGGACGATAGTTGTCCTTTATTACTCGGCCAGTTTGTGAATTGCTGTGCCCCTGAGCTCCATTTTTCAACTCGTTTTTGGTGAGCTGAACGCAAGTCCAAAATTTTGGTTCAGGACCTATACTGGTGCCCGGTGGGTGGCTGAGAATTTGGTTAATTCTTCTTCCTGCCGGGAAATTACAGTGATATGTGCCCGTCCAAATGCCTAACAGCTACTCTCTCATTGGTTCTCCCTCTTCCCTTTCATCCTCTGCCAAATTGGCAACCTGTGCGAACCAAGAGGTTAAAGGGGCTGTCTCTCCAAGTTGGGAGGTTGATAGTAAAGCAGACGGAAAGTCAAACCGGAGCACCAGGAGAGGGACTATGCGTTGAGTTTTAGAAACCTTTCGTATTCACAGTGTGTCCGTTCTCTAGGTTTCCCGCACATGTTATAGCTGTAGTAATATTCCCTTCAACCTGGAGAGTTCGGACCCATGGAATGGGTGCCATGCATTATTGCTTTAAAGGGTCTGCATTTGCTCACCCAATCTCACCAATCGTCTCAGTCCCAAGTGTCCCTCCTTATGCCACATCCAGCTGTCGTTGTAGATAGGGTCATTCCAGCCTTCATCAGAGACCCTGAAGGAATTGTAAAGAATTTCCCAGTTTTTTTGTTTTGTTTTTGAAATTCCTTTTTATAGTGGGTTTGAGCTGATTCTCGCTGCCATGTTTATGCCAGTCTAGACACACTTGATTCCCTTACGGAGACATATCAATACATAGGTTTTAAGATTCTTACTAGTCAGATATTTTCCTCTGCGGGAAATATGGGGTTTTGAGTCCCTTTCACTGAAGACGGTGTAGGTCTTGTCTATTCCATAGTTGGTTTTTGGAACGGTACCTGTGCTTATATCAAACTCTGGTTTTATGCATCACCCCACCTCTCCTTCCCCCTTAAGCAGGTATAAGAGTGTTTTCTAAATGTGAGACACTGTTCTCTTTCCTAACTCAGTTCAAGTGTAGCCATGTTTACAGGATCTTCATAAGTGATATCTTATGATAAGTTTCTTTTTCTGTGTGACTTATTTCACTTAGAATCATCGTACCTGAATCCACCCATTTTGCTGCTACTGGTCTTATGACATTGATTTCATGGCTGAGGGATATTCCATCGTACGTAAGTACCACAATTTTTTGAACCATGTTTATATTTTCTGGAATACTTAAGGTGTATCCAAGTTGAGGTCCTTGTATGCAGTGCAGCCCTAAATTTTGGGGTGGCTCTGTCTTATTGATTTTCAGTTTTCCCAAGGTATATTCCCTAGACTGGTAGTGCCCTTGGCTCTGTAGCTCTGTTCTTTACTTGTTTTAGGGAACAGAATGCACTCCTCCAGAGAGGCAGTTGTCAATTTACATCCCGCCCATCAGCATAACAAGGCTCCCTGTTCTCCAGGGCCTGTCTTGCCTTTCTTGTTCTTACACATTTTGTGGATGTCCCTTTTGACCGGTGGGAAGTGATACTTCTTTGTAGTGCAGATTTGCATTGCCCGCTTGCTTGCTTGGCCAAAAAGGGCGTATGCGTTTTCTCCTGAATATATTCAGGAGAAAACGCATACGCCCTTTTTGGCCAAGTGCATCATTGTCGAAGTTGTGCCCCTCTTCCTGTGCTTTAAAGGCGATTCCAACGTACCTCTTGAAATCTGTTTCCTGCTATTCTGCCTCGCATTCAAGTCCGCCTCGTTGCCTTCCCTCAACAGATTTTTGGACGATAGTTGTCCTTTATTACTCGGCCAGTTTGTGAATTGCTGTGCCCCTGAGCTCCATTTTTCAACTCGTTTTTGGTGAGCTGACCGCAAGTCCAAAATTTTGGTTCAGGACCTATACTGGTTCCCGGTGGGTGGCTGAGAATTTGGTTAATTCTTCTTCCTGCCGGGAAATTACAGTGATATGTGCCCGTCCAAATGCCTAACAGCTACTCTCTCATTGGTTCTCCCTCTTCCCTTTCATCCTCTGCCAAATTGGCAACCTGTGCGAACCAAGAGGTTAAAGGGGCTGTCTCTCCAAGTTGGGAGGTTGATAGTAAAGCAGACGGAAAGTCAAACCGGAGCACCAGGAGAGGGACTATTCGTTGAGTTTCAGAAACCTTTCGTATTCACAGTGTGTCCGTTCTCTAGGTTTCCCGCACATGTTATAGCTGTAGTAATATTCCCTTCAACCTGGAGAGTTCGGACCCATGGAATGGGTGCCATGCATTATTGCTTTAAAGGGTCTGCATTTGCTCACCCAATCTCACCAATCGTCTCAGTCCCAAGTGTCCCTCCTTATGCCACATCCAGCTGTCGTTGTAGATAGGGTCATTCCAGCCTTCATCAGAGACCCTGAAGGAATTGTAAAGAATTTCCCAGGTTTTTTGTTTTGTTTTTGAAATTCCTTTTTATAGTGGGTTTGAGCTGATTCTCGCTGCCATGTTTATGCCAGTCTAGACACACTTGATTCCCTTACGGAGACATATCAATACATAGGTTTTAAGATTCTTACCAGTCAGATATTTTCCTCTGCGGGAAATATGGGGTTTTGTGTCCCTTTCACTGAGGATGGTGTAGGTCTTTTCTATTCCATAGTTGGTTTTTGGAACGGTACCTGTGCTTATATCAAACTCTGGTTTTATGCATCACCCCACCTCTCCTTCCCCCTTAAGCAGGTATAAGAGTGTTTTCTAAATGTGAGACACTGTTCTCTTTCCTAACTCAGTTCAAGTGTAGCCATGTTTACAGGATCTTCATAAGTGATATCTTATGATAAGTTTCTTTTTCTGTGTGACTTATTTCACTTAGAATCATCGTACCTGAATCCACCCATTTTGCTGCTACTGGTCTTATGACATTGATTTCATGGCTGAGGGATATTCCATCGTACGTAAGTACCACAATTTTTTGAACCATGTTTATATTTTCTGGGATACTTAAGTTGTATCCAAGTTGAGGTCCTTGTATGCAGTGCAGCCCTAAATTTTGGGGTGGCTCTGTCTTATTGATTTTCAGTTTTCCCAAGGTATATTCCCTAGACTGGTAGTGCCCTTGGCTCTGTAGCTCTGTTCTTTACTTGTTTTAGGGAACAGAATGCACTCCTCCAGAGAGGCAGTTGTCAATTTACATCCCGCCCATCAGCATAACAAGGCTCCCTGTTCTCCAGGGCCTGTCTTGCCTTTCTTGTTCTTACACATTTTGTGGATGTCCCTTTTGACCGGTGGGAAGTGATACTTCTTTGTAGTGCAGATTTGCATTGCCCGCTTGCTTGCTTGGCCAAAAAGGGCGTATGCGTTTTCTCCTGAATATATTCAGGAGAAAACGCATACGCCCTTTTTGGCCAAGTGCATCATTGTCGAAGTTGTGCCCCTCTTCCTGTGCTTTAAAGGCGATTCCAACGTACCTCTTGAAATCTGTTTCCTGCTATTCTGCCTCGCATTCAAGTCCGCCTCGTTGCCTTCCCTCAACAGATTTTTGGACGATAGTTGTCCTTTATTACTCGGCCAGTTTGTGAATTGCTGTGCCCCTGAGCTCCATTTTTCAACTCGTTTTTGGTGAGCTGACCGCAAGTCCAAAATTTTGGTTCAGGGCCTATACTGGTTCCCGGTGGGTGGCTGAGAATTTGGTTAATTCTTCTTCCTGCCGGGAAATTACAGTGATATGTGCCCGTCCAAATGCCTAACAGCTACTCTCTCATTGGTTCTCCCTCTTCCCTTTCTTCCTCTGCCAAATTGGCAACCTGTGCGAACCAAGAGGTTAAAGGGGCTGTCTCTCCAAGTTGGGAGGTTGATAGTAAAGCAGACGGAAAGTCAAACCGGAGCACCAGGAGAGGGACTATTCGTTGAGTTTCAGAAACCTTTCGTATTCACAGTGTGTCCGTTCTCTAGGTTTCCCGCACATGTTATAGCTGTAGTAATATTCCCTTCAACCTGGAGAGTTCGGACCCATGGAATGGGTGCCATGCATTATTGCTTTAAAGGGTCTGCATTTGCTCACCCAATCTCACCAATCGTCTCAGTCCCAAGTGTCCCTCCTTATGCCACATCCAGCTGTCGTTGTAGATAGGGTCATTCCAGCCTTCATCAGAGACCCTGAAGGAATTGTAAAGAATTTCCCAGGTTTTTTGTTTTGTTTTTGAAATTCCTTTTTATAGTGGGTTTGAGCTGATTCTCGCTGCCATGTTTATGCCAGTCTAGACACACTTGATTCCCTTACGGAGACATATCAATACATAGGTTTTAAGATTCTTACTAGTCAGATATTTTCCTCTGCGGGAAATATGGGGTTTTGTGTCCCTTTCACTGAGGATGGTGTAGGTCTTTTCTATTCCATAGTTGGTTTTTGTAACGGTACCTGTGCTTATATCAAACTCTGGTTTTATGCATCACCCCACCTCTCCTTCCCCCTTAAGCAGGTATAAGAGTGTTTTCTAAATGTGAGACACTGTTCTCTTTCCTAACTCAGTTCAAGTGTAGCCATGTTTACAGGATCTTCATAAGTGATATCTTATGATAAGTTTCTTTTTCTGTGTGACTTATTTCACTTAGAATCATCGTACCTGAATCCACCCATTTTGCTGCTACTGGTCTTATGACATTGATTTCATGGCTGAGGGATATTCCATCGTACGTAAGTACCAGAATTTTTTGAACCATGTTTATATTTTCTGGGATACTTAAGTTGTATCCAAGTTGAGGTCCTTGTATGCAGTGCAGCCCTAAATTTTGGGGTGGCTCTGTCTTATTGATTTTCAGTTTTCCCAAGGTATATTCCCTAGACTGGTAGTGCCCTTGGCTCTGTAGCTCTGTTCTTTACTTGTTTTAGGGAACAGAATGCACTCCTCCGGAGAGGCAGTTGTCAATTTACATCCCGCCCATCAGCATAACAAGGCTCCCTGTTCTCCAGGGCCTGTCTTGCCTTTCTTGTTCTTACACATTTTGTGGATGTCCCTTTTGACCGGTGGGAAGTGATACTTCTTTGTAGTGCAGATTTGCATTGCCCGCTTGCTTGCTTGGCCAAAAAGGGCGTATGCGTTTTCTCCTGAATATATTCAGGAGAAAACGCATACGCCCTTTTTGGCCAAGTGCATCATTGTCGAAGTTGTGCCCCTCTTCCTGTGCTTTAAAGGCGATTCCAACGTACCTCTTGAAATCTGTTTCCTGCTATTCTGCCTCGCTTTCAAGTCCGCCTCGTTGCCTTCCCTCAACAGATTTTTGGACGATAGTTGTCCTTTATTACTCGGCCAGTTTGTGAATTGCTGTGCCCCTGAGCTCCATTTTTCAACTCGTTTTTGGTGAGCTGAACGCAAGTCCAAAATTTTGGTTCAGGACATATACTGGTGCCCGGTGGGTGGCTGAGAATTTGGTTAATTCTTCTTCCTGCCGGGAAATTACAGTGATATGTGCCCGTCCAAATGCCTAACAGCTACTCTCTCATTGGTTCTCCCTCTTCCCTTTCATCCTCTGCCAAATTGGCAACCTGTGCGAACCAAGAGGTTAAAGGGGCTGTCTCTCCAAGTTGGGAGGTTGATAGTAAAGCAGACGGAAAGTCAAACCGGAGCACCAGGAGAGGGACTATGCGTTGAGTTTTAGAAACCTTTCGTATTCACAGTGTGTCCGTTCTCTAGGTTTCCCGCACATGTTATAGCTGTAGTAATATTCCCTTCAACCTGGAGAGTTCGGACCCATGGAATGGGTGCCATGCATTATTGCTTTAAAGGGTCTGCATTTGCTCACCCAATCTCACCAATCGTCTCAGTCCCAAGTGTCCCTCCTTATGCCACATCCAGCTGTCGTTGTAGATAGGGTCATTCCAGCCTTCATCAGAGACCCTGAAGGAATTGCAAAGAATTTCCCAGTTTTTTTGTTTTGTTTTTGAAATTCCTTTTTATAGTGGGTTTGAGCTGATTCTCGCTGCCATGTTTATGCCAGTCTAGACACACTTGATTCCCTTACGGAGACATATCAATACATAGGTTTTAAGATTCTTACTAGTCAGATATTTTCCTCTGCGGGAAATATGGGGTTTTGAGTCCCTTTCGCTGAGGACGGTGTAGGTCTTGTCTATTCCATAGTTGGTTTTTGGAACGGTACCTGTGCTTATATCAAACTCTGGTTTTATGCATCACCCCACCTCTCCTTCCCCCTTAAGCAGGTATAAGAGTGTTTTCTAAATGTGAGACACTGTTCTCTTTCCTAACTCAGTTCAAGTGTAGCCATGTTTACAGGATCTTCATAAGTGATATCTTATGATAAGTTTCTTTTTCTGTGTGACTTATTTCACTTAGAATCATCGTACCTGAATCCACCCATTTTGCTGCTACTGGTCTTATGACATTGATTTCATGGCTGAGGGATATTCCATCGTACGTAAGTACCACAATTTTTTGAACCATGTTTATATTTTCTGGGATGCTTAAGGTGTATCCAAGTTGAGGTCCTTGTATGCAGTGCAGCCCTAAATTTTGGGGTGGCTCTGTCTTATTGATTTTCAGTTTTCCCAAGGTATATTCCCTAGACTGGTAGTGCCCTTGGCTCTGTAGCTCTGTTCTTTACTTGTTTTAGGGAACAGAATGCACTCCTCCAGAGAGGCAGTTGGCAATTTACATCCCGCCCATCAGCATAACAAGGCTCCCTGTTCTCCAGGGCCTGTCTTGCCTTTCTTGTTCTTACACATTTTGTGGATGTCCCTTTTGACCGGTGGGAAGTGATACTTCTTTGTAGTGCAGATTTGCATTGCCCGCTTGCTTGCTTGGCCAAAAAGGGCGTATGCGTTTTCTCCTGAATATATTCAGGAGAAAACGCATACGCCCTTTTTGGCCAAGTGCATCATTGTCGAAGTTGTGCCCCTCTTCCTGTGCTTTAAAGGCGATTCCAACGTACCTCTTGAAATCTGTTTCCTGCTATTCTGCCTCGCTTTCAAGTCCGCCTCGTTGCCTTCCCTCAACAGATTTTTGGACGATAGTTGTCCTTTATTACTCGGCCAGTTTGTGAATTGCTGTGCCCCTGAGCTCCATTTTTCAACTCGTTTTTGGTGAGCTGAACGCAAGTCCAAAATTTTGGTTCAGGACCTATACTGGTGCCCGGTGGGTGGCTGAGAATTTGGTTAATTCTTCTTCCTGCCGGGAAATTACAGTGATATGTGCCCGTCCAAATGCCTAACAGCTACTCTCTCATTGGTTCTCCCTCTTCCCTTTCATCCTCTGCCAAATTGGCAACCTGTGCGAACCAAGAGGTTAAAGGGGCTGTCTCTCCAAGTTGGGAGGTTGATAGTAAAGCAGACGGAAAGTCAAACCGGAGCACCAGGAGAGGGACTATGCGTTGAGTTTTAGAAACCTTTCGTATTCACAGTGTGTCCGTTCTCTAGGTTTCCCGCACATGTTATAGCTGTAGTAATATTCCCTTCAACCTGGAGAGTTCGGACCCATGGAATGGGTGCCATGCATTATTGCTTTAAAGGGTCTGCATTTGCTCACCCAATCTCACCAATCGTCTCAGTCCCAAGTGTCCCTCCTTATGCCACATCCAGCTGTCGTTGTAGATAGGGTCATTCCAGCCTTCATCAGAGACCCTGAAGGAATTGTAAAGAATTTCCCAGTTTTTTTGTTTTGTTTTTGAAATTCCTTTTTATAGTGGGTTTGAGCTGATTCTCGCTGCCATGTTTATGCCAGTCTAGACACACTTGATTCCCTTACGGAGACATATCAATACATAGGTTTTAAGATTCTTACTAGTCAGATATTTTCCTCTGCGGGAAATATGGGGTTTTGAGTCCCTTTCACTGAAGACGGTGTAGGTCTTGTCTATTCCATAGTTGGTTTTTGGAACGGTACCTGTGCTTATATCAAACTCTGGTTTTATGCATCACCCCACCTCTCCTTCCCCCTTAAGCAGGTATAAGAGTGTTTTCTAAATGTGAGACACTGTTCTCTTTCCTAACTCAGTTCAAGTGTAGCCATGTTTACAGGATCTTCATAAGTGATATCTTATGATAAGTTTCTTTTTCTGTGTGACTTATTTCACTTAGAATCATCGTACCTGAATCCACCCATTTTGCTGCTACTGGTCTTATGACATTGATTTCATGGCTGAGGGATATTCCATCGTACGTAAGTACCACAATTTTTTGAACCATGTTTATATTTTCTGGAATACTTAAGGTGTATCCAAGTTGAGGTCCTTGTATGCAGTGCAGCCCTAAATTTTGGGGTGGCTCTGTCTTATTGATTTTCAGTTTTCCCAAGGTATATTCCCTAGACTGGTAGTGCCCTTGGCTCTGTAGCTCTGTTCTTTACTTGTTTTAGGGAACAGAATGCACTCCTCCAGAGAGGCAGTTGTCAATTTACATCCCGCCCATCAGCATAACAAGGCTCCCTGTTCTCCAGGGCCTGTCTTGCCTTTCTTGTTCTTACACATTTTGTGGATGTCCCTTTTGACCGGTGGGAAGTGATACTTCTTTGTAGTGCAGATTTGCATTGCCCGCTTGCTTGCTTGGCCAAAAAGGGCGTATGCGTTTTCTCCTGAATATATTCAGGAGAAAACGCATACGCCCTTTTTGGCCAAGTGCATCATTGTCGAAGTTGTGCCCCTCTTCCTGTGCTTTAAAGGCGATTCCAACGTACCTCTTGAAATCTGTTTCCTGCTATTCTGCCTCGCATTCAAGTCCGCCTCGTTGCCTTCCCTCAACAGATTTTTGGACGATAGTTGTCCTTTATTACTCGGCCAGTTTGTGAATTGCTGTGCCCCTGAGCTCCATTTTTCAACTCGTTTTTGGTGAGCTGACCGCAAGTCCAAAATTTTGGTTCAGGACCTATACTGGTTCCCGGTGGGTGGCTGAGAATTTGGTTAATTCTTCTTCCTGCCGGGAAATTACAGTGATATGTGCCCGTCCAAATGCCTAACAGCTACTCTCTCATTGGTTCTCCCTCTTCCCTTTCATCCTCTGCCAAATTGGCAACCTGTGCGAACCAAGAGGTTAAAGGGGCTGTCTCTCCAAGTTGGGAGGTTGATAGTAAAGCAGACGGAAAGTCAAACCGGAGCACCAGGAGAGGGACTATTCGTTGAGTTTCAGAAACCTTTCGTATTCACAGTGTGTCCGTTCTCTAGGTTTCCCGCACATGTTATAGCTGTAGTAATATTCCCTTCAACCTGGAGAGTTCGGACCCATGGAATGGGTGCCATGCATTATTGCTTTAAAGGGTCTGCATTTGCTCACCCAATCTCACCAATCGTCTCAGTCCCAAGTGTCCCTCCTTATGCCACATCCAGCTGTCGTTGTAGATAGGGTCATTCCAGCCTTCATCAGAGACCCTGAAGGAATTGTAAAGAATTTCCCAGGTTTTTTGTTTTGTTTTTGAAATTCCTTTTTATAGTGGGTTTGAGCTGATTCTCGCTGCCATGTTTATGCCAGTCTAGACACACTTGATTCCCTTACGGAGACATATCAATACATAGGTTTTAAGATTCTTACCAGTCAGATATTTTCCTCTGCGGGAAATATGGGGTTTTGTGTCCCTTTCACTGAGGATGGTGTAGGTCTTTTCTATTCCATAGTTGGTTTTTGGAACGGTACCTGTGCTTATATCAAACTCTGGTTTTATGCATCACCCCACCTCTCCTTCCCCCTTAAGCAGGTATAAGAGTGTTTTCTAAATGTGAGACACTGTTCTCTTTCCTAACTCAGTTCAAGTGTAGCCATGTTTACAGGATCTTCATAAGTGATATCTTATGATAAGTTTCTTTTTCTGTGTGACTTATTTCACTTAGAATCATCGTACCTGAATCCACCCATTTTGCTGCTACTGGTCTTATGACATTGATTTCATGGCTGAGGGATATTCCATCGTACGTAAGTACCACAATTTTTTGAACCATGTTTATATTTTCTGGGATACTTAAGTTGTATCCAAGTTGAGGTCCTTGTATGCAGTGCAGCCCTAAATTTTGGGGTGGCTCTGTCTTATTGATTTTCAGTTTTCCCAAGGTATATTCCCTAGACTGGTAGTGCCCTTGGCTCTGTAGCTCTGTTCTTTACTTGTTTTAGGGAACAGAATGCACTCCTCCAGAGAGGCAGTTGTCAATTTACATCCCGCCCATCAGCATAACAAGGCTCCCTGTTCTCCAGGGCCTGTCTTGCCTTTCTTGTTCTTACACATTTTGTGGATGTCCCTTTTGACCGGTGGGAAGTGATACTTCTTTGTAGTGCAGATTTGCATTGCCCGCTTGCTTGCTTGGCCAAAAAGGGCGTATGCGTTTTCTCCTGAATATATTCAGGAGAAAACGCATACGCCCTTTTTGGCCAAGTGCATCATTGTCGAAGTTGTGCCCCTCTTCCTGTGCTTTAAAGGCGATTCCAACGTACCTCTTGAAATCTGTTTCCTGCTATTCTGCCTCGCATTCAAGTCCGCCTCGTTGCCTTCCCTCAACAGATTTTTGGACGATAGTTGTCCTTTATTACTCGGCCAGTTTGTGAATTGCTGTGCCCCTGAGCTCCATTTTTCAACTCGTTTTTGGTGAGCTGACCGCAAGTCCAAAATTTTGGTTCAGGACCTATACTGGTTCCCGGTGGGTGGCTGAGAATTTGGTTAATTCTTCTTCCTGCCGGGAAATTACAGTGATATGTGCCCGTCCAAATGCCTAACAGCTACTCTCTCATTGGTTCTCCCTCTTCCCTTTCATCCTCTGCCAAATTGGCAACCTGTGCGAACCAAGAGGTTAAAGGGGCTGTCTCTCCAAGTTGGGAGGTTGATAGTAAAGCAGACGGAAAGTCAAACCGGAGCACCAGGAGAGGGACTATTCGTTGAGTTTCAGAAACCTTTCGTATTCACAGTGTGTCCGTTCTCTAGGTTTCCCGCACATGTTATAGCTGTAGTAATATTCCCTTCAACCTGGAGAGTTCGGACCCATGGAATGGGTGCCATGCATTATTGCTTTAAAGGGTCTGCATTTGCTCACCCAATCTCACCAATCGTCTCAGTCCCAAGTGTCCCTCCTTATGCCACATCCAGCTGTCGTTGTAGATAGGGTCATTCCAGCCTTCATCAGAGACCCTGAAGGAATTGTAAAGAATTTCCCAGGTTTTTTGTTTTGTTTTTGAAATTCCTTTTTATAGTGGGTTTGAGCTGATTCTCGCTGCCATGTTTATGCCAGTCTAGACACACTTGATTCCCTTACGGAGACATATCAATACATAGGTTTTAAGATTCTTACCAGTCAGATATTTTCCTCTGCGGGAAATATGGGGTTTTGTGTCCCTTTCACTGAGGATGGTGTAGGTCTTTTCTATTCCATAGTTGGTTTTTGGAACGGTACCTGTGCTTATATCAAACTCTGGTTTTATGCATCACCCCACCTCTCCTTCCCCCTTAAGCAGGTATAAGAGTGTTTTCTAAATGTGAGACACTGTTCTCTTTCCTAACTCAGTTCAAGTGTAGCCATGTTTACAGGATCTTCATAAGTGATATCTTATGATAAGTTTCTTTTTCTGTGTGACTTATTTCACTTAGAATCATCGTACCTGAATCCACCCATTTTGCTGCTACTGGTCTTATGACATTGATTTCATGGCTGAGGGATATTCCATCGTACGTAAGTACCACAATTTTTTGAACCATGTTTATATTTTCTGGGATACTTAAGTTGTATCCAAGTTGAGGTCCTTGTATGCAGTGCAGCCCTAAATTTTGGGGTGGCTCTGTCTTATTGATTTTCAGTTTTCCCAAGGTATATTCCCTAGACTGGTAGTGCCCTTGGCTCTGTAGCTCTGTTCTTTACTTGTTTTAGGGAACAGAATGCACTCCTCCAGAGAGGCAGTTGTCAATTTACATCCCGCCCATCAGCATAACAAGGCTCCCTGTTCTCCAGGGCCTGTCTTGCCTTTCTTGTTCTTACACATTTTGTGGATGTCCCTTTTGACCGGTGGGAAGTGATACTTCTTTGTAGTGCAGATTTGCATTGCCCGCTTGCTTGCTTGGCCAAAAAGGGCGTATGCGTTTTCTCCTGAATATATTCAGGAGAAAACGCATACGCCCTTTTTGGCCAAGTGCATCATTGTCGAAGTTGTGCCCCTCTTCCTGTGCTTTAAAGGCGATTCCAACGTACCTCTTGAAATCTGTTTCCTGCTATTCTGCCTCGCATTCAAGTCCGCCTCGTTGCCTTCCCTCAACAGATTTTTGGACGATAGTTGTCCTTTATTACTCGGCCAGTTTGTGAATTGCTGTGCCCCTGAGCTCCATTTTTCAACTCGTTTTTGGTGAGCTGACCGCAAGTCCAAAATTTTGGTTCAGGGCCTATACTGGTTCCCGGTGGGTGGCTGAGAATTTGGTTAATTCTTCTTCCTGCCGGGAAATTACAGTGATATGTGCCCGTCCAAATGCCTAACAGCTACTCTCTCATTGGTTCTCCCTCTTCCCTTTCTTCCTCTGCCAAATTGGCAACCTGTGCGAACCAAGAGGTTAAAGGGGCTGTCTCTCCAAGTTGGGAGGTTGATAGTAAAGCAGACGGAAAGTCAAACCGGAGCACCAGGAGAGGGACTATTCGTTGAGTTTCAGAAACCTTTCGTATTCACAGTGTGTCCGTTCTCTAGGTTTCCCGCACATGTTATAGCTGTAGTAATATTCCCTTCAACCTGGAGAGTTCGGACCCATGGAATGGGTGCCATGCATTATTGCTTTAAAGGGTCTGCATTTGCTCACCCAATCTCACCAATCGTCTCAGTCCCAAGTGTCCCTCCTTATGCCACATCCAGCTGTCGTTGTAGATAGGGTCATTCCAGCCTTCATCAGAGACCCTGAAGGAATTGTAAAGAATTTCCCAGGTTTTTTGTTTTGTTTTTGAAATTCCTTTTTATAGTGGGTTTGAGCTGATTCTCGCTGCCATGTTTATGCCAGTCTAGACACACTTGATTCCCTTACGGAGACATATCAATACATAGGTTTTAAGATTCTTACTAGTCAGATATTTTCCTCTGCGGGAAATATGGGGTTTTGTGTCCCTTTCACTGAGGATGGTGTAGGTCTTTTCTATTCCATAGTTGGTTTTTGTAACGGTACCTGTGCTTATATCAAACTCTGGTTTTATGCATCACCCCACCTCTCCTTCCCCCTTAAGCAGGTATAAGAGTGTTTTCTAAATGTGAGACACTGTTCTCTTTCCTAACTCAGTTCAAGTGTAGCCATGTTTACAGGATCTTCATAAGTGATATCTTATGATAAGTTTCTTTTTCTGTGTGACTTATTTCACTTAGAATCATCGTACCTGAATCCACCCATTTTGCTGCTACTGGTCTTATGACATTGATTTCATGGCTGAGGGATATTCCATCGTACGTAAGTACCACAATTTTTTGAACCATGTTTATATTTTCTGGGATACTTAAGTTGTATCCAAGTTGAGGTCCTTGTATGCAGTGCAGCCCTAAATTTTGGGGTGGCTCTGTCTTATTGATTTTCAGTTTTCCCAAGGTATATTCCCTAGACTGGTAGTGCCCTTGGCTCTGTAGCTCTGTTCTTTACTTGTTTTAGGGAACAGAATGCACTCCTCCGGAGAGGCAGTTGTCAATTTACATCCCGCCCATCAGCATAACAAGGCTCCCTGTTCTCCAGGGCCTGTCTTGCCTTTCTTGTTCTTACACATTTTGTGGATGTCCCTTTTGACCGGTGGGAAGTGATACTTCTTTGTAGTGCAGATTTGCATTGCCCGCTTGCTTGCTTGGCCAAAAAGGGCGTATGCGTTTTCTCCTGAATATATTCAGGAGAAAACGCATACGCCCTTTTTGGCCAAGTGCATCATTGTCGAAGTTGTGCCCCTCTTCCTGTGCTTTAAAGGCGATTCCAACGTACCTCTTGAAATCTGTTTCCTGCTATTCTGCCTCGCTTTCAAGTCCGCCTCGTTGCCTTCCCTCAACAGATTTTTGGACGATAGTTGTCCTTTATTACTCGGCCAGTTTGTGAATTGCTGTGCCCCTGAGCTCCATTTTTCAACTCGTTTTTGGTGAGCTGAACGCAAGTCCAAAATTTTGGTTCAGGACATATACTGGTGCCCGGTGGGTGGCTGAGAATTTGGTTAATTCTTCTTCCTGCCGGGAAATTACAGTGATATGTGCCCGTCCAAATGCCTAACAGCTACTCTCTCATTGGTTCTCCCTCTTCCCTTTCATCCTCTGCCAAATTGGCAACCTGTGCGAACCAAGAGGTTAAAGGGGCTGTCTCTCCAAGTTGGGAGGTTGATAGTAAAGCAGACGGAAAGTCAAACCGGAGCACCAGGAGAGGGACTATGCGTTGAGTTTTAGAAACCTTTCGTATTCACAGTGTGTCCGTTCTCTAGGTTTCCCGCACATGTTATAGCTGTAGTAATATTCCCTTCAACCTGGAGAGTTCGGACCCATGGAATGGGTGCCATGCATTATTGCTTTAAAGGGTCTGCATTTGCTCACCCAATCTCACCAATCGTCTCAGTCCCAAGTGTCCCTCCTTATGCCACATCCAGCTGTCGTTGTAGATAGGGTCATTCCAGCCTTCATCAGAGACCCTGAAGGAATTGTAAAGAATTTCCCAGTTTTTTTGTTTTGTTTTTGAAATTCCTTTTTATAGTGGGTTTGAGCTGATTCTCGCTGCCATGTTTATGCCAGTCTAGACACACTTGATTCCCTTACGGAGACATATCAATACATAGGTTTTAAGATTCTTACTAGTCAGATATTTTCCTCTGCGGGAAATATGGGGTTTTGAGTCCCTTTCACTGAAGACGGTGTAGGTCTTGTCTATTCCATAGTTGGTTTTTGGAACGGTACCTGTGCTTATATCAAACTCTGGTTTTATGCATCACCCCACCTCTCCTTCCCCCTTAAGCAGGTATAAGAGTGTTTTCTAAATGTGAGACACTGTTCTCTTTCCTAACTCAGTTCAAGTGTAGCCATGTTTACAGGATCTTCATAAGTGATATCTTATGATAAGTTTCTTTTTCTGTGTGACTTATTTCACTTAGAATCATCGTACCTGAATCCACCCATTTTGCTGCTACTGGTCTTATGACATTGATTTCATGGCTGAGGGATATTCCATCGTACGTAAGTACCACAATTTTTTGAACCATGTTTATATTTTCTGGGATACTTAAGGTGTATCCAAGTTGAGGTCCTTGTATGCAGTGCAGCCCTAAATTTTGGGGTGGCTCTGTCTTATTGATTTTCAGTTTTCCCAAGGTATATTCCCTAGACTGGTAGTGCCCTTGGCTCTGTAGCTCTGTTCTTTACTTGTTTTAGGGAACAGAATGCACTCCTCCAGAGAGGCAGTTGTCAATTTACATCCCGCCCATCAGCATAACAAGGCTCCCTGTTCTCCAGGGCCTGTCTTGCCTTTCTTGTTCTTACACATTTTGTGGATGTCCCTTTTGACCGGTGGGAAGTGATACTTCTTTGTAGTGCAGATTTGCATTGCCCGCTTGCTTGCTTGGCCAAAAAGGGCGTATGCGTTTTCTCCTGAATATATTCAGGAGAAAACGCATACGCCCTTTTTGGCCAAGTGCATCATTGTCGAAGTTGTGCCCCTCTTCCTGTGCTTTAAAGGCGATTCCAACGTACCTCTTGAAATCTGTTTCCTGCTATTCTGCCTCGCATTCAAGTCCGCCTCGTTGCCTTCCCTCAACAGATTTTTGGACGATAGTTGTCCTTTATTACTCGGCCAGTTTGTGAATTGCTGTGCCCCTGAGCTCCATTTTTCAACTCGTTTTTGGTGAGCTGACCGCAAGTCCAAAATTTTGGTTCAGGACCTATACTGGTTCCCGGTGGGTGGCTGAGAATTTGGTTAATTCTTCTTCCTGCCGGGAAATTACAGTGATATGTGCCCGTCCAAATGCCTAACAGCTACTCTCTCATTGGTTCTCCCTCTTCCCTTTCATCCTCTGCCAAATTGGCAACCTGTGCGAACCAAGAGGTTAAAGGGGCTGTCTCTCCACGTTGGGAGGTTGATAGTAAAGCAGACGGAAAGTCAAACCGGAGCACCAGGAGAGGGACTATTCGTTGAGTTTCAGAAACCTTTCGTATTCACAGTGTGTCCGTTCTCTAGGTTTCCCGCACATGTTATAGCTGTAGTAATATTCCCTTCAACCTGGAGAGTTCGGACCCATGGAATGGGTGCCATGCATTATTGCTTTAAAGGGTCTGCATTTGCTCACCCAATCTCACCAATCGTCTCAGTCCCAAGTGTCCCTCCTTATGCCACATCCAGCTGTCATTGTAGATAGGGTCATTCCAGCCTTCATCAGAGACCCTGAAGGAATTGTAAAGAATTTCCCAGGTTTTTTGTTTTGTTTTTGAAATTCCTTTTTATAGTGGGTTTGAGCTGATTCTCGCTGCCATGTTTATGCCAGTCTAGACACACTTGATTCCCTTACGGAGACATATCAATACATAGGTTTTAAGATTCTTACTAGTCAGATATTTTCCTCTGCGGGAAATATGGGGTTTTGTGTCCCTTTCACTGAGGATGGTGTAGGTCTTTTCTATTCCATAGTTGGTTTTTGGAACGGTACCTGTGCTTATATCAAACTCTGGTTTTATGCATCACCCCACCTCTCCTTCCCCCTTAAGCAGGTATAAGAGTGTTTTCTAAATGTGAGACACTGTTCTCTTTCCTAACTCAGTTCAAGTGTAGCCATGTTTACAGGATCTTCATAAGTGATATCTTATGATAAGTTTCTTTTTCTGTGTGACTTATTTCACTTAGAATCATCGTACCTGAATCCACCCATTTTGCTGCTACTGGTCTTATGACATTGATTTCATGGCTGAGGGATATTCCATCGTACGTAAGTACCACAATTTTTTGAACCATGTTTATATTTTCTGGGATACTTAAGTTGTATCCAAGTTGAGGTCCTTGTATGCAGTGCAGCCCTAAATTTTGGGGTGGCTCTGTCTTATTGATTTTCAGTTTTCCCAAGGTATATTCCCTAGACTGGTAGTGCCCTTGGCTCTGTAGCTCTGTTCTTTACTTGTTTTAGGGAACAGAATGCACTCCTCCAGAGAGGCAGTTGTCAATTTACATCCCGCCCATCAGCATAACAAGGCTCCCTGTTCTCCAGGGCCTGTCTTGCCTTTCTTGTTCTTACACATTTTGTGGATGTCCCTTTTGACCGGTGGGAAGTGATACTTCTTTGTAGTGCAGATTTGCATTGCCCGCTTGCTTGCTTGGCCAAAAAGGGCGTATGCGTTTTCTCCTGAATATATTCAGGAGAAAACGCATACGCCCTTTTTGGCCAAGTGCATCATTGTCGAAGTTGTGCCCCTCTTCCTGTGCTTTAAAGGCGATTCCAACGTACCTCTTGAAATCTGTTTCCTGCTATTCTGCCTCGCATTCAAGTCCGCCTCGTTGCCTTCCCTCAACAGATTTTTGGACGATAGTTGTCCTTTATTACTCGGCCAGTTTGTGAATTGCTGTGCCCCTGAGCTCCATTTTTCAACTCGTTTTTGGTGAGCTGACCGCAAGTCCAAAATTTTGGTTCAGGGCCTATACTGGTTCCCGGTGGGTGGCTGAGAATTTGGTTAATTCTTCTTCCTGCCGGGAAATTACAGTGATATGTGCCCGTCCAAATGCCTAACAGCTACTCTCTCATTGGTTCTCCCTCTTCCCTTTCTTCCTCTGCCAAATTGGCAACCTGTGCGAACCAAGAGGTTAAAGGGGCTGTCTCTCCAAGTTGGGAGGTTGATAGTAAAGCAGACGGAAAGTCAAACCGGAGCACCAGGAGAGGGACTATTCGTTGAGTTTCAGAAACCTTTCGTATTCACAGTGTGTCCGTTCTCTAGGTTTCCCGCACATGTTATAGCTGTAGTAATATTCCCTTCAACCTGGAGAGTTCGGACCCATGGAATGGGTGCCATGCATTATTGCTTTAAAGGGTCTGCATTTGCTCACCCAATCTCACCAATCGTCTCAGTCCCAAGTGTCCCTCCTTATGCCACATCCAGCTGTCGTTGTAGATAGGGTCATTCCAGCCTTCATCAGAGACCCTGAAGGAATTGTAAAGAATTTCCCAGGTTTTTTGTTTTGTTTTTGAAATTCCTTTTTATAGTGTGTTTGAGCTGATTCTCGCTGCCATGTTTATGCCAGTCTAGACACACTTGATTCCCTTACGGAGACATATCAATACATAGGTTTTAAGATTCTTACTAGTCAGATATTTTCCTCTGCGGGAAATATGGGGTTTTGTGTCCCTTTCACTGAGGATGGTGTAGGTCTTTTCTATTCCATAGTTGGTTTTTGTAACGGTACCTGTGCTTATATCAAACTCTGGTTTTATGCATCACCCCACCTCTCCTTCCCCCTTAAGCAGGTATAAGAGTGTTTTCTAAATGTGAGACACTGTTCTCTTTCCTAACTCAGTTCAAGTGTAGCCATGTTTACAGGATCTTCATAAGTGATATCTTATGATAAGTTTCTTTTTCTGTGTGACTTATTTCACTTAGAATCATCGTACCTGAATCCACCCATTTTGCTGCTACTGGTCTTATGACATTGATTTCATGGCTGAGGGATATTCCATCGTACGTAAGTACCACAATTTTTTGAACCATGTTTATATTTTCTGGGATACTTAAGTTGTATCCAAGTTGAGGTCCTTGTATGCAGTGCAGCCCTAAATTTTGGGGTGGCTCTGTCTTATTGATTTTCAGTTTTCCCAAGGTATATTCCCTAGACTGGTAGTGCCCTTGGCTCTGTAGCTCTGTTCTTTACTTGTTTTAGGGAACAGAATGCACTCCTCCGGAGAGGCAGTTGTCAATTTACATCCCGCCCATCAGCATAACAAGGCTCCCTGTTCTCCAGGGCCTGTCTTGCCTTTCTTGTTCTTACACATTTTGTGGATGTCCCTTTTGACCGGTGGGAAGTGATACTTCTTTGTAGTGCAGATTTGCATTGCCCGCTTGCTTGCTTGGCCAAAAAGGGCGTATGCGTTTTCTCCTGAATATATTCAGGAGAAAACGCATACGCCCTTTTTGGCCAAGTGCATCATTGTCGAAGTTGTGCCCCTCTTCCTGTGCTTTAAAGGCGATTCCAACGTACCTCTTGAAATCTGTTTCCTGCTATTCTGCCTCGCTTTCAAGTCCGCCTCGTTGCCTTCCCTCAACAGATTTTTGGACGATAGTTGTCCTTTATTACTCAGCCAGTTTGTGAATTGCTGTGCCCCTGAGCTCCATTTTTCAACTCGTTTTTGGTGAGCTGACCGCAAGTCCAAAATTTTGGTTCAGGACCTATACTGGTTCCCAGTGGGTGGCTGAGAATTTGGTTAATTCTTCTTCCTGCCGGGAAATTACAGTGATATGTGACCGTCCAAATGCCTAACAGCTACTCTCTCATTGGTTCTCCCTCTTCCCTTTCATCCTCTGCCAAATTGGCAACCTGTACGAACCAAGAGGTTAAAGGGGCTGTCTCTCCAAGTTGGGAGGTTGATAGTAAAGCAGACGGAAAGTCAAACCGGAGCACCAGGAGAGGGACTATTCGTTGAGTTTTAGAAACCTTTCGTATTCACAGTGTGTCCGTTCTCTAGGTTTCCCGCACATGTTATAGCTGTAGTAATATTCCCTTCAACCTGGAGAGTTCGGACCCATGGAATGGGTGCCATGCATTATTGCTTTAAAGGGTCTGCATTTGCTCACCCAATCTCACCAATCGTCTCAGTCCCAAGTGTCCCTCCTTATGCCACATCCAGCTGTCGTTGTAGATAGGGTCATTCCAGCTTTCATCAGAGACCCTGAAGGAATTGTAAAGAATTTCCCAGTTTTTTTGTTTTGTTTTTGAAATTCCTTTTTATAGTGGGTTTGAGCTGATTCTCGCTGCCATGTTTATGCCAGTCTAGACACACTTGATTCCCTTACGGAGACATATCAATACATAGGTTTTAAGATTCTTACTAGTCAGATATTTTCCTCTGTGGGAAATATGGGGTTTTGAGTCCCTTTCGCTGAGGACGGTGTAGGTCTTGTCTATTCCATAGTTGGTTTTTGGAACGGTACCTGTGCTTATATCAAACTCTGGTTTTATGCATCACCCCACCTCTCCTTCCCCCTTAAGCAGGTATAAGAGTGTTTTCTAAATGTGAGACACTGTTCTCTTTCCTAACTCAGTTCAAGTGTAGCCATGTTTACAGGATCTTCATAAGTGATATCTTATGATAAGTTTCTTTTTCTGTGTGACTTATTTCACTTAGAATCATCGTACCTGAATCCACCCATTTTGCTGCTACTGGTCTTATGACATTGATTTCATGGCTGAGGGATATTCCATCGTACGTAAGTACCACAATTTTTTGAACCATGTTTATATTTTCTGGGATACTTAAGGTGTATCCAAGTTGAGGTCCTTGTATGCAGTGCAGCCCTAAATTTTGGGGTGGCTCTGTCTTATTGATTTTCAGTTTTCCCAAGGTATATTCCCTAGACTGGTAGTGCCCTTGGCTCTGTAGCTCTGTTCTTTACTTGTTTTAGGGAACAGAATGCACTCCTCCAGAGAGGCAGTTGGCAATTTACATCCCGCCCATCAGCATAACAAGGCTCCCTGTTCTCCAGGGCCTGTCTTGCCTTTCTTGTTCTTACACATTTTGTGGATGTCCCTTTTGACCGGTGGGAAGTGATACTTCTTTGTAGTGCAGATTTGCATTGCCCGCTTGCTTGCTTGGCCAAAAAGGGCGTATGCGTTTTCTCCTGAATATATTCAGGAGAAAACGCATACGCCCTTTTTGGCCAAGTGCATCATTGTCGAAGTTGTGCCCCTCTTCCTGTGCTTTAAAGGCGATTCCAACGTACCTCTTGAAATCTGTTTCCTGCTATTCTGCCTCGCTTTCAAGTCCGCCTCGTTGCCTTCCCTCAACAGATTTTTGGACGATAGTTGTCCTTTATTACTCGGCCAGTTTGTGAATTGCTGTGCCCCTGAGCTCCATTTTTCAACTCGTTTTTGGTGAGCTGACCGCAAGTCCAAAATTTTGGTTCAGGACCTATACTGGTTCCCGGTGGGTGGCTGAGAATTTGGTTAATTCTTCTTCCTGCCGGGAAATTACAGTGATATGTGCCCGTCCAAATGCCTAACAGCTACTCTCTCATTGGTTCTCCCTCTTCCCTTTCATCCTCTGCCAAATTGGCAACCTGTGCGAACCAAGAGGTTAAAGGGGCTGTCTCTCCAAGTTGGGAGGTTGATAGTAAAGCAGACGGAAAGTCAAACCGGAGCACCAGGAGAGGGACTATGCGTTGAGTTTTAGAAACCTTTCGTATTCACAGTGTGTCCGTTCTCTAGGTTTCCCGCACATGTTATAGCTGTAGTAATATTCCCTTCAACCTGGAGAGTTCGGACCCATGGAATGGGTGCCATGCATTATTGCTTTAAAGGGTCTGCATTTGCTCACCCAATCTCACCAATCGTCTCAGTCCCAAGTGTCCCTCCTTATGCCACATCCAGCTGTCGTTGTAGATAGGGTCATTCCAGCCTTCATCAGAGACCCTGAAGGAATTGCAAAGAATTTCCCAGTTTTTTTGTTTTGTTTTTGAAATTCCTTTTTATAGTGGGTTTGAGCTGATTCTCGCTGCCATGTTTATGCCAGTCTAGACACACTTGATTCCCTTACGGAGACATATCAATACATAGGTTTTAAGATTCTTACTAGTCAGATATTTTCCTCTGCGGGAAATATGGGGTTTTGAGTCCCTTTCGCTGAGGACGGTGTAGGTCTTGTCTATTCCATAGTTGGTTTTTGGAACGGTACCTGTGCTTATATCAAACTCTGGTTTTATGCATCACCCCACCTCTCCTTCCCCCTTAAGCAGGTATAAGAGTGTTTTCTAAATGTGAGACACTGTTCTCTTTCCTAACTCAGTTCAAGTGTAGCCATGTTTACAGGATCTTCATAAGTGATATCTTATGATAAGTTTCTTTTTCTGTGTGACTTATTTCACTTAGAATCATCGTACCTGAATCCACCCATTTTGCTGCTACTGGTCTTATGACATTGATTTCATGGCTGAGGGATATTCCATCGTACGTAAGTACCACAATTTTTTGAACCATGTTTATATTTTCTGGGATGCTTAAGGTGTATCCAAGTTGAGGTCCTTGTATGCAGTGCAGCCCTAAATTTTGGGGTGGCTCTGTCTTATTGATTTTCAGTTTTCCCAAGGTATATTCCCTAGACTGGTAGTGCCCTTGGCTCTGTAGCTCTGTTCTTTACTTGTTTTAGGGAACAGAATGCACTCCTCCAGAGAGGCAGTTGGCAATTTACATCCCGCCCATCAGCATAACAAGGCTCCCTGTTCTCCAGGGCCTGTCTTGCCTTTCTTGTTCTTACACATTTTGTGGATGTCCCTTTTGACCGGTGGGAAGTGATACTTCTTTGTAGTGCAGATTTGCATTGCCCGCTTGCTTGCTTGGCCAAAAAGGGCGTATGCGTTTTCTCCTGAATATATTCAGGAGAAAACGCATACGCCCTTTTTGGCCAAGTGCATCATTGTCGAAGTTGTGCCCCTCTTCCTGTGCTTTAAAGGCGATTCCAACGTACCTCTTGAAATCTGTTTCCTGCTATTCTGCCTCGCTTTCAAGTCCGCCTCGTTGCCTTCCCTCAACAGATTTTTGGACGACAGTTGTCCTTTATTACTCGGCCAGTTTGTGAATTGCTGTGCCCCTGAGCTCCATTTTTCAACTCGTTTTTGGTGAGCTGACCGCAAGTCCAAAATTTTGGTTCAGGACCTATACTGGTTCCCGGTGGGTGGCTGAGAATTTGGTTAATTCTTCTTCCTGCCGGGAAATTACAGTGATATGTGCCCGTCCAAATGCCTAACAGCTACTCTCTCATTGTTTCTCCCTCTTCCCTTTCATCCTCTGCCAAATTGGCAACCTGTGCGAACCAAGAGGTTAAAGGGGCTGTCTCTCCAAGTTGGGAGGTTGATAGTAAAGCAGACGGAAAGTCAAACCGGAGCACCAGGAGAGGGACTATGCGTTGAGTTTTAGAAACCTTTCGTATTCACAGTGTGTCCGTTCTCTAGGTTTCCTGCACATGTTATAGCTGTAGTAATATTCCCTTCAACCTGGAGAGTTCGGACCCATGGAATGGGTGCCATGCATTATTGCTTTAAAGGGTCTGCATTTGCTCACCCAATCTCACCAATCGTCTCAGTCCCAAGTGTCCCTCCTTATGCCACATCCAGCTGTCGTTGTAGATAGGGTCATTCCAGCCTTCATCAGAGACCCTGAAGGAATTGTAAAGAATTTCCCAGTTTTTTTGTTTTGTTTTTGAAATTCCTTTTTATAGTGGGTTTGAGCTGATTCTCGCTGCCATGTTTATGCCAGTCTAGACACACTTGATTCCCTTACGGAGACATATCAATACATAGGTTTTAAGATTCTTACTAGTCAGATATTTTCCTCTGCGGGAAATATGGGGTTTTGAGTCCCTTTCACTGAGGACGGTGTAGGTCTTTTCTATTCCATAGTTGGTTTTTGGAATGGTACCTGTGCTTATATCAAACTCTGGTTTTATGCATCACCCCACCTCTCCTTCCCCCTTAAGCAGGTATAAGAGTGTTTTCTAAATGTGAGACACTGTTCTCTTTCCTAACTCAGTTCAAGTGTAGCCATGTTTACAGGATCTTCATAAGTGATATCTTATGATAAGTTTCTTTTTCTGTGTGACTTATTTCACTTAGAATCATCGTACCTGAATCCACCCATTTTGCTGCTACTGGTCTTATGACATTGATTTCATGGCTGAGGGATATTCCATCGTACGTAAGTACCACAATTTTTTGAACCATGTTTATATTTTCTGGGATACTTAAGTTGTATCCAAGTTGAGGTCCTTGTATGCAGTGCAGCCCTAAATTTTGGGGTGGCTCTGTCTTATTGATTTTCAGTTTTCCCAAGGTATATTCCCTAGACTGGTAGTGCCCTTGGCTCTGTAGCTCTGTTCTTTACTTGTTTTAGGGAACAGAATGCACTCCTCCAGAGAGGCAGTTGGCAATTTACATCCCGCCCATCAGCATAACAAGGCTCCCTGTTCTCCAGGGCCTGTCTTGCCTTTCTTGTTCTTACACATTTTGTGGATGTCCCTTTTGACCGGTGGGAAGTGATACTTCTTTGTAGTGCAGATTTGCATTGCCCGCTTGCTTGCTTGGCCAAAAAGGGCGTATGCGTTTTCTCCTGAATATATTCAGGAGAAAACACATACCCCCTTTTTGACGAAGTGCATCATTGTCGAAGTTGTGCCCCTCTTCCTGTGCTTTAAAGGTGATTCCAACGTACCTCTTGAAATCTGTTTCCTGCTATTCTGCCTCGCTTTCAAGTCCGCCTCGTTGCCTTCCCTCAACAGATTTTTGGACGATAGTTGTCCTTTATTACTCGGCCAGTTTGTGAATTGCTGTGCCCCTGAGCTCCATTTTTCAACTCGTTTTTGGTGAGCTGACCGCAAGTCCAAAATTTTGGTTCAGGACCTATACTGGTTCCCGGTGGGTGGCTGAGAATTTGGTTAATTCTTCTTCCTGCCGGGAAATTACAGTGATATGTGCCCGTCCAAATGCCTAACAGCTACTCTCTCATTGGTTCTCCCTCTTCCCTTTCATCCTCTGCCAAATTGGCAACCTGTGCGAACCAAGAGGTTAAAGGGGCTGTCTCTCCAAGTTGGGAGGTTGATAGTAAAGCAGACGGAAAGTCAAACCGGAGCACCAGGAGAGGGACTATGCGTTGAGTTTTAGAAACCTTTCGTATTCACAGTGTGTCCGTTCTCTAGGTTTCCCGCACATGTTATAGCTGTAGTAATATTCCCTTCAACCTGGAGAGTTCGGACCCATGGAATGGGTGCCATGCATTATTGCTTTAAAGGGTCTGCATTTGCTCACCCAATCTCACCAATCGTCTCAGTCCCAAGTGTCCCTCCTTATGCCACATCCAGCTGTCGTTGTAGATAGGGTCATTCCAGCCTTCATCAGAGACCCTGAAGGAATTGTAAAGAATTTCCCAGTTTTTTTGATTTGTTTTTGAAATTCCTTTTTATAGTGGGTTTGAGCTGATTCTCGCTGCCATGTTTATGCCAGTCTAGACACACTTGATTCCCTTACGGAGACATATCAATACATAGGTTTTAAGATTCTTACTAGTCAGATATTTTCCTCTGCGGGAAATATGGGGTTTTGAGTCCCTTTCGCTGAGGATGGTGTAGGTCTTGTCTATTCCATAGTTGGTTTTTGGAACGGTACCTGTGCTTATATCAAACTCTGGTTTTATGCATCACCCCACCTCTCCTTCCCCCTTAAGCAGGTATAAGAGTGTTTTCTAAATGTGAGACACTGTTCTCTTTCCTAACTCAGTTCAAGTGTAGCCATGTTTACAGGATCTTCATAGGTGATATCTTATGATAAGTTTCTTTTTCTGTGTGACTTATTTCACTTAGAATCATCGTACCTGAATCCACCCATTTTGCTGCTACTGGTCTTATGACATTGATTTCATGGCTGAGGGATATTCCATCGTACGTAAGTACCACAATTTTTTGAACCATGTTTATATTTTCTGGGATACTTAAGGTGTATCCAAGTTGAGGTCCTTGTATGCAGTGCAGCCCTAAATTTTGGGGTGGCTCTGTATTATTGATTTTCAGTTTTCCCAAGGTATATTCCCTAGACTGGTAGTGCCCTTGGCTCTGTAGCTCTGTTCTTTACTTGTTTTAGGGAACAGAATGCACTCCTCCAGAGAGGCAGTTGGCAATTTACATCCCGCCCATCAGCATAACAAGGCTCCCTGTTCTCCAGGGCCTGTCTTGCCTTTCTTGTTCTTACACATTTTGTGGATGTCCCTTTTGACCGGTGGGAAGTGATACTTCTTTGTAGTGCAGATTTGCATTGCCCGCTTGCTTGCTTGGCCAAAAAGGGCGTATGCGTTTTCTCCTGAATATATTCAGGAGAAAACGCATACGCCCTTTTTGGCCAAGTGCATCATTGTCGAAGTTGTGCCCCTCTTCCTGTGCTTTAAAGGCGATTCCATCGTACCTCTTGAAATCTGTTTCCTGCTATTCTGCCTCGCTTTCAAGTCCACCTCGTTGCCTTCCCTCAACAGATTTTTGGACGATAGTTGTCCTTTATTACTCGGCCAGTTTGTGAATTGCTGTGCCCCTGAGCTCCATTTTTCAACTCGTTTTTGGTGAGCTGACCGCAAGTCCAAAATTTTGGTTCAGGACCTATACTGGTTCCCGGTGGGTGGCTGAGAATTCGGTTAATTCTTCTTCCTGCCGGGAAATTACAGTGATATGTGACCGTCCAAATGCCTAACAGCTACTCTCTCATTGGTTCTCCCTCTTCCCTTTCATCCTCTGCCAAATTGGCAACCTGTACGAACCAAGAGGTTAAAGGGGCTGTCTCTCCAAGTTGGGAGGTTGATAGTAAAGCAGACGGAAAGTCAAACCGGAGCACCAGGAGAGGGACTATTCGTTGAGTTTTAGAAACCTTTCGTATTCACAGTGTGTCCGTTCTCTAGGTTTCCCGCACATGTTATAGCTGTAGTAATATTCCCTTCAACCTGGAGAGTTCGGACCCATGGAATGGGTGCCATGCATTATTGCTTTAAAGGGTCTGCATTTGCTCACCCAATCTCACCAATCGTCTCAGTCCCAAGTGTCCCTCCTTATGCCACATCCAGCTGTCGTTGTAGATAGGGTCATTCCAGCTTTCATCAGAGACCCTGAAGGAATTGTAAAGAATTTCCCAGTTTTTTTGTTTTGTTTTTGAAATTCCTTTTTATAGTGGGTTTGAGCTGATTCTCGCTGCCATGTTTATGCCAGTCTAGACACACTTGATTCCCTTACGGAGACATATCAATACATAGGTTTTAAGATTCTTACTAGTCAGATATTTTCCTCTGCGGGAAATATGGGGTTTTGAGTCCCTTTCACTGAGGACGGTGTAGGTCTTGTCTATTCCATAGTTGGTTTTTGGAACGGTACCTGTGCTTATATCAAACTCTGGTTTTATGCATCACCCCACCTCTCCTTCCCCCTTAAGCAGGTATAAGAGTGTTTTCTAAATGTGAGACACTGTTCTCTTTCCTAACTCAGTTCAAGTGTAGCCATGTTTACAGGATCTTCATAAGTGATATCTTATGATAAGTTTCTTTTTCTGTGTGACTTATTTCACTTAGAATCATCGTACCTGAATCCACCCATTTTGCTGCTACTGGTCTTATGACATTGATTTCATGGCTGAGGGATATTCCATCGTACGTAAGTACCACAATTTTTTGAACCATGTTTATATTTTCTGGGATACTTAAGGTGTATCCAAGTTGAGGTCCTTGTATGCAGTGCAGCCCTAAATTTTGGGGTGGCTCTGTCTTATTGATTTTCAGTTTTCCCAAGGTATATTCCCTAGAATGGTAGTGCCCTTGGCTCTGTAGCTCTGTTCTTTACTTGTTTTAGGGAACAGAATGCACTCCTCCAGAGAGGCAGTTGGCAATTTACATCCCGCCCATCAGCATAACAAGGCTCCCTGTTCTCCAGGGCCTGTCTTGCCTTTCTTGTTCTTACACATTTTGTGGATGTCCCTTTTGACCGGTGGGAAGTGATACTTCTTTGTAGTGCAGATTTGCATTGCCCGCTTGCTTGCTTGGCCAAAAAGGGCGTATGCGTTTTCTCCTGAATATATTCAGGAGAAAACGCATATGCCCTTTTTGGCCAAGTGCATCATTGTCGAAGTTGTGCCCCTCTTCCTGTGCTTTAAAGGCGATTCCATCGTACCTCTTGAAATCTGTTTCCTGCTATTCTGCCTCGCTTTCAAGTCCGCCTCGTTGCCTTCCCTCAACAGATTTTTGGACGACAGTTGTCCTTTATTACTCGGCCAGTTTGTGAATTGCTGTGCCCCTGAGCTCCATTTTTCAACTCGTTTTTGGTGAGCTGACCGCAAGTCCAAAATTTTGGTTCAGGACCTATACTGGTTCCCGGTGGGTGGCTGAGAATTTGGTTAATTCTTCTTCCTGCCGGGAAATTACAGTGATATGTGCCCGTCCAAATGCCTAACAGCTACTCTCTCATTGTTTCTCCCTCTTCCCTTTCATCCTCTGCCAAATTGGCAACATGTGCGAACCAAGAAGTTAAAGGGGCTCTCTCTCCAAGTTGGGAGGTTGATAGTAAAGCAGACGGAAAGTCAAACCGGAGCACCAGGAGAGGGACTATTCGTTGAGTTTTAGAAACCTTTCGTATTCACAGTGTGTCCGTTCTCTAGGTTTCCCGCACATGTTATAGCTGTAGTAATATTCCCTTCAACCTGGAGAGTTCGGACCCATGGAATGGGTGCCATGCATTATTGCTTTAAAGGATCTGCATTTGCTCACCCAATCTCACCAATCGTCTCAGTCCCAAGTGTCACTCCTTATGCCACATCCAGCTGTCATTGTAGATAGGGTCATTCCAGCTTTCATCAGAGACCCTGAAGGAATTGTAAAGAATTTCCCAGTTTTTTTTGTTTTGTTTTTGAAATTCCTTTTTATAGTGGGTTTGAGCTGATTCTCGCTGCCATGTTTATGCCAGTCTAGACACACTTGATTCCCTTACGGAGACATATCAATACATAGGTTTTAAGATTCTTACTAGTCAGATATTTTCCTCTGCGGGAAATATGGGGTTTTGAGTCCCTTTCACTGAGGACGGTGTAGGTCTTGTCTATTCCATAGTTGGTTTTTGGAACGGTACCTGTGCTTATATCAAACTCTGGTTTTATGCATCACCCCACCTCTCCTTCCCCCTTAAGCAGGTATAAGAGTGTTTTCTAAATGTGAGACACTGTTCTCTTTCCTAACTCAGTTCAAGTGTAGCCATGTTTACAGGATCTTCATAAGTGATATCTTATGATAAGTTTCTTTTTCTGTGTGACTTATTTCACTTAGAATCATCGTACCTGAATCCACCCATTTTGCTGCTACTGGTCTTATGACATTGATTTCATGGCTGAGGGATATTCCATCGTACGTAAGTACCACAATTTTTTGAACCATGTTTATATTTTCTGGGATACTTAAGGTGTATCCAAGTTGAGGTCCTTGTATGCAGTGCAGCCCTAAATTTTGGGGTCGCTCTGTCTTATTGATTTTCAGTTTTCCCAAGGTATATTCCCTAGACTGGTAGTGCCCTTGGCTCTGTAGCTCTGTTCTTTACTTGTTTTAGGGAACAGAATGCACTCCTCCAGAGAGGCAGTTGGCAATTTACATCCCGCCCATCAGCATAACAAGGCTCCCTGTTCTCCAGGGCCTGTCTTGCCTTTCTCGTTCTTACACATTTTGTGGATGTCCCCTTTGACTGTTGGGAAGTGATACTTCTTTGTAGTGGAGATTTGCATTGCCCGCTTGCTTGCTTGGCCAAAAAGGGCGTATGCGTTTTCTCCTGAATATATTCAGGAGAAAACGCATACGCCCTTTTTGGCCAAGTGCATCATTGTCGAAGTTGTGCCCCTCTTCCTGTGCTTTAAAGGCGATTCCAACGTACCTCTTGAAATCTGTTTCCTGCTATTCTGCCTCGCTTTCAAGTCCGCCTCGTTGCCTTCCCTCAACAGATTTTTGGACGATAGTTGTCCTTTATTACTCGGCCAGTTTGTGAATTGCTGTGCCCCTGAGCTCCATTTTTCAACTCCTTTTTGGTGAGCTGACCGCAAGTCCAAAATTTTGGTTCAGGACCTATACTGGTTCCCGGTGGGTGGCTGAGAATTTGGTTAATTCTTCTTCCTGCCGGGAAATTACAGTGATATGTGCCCCTCCAAATGCCTAACAGCCACTCTCTCATTGGTTCTCCCTCTTCCCTTTCATCCTCTGCCAAATTTGCAACCTGTGCGAACCAAGAGGTTAAAGGGGCTGTCTCTCCAAGTTGGGAGGTTGATAGTAAAGCAGACGGAAAGTCAAACCGGAGCACCAGGAGAGGGACTATGCGTTGAGTTTTAGAAACCTTTCGTATTCACAGTGTGTCCGTTCTCTAGGTTTCCCGCACATGTTATAGCTGTAGTAATATTCCCTTCAACCTGGAGAGTTCGGACCCATGGAATGGGTGCCATGCATTATTGCTTTAAAGGGTCTGCATTTGCTCACCCAATCTCACCAATCGTCTCAGTCCCAAGTGTCCCTCCTTATGCCACATCCAGCTGTCGTTGTAGATAGGGTCATTCCAGCCTTCATCAGAGACCCTGAAGGAATTGTAAAGAATTTCCCAGTTTTTTTGTTTTGTTTTTGAAATTCCTTTTTATAGTGGGTTTGAGCTGATTCTCGCTGCCATGTTTATGCCAGTCTAGACACACTTGATTCCCTTACGGAGACATATCAATACATAGGTTTTAAGATTCTTACTAGTCAGATATTTTCCTCTGCGGGAAATATGGGGTTTTGAGTCCCTTTCACTGAGGACGGTGTAGGTCTTTTCTATTCCATAGTTGGTTTTTGGAACGGTACCTGTGCTTATATCAAACTCTGGTTTTATGCATCACCCCACCTCTCCTTCCCCCTTAAGCAGGTATAAGAGTGTTTTCTAAATGTGAGACACTGTTCTCTTTCCTAACTCAGTTCAAGTGTAGCCATGTTTACAGGATCTTCATAAGTGATATCTTATGATAAGTTTCTTTTTCTGTGTGACTTATTTCACTTAGAATCATCGTACCTGAATCCACCCATTTTGCTGCTACTGGTCTTATGACATTGATTTCATGGCTGAGGGATATTCCATCGTACGTAAGTACCACAATTTTTTGAACCATGTTTATATTTTCTGGGATACTTAAGTTGTATCCAAGTTGAGGTCCTTGTATGCAGTGCACCCCTAAATTTTGGGGTGGCTCTGTCTTATTGATTTTCAGTTTTCCCAAGGTATATTCCCTAGACTGGTAGTGCCCTTGGCTCTGTAGCTCTGTTCTTTACTTGTTTTAGGGAACAGAATGCACTCCTCCAGAGAGGCAGTTGGCAATTTACATCCCGCCCATCAGCATAACAAGGCTCCCTGTTCTCCAGGGCCTGTCTTGCCTTTCTTGTTCTTACACATTTTGTGGATGTCCCTTTTGACCGGTGGGAAGTGATACTTCTTTGTAGTGCAGATTTGCATTGCCCGCTTGCTTGCTTGGCCAAAAAGGGCGTATGCGTTTTCTCCTGAATATATTCAGGAGAAAACGCATACCCCCTTTTTGACCAAGTGCATCATTGTCGAAGTTGTGCCCCTCTTCCTGTGCTTTAAAGGTGATTCCAACGTACCTCTTGAAATCTGTTTCCTGCTATTCTGCCTCGCTTTCAAGTCCGCCTCGTTGCCTTCCCTCAACAGATTTTTGGACGATAGTTGTCCTTTATTACTCGGCCAGTTTGTGAATTGCTGTGCCCCTGAGCTCCATTTTTCAACTCGTTTTTGGTGAGCTGACCGCAAGTCCAAAATTTTGGTTCAGGACCTATACTGGTTCCCGGTGGGTGGCTGAGAATTTGGTTAATTCTTCTTCCTGCCGGGAAATTACAGTGATATGTGCCCCTCCAAATGCCTAACAGCTACTCTCTCATTGGTTCTCCCTCTTCCCTTTCATCCTCTGCCAAATTTGCAACCTGTGCGAACCAAGAGGTTAAAGGGGCTGTCTCTCCAAGTTGGGAGGTTGATAGTAAAGCAGACGGAAAGTCAAACCGGAGCACCAGGAGAGGGACTATGCGTTGAGTTTTAGAAACCTTTCGTATTCACAGTGTGTCCGTTCTCTAGGTTTCCCGCACATGTTATAGCTGTAGTAATATTCCCTTCAACCTGGAGAGTTCGGACCCATGGAATGGGTGCCATGCATTATTGCTTTAAAGGGTCTGCATTTGCTCACCCAATCTCACCAATCGTCTCAGTCCCAAGTGTCCCTCCTTATGCCACATCCAGCTGTCGTTGTAGATAGGGTCATTCCAGCCTTCATCAGAGACCCTGAAGGAATTGTAAAGAATTTCCCAGTTTTTTTGATTTGTTTTTGAAATTCCTTTTTATAGTGGGTTTGAGCTGATTCTCGCTGCCATGTTTATGCCAGTCTAGACACACTTGATTCCCTTACGGAGACATATCAATACATAGGTTTTAAGATTCTTACTAGTCAGATATTTTCCTCTGCGGGAAATATGGGGTTTTGAGTCCCTTTCGCTGAGGATGGTGTAGGTCTTGTCTATTCCATAGTTGGTTTTTGGAACGGTACCTGTGCTTATATCAAACTCTGGTTTTATGCATCACCCCACCTCTCCTTCCCCCTTAAGCAGGTATAAGAGTGTTTTCTAAATGTGAGACACTGTTCTCTTTCCTAACTCAGTTCAAGTGTAGCCATGTTTACAGGATCTTCATAGGTGATATCTTATGATAAGTTTCTTTTTCTGTGTGACTTATTTCACTTAGAATCATCGTACCTGAATCCACCCATTTTGCTGCTACTGGTCTTATGACATTGATTTCATGGCTGAGGGATATTCCATCATACGTAAGTACCACAATTTTTTGAACCATGTTTATATTTTCTGGGATACTTAAGGTGTATCCAAGTTGAGGTCCTTGTATGCAGTGCAGCCCTAAATTTTGGGGTGGCTCTGTATTATTGATTTTCAGTTTTCCCAAGGTATATTCCCTAGACTGGTAGTGCCCTTGGCTCTGTAGCTCTGTTCTTTACTTGTTTTAGGGAACAGAATGCACTCCTCCAGAGAGGCAGTTGGCAATTTACATCCCGCCCATCAGCATAACAAGGCTCCCTGTTCTCCAGGGCCTGTCTTGCCTTTCTTGTTCTTACACATTTTGTGGATGTCCCTTTTGACCGGTGGGAAGTGATACTTCTCTGTAGTGCAGATTTGCATTGCCCGCTTGCTTGCTTGGCCAAAAAGGGCGTATGCGTTTTCTCCTGAATATATTCAGCAGAAAACGCATACGCCCTTTTTGGCCAAGTGCATCATTGTCGAAGTTGTGCCCCTCTTCCTGTGCTTTAAAGGCGATTCCATCGTACCTCTTGAAATCTGTTTCCTGCTATTCTGCCTCGCTTTCAAGTCCGCCTCGTTGCCTTCCCTCAACAGATTTTTGGACGATAGTTGTCCTTTATTACTCGGCCAGTTTGTGAATTGCTGTGCCCCTGAGCTCCATTTTTCAACTCGTTTTTGGTGAGCTGACCGCAAGTCCAAAATTTTGGTTCAGGACCTATACTGGTTCCCGGTGGGTGGCTGAGAATTTGGTTAATTCTTCTTCCTGCCGGGAAATTACAGTGATATGTGCCCGTCCAAATGCCTAACAGCTACTCTCTCATTGGTTCTCCCTCTTCCCTTTCATCCACTGCCAAATTGGCAACCTGTGCGAACCAAGAGGTTAAAGGGGCTGTCTCTCCAAGTTGGGAGGTTGATAGTAAAGCAGACGGAAAGTCAAACCGGAGCACCAGGGGTGGGACTATTCGTTGAGTTTTAGAAACCTTTCGTATTCACAGTGTGTCCGTTCTCTAGGTTTCCCGCACATGTTATAGCTGTAGTAATATTCCCTTCAACCTGGAGAGTTCGGACCCATGGAATGGGTGCCATGCATTATTGCTTTAAAGGGTCTGCATTTGCTCACCCAATCTCACCAATCGTCTCAGTCCCAAGTGTCCCTCCTTATGCCACATCCAGCTGTCGTTGTAGATAGGGTCATTCCAGCTTTCATCAGAGACCCTGAAGGAATTGTAAAGAATTTCCCAGTTTTTTTGTTTTGTTTTTGAAATTCCTTTTTATAGTGGGTTTGAGCTGATTCTCGCTGCCATGTTTATGCCAGTCTAGACACACTTGATTCCCTTACGGAGACATATCAATACATAGGTTTTAAGATTCTTACTAGTCAGATATTTTCCTCTGTGGGAAATATGGGGTTTTGAGTCCCTTTAGCTGAGGACGGTGTAGGTCTTGTCTATTCCATAGTTGGTTTTTGGAACGGTACCTGTGCTTATATCAAACTCTGGTTTTATGCATCACCCCACCTCTCCTTCCCCCTTAAGCAGGTATAAGAGTGTTTTCTAAATGTGAGACACTGTTCTCTTTCCTAACTCAGTTCAAGTTTAGCCATGTTTACAGGATCTTCATAAGTGATATCTTATGATAAGTTTCTTTTTCTGTGTGACTTATTTCACTTAGAATCATCGTACCTGAATCCACCCATTTTGCTGCTACTGGTCTTATGACATTGATTTCATGGCTGAGGGATATTCCATCGTACGTAAGTACCACAATTTTTTGAACCATGTTTATATTTTCTGGGATACTTAAGTTGTATCCAAGTTGAGGTCCTTGTATGCAGTGCAGCCCTAAATTTTGGGGTGGCTCTGTCTTATTGATTTTCAGTTTTCCCAAGGTATATTCCCTAGACTGGTAGTGCCCTTGGCTCTGTAGCTCTGTTCTTTACTTGTTTTAGGGAACAGAATGCACTCCTCCAGAGAGGCAGTTGGCAATTTACATCCCGCCCATCAGCATAACAAGGCTCCCTGTTCTCCAGGGCCTGTCTTGCCTTTCTTGTTCTTACACATTTTGTGGATGTCCCTTTTGACCGGTGGGAAGTGATACTTCTTTGTAGTGCAGATTTGCATTGCCCGCTTGCTTGCTTGGCCAAAAAGGGCGTATGCGTTTTCTCCTGAATATATTCAGGAGAAAACGCATACGCCCTTTTTGACCAAGTGCATCATTGTCGAAGTTGTGCCCCTCTTCCTGTGCTTTAAAGGCGATTCCAACGTACCTCTTGAAATCTGTTTCCTGCTATTCTGCCTCGCTTTCAAGTCCGCCTCGTTGCCTTCCCTCAACAGATTTTTGGACGATAGTTGTCCTTTATTACTCGGCCAGTTTGTGAATTGCTGTGCCCCTGAGCTCCATTTTTCAACTCGTTTTTGGTGAGCTGACCGCAAGTCCAAAATTTTGGTTCAGGACCTATACTGGTTCCCGGTGGGTGGCTGAGAATTTGGTTAATTCATCTTCCTGCCGGGAAATTACAGTGATATGTGCCCCTCCAAATGCCTAACAGCTACTCTCTCATTGGTTCTCCCTCTTCCCTTTCATCCTCTGCCAAATTGGCAACCTGTGCGAACCAAGAGGTTAAAGGGGCTGTCTCTCCAAGTTGGGAGGTTGATAGTAAAGCAGACGGAAAGTCAAACCGGAGCACCAGGGGTGGGACTATTCGTTGAGTTTTAGAAACCTTTCGTATTCACAGTGTGTCCGTTCTCTAGGTTTCCCGCACATGTTATAGCTGTAGTAATATTCCCTTCAACCTGGAGAGTTCGGACCCATGGAATGGGTGCCATGCATTATTGCTTTAAAGTGTCTGCATTTGCTCACCCAATCTCACCAATCGTCTCAGTCCCAAGTGTCCCTCCTTATGCCACATCCAGCTGTCGTTGTAGATAGGGTCATTCCAGCTTTCATCAGAGACCCTGAAGGAATTGTAAAGAATTTCCCAGTTTTTTTGTTTTGTTTTTGAAATTCCTTTTTATAGTGGGTTTGAGCTGATTCTCGCTGCCATGTTTATGCCAGTCTAGACACACTTGATTCCCTTATGGAGACATATCAATACATAGGTTTTAAGATTCTTACTAGTCAGATATTTTCCTCTGTGGGAAATATGGGGTTTTGAGTCCCTTTAGCTGAGGACGGTGTAGGTCTTGTCTATTCCATAGTTGGTTTTTGGAACGGTACCTGTGCTTATATCAAACTCTGGTTTTATGCATCACCCCACCTCTCCTTCCCCCTTAAGCAGGTATAAGAGTGTTTTCTAAATGTGAGACACTGTTCTCTTTCCTAACTCAGTTCAAGTTTAGCCATGTTTACAGGATCTTCATAAGTGATATCTTATGATAAGTTTCTTTTTCTGTGTGACTTATTTCACTTAGAATCATCGTACCTGAATCCACCCATTTTGCTGCTACTGGTCTTATGACATTGATTTCATGGCTGAGGGATATTCCATCGTACGTAAGTACCACAATTTTTTGAACCATGTTTATATTTTCTGGGATACTTAAGTTGTATCCAAGTTGAGGTCCTTGTATGCAGTGCAGCCCTAAATTTTGGGGTGGCTCTGTCTTATTGATTTTCAGTTTTCCCAAGGTATATTCCCTAGACTGGTAGTGCCCTTGGCTCTGTAGCTCTGTTCTTTACTTGTTTTAGGGAACAGAATGCACTCCTCCAGAGAGGCAGTTGGCAATTTACATCCCGCCCATCAGCATAACAAGGCTCCCTGTTCTCCAGGGCCTGTCTTGCCTTTCTTGTTCTTACACATTTTGTGGATGTCCCTTTTGACCGGTGGGAAGTGATACTTCTTTGTAGTGCAGATTTGCATTGCCCGCTTGCTTGCTTGGCCAAAAAGGGCGTATGCGTTTTCTCCTGAATATATTCAGGAGAAAACGCATACGCCCTTTTTGACCAAGTGCATCATTGTCGAAGTTGTGCCCCTCTTCCTGTGCTTTAAAGGTGATTCCAACGTACCTCTTGAAATCTGTTTCCTGCTATTCTGCCTCGCTTTCAAGTCCGCCTCGTTGCCTTCCCTCAACAGATTTTTGGACGATAGTTGTCCTTTATTACTCGGCCAGTTTGTGAATTGCTGTGCCCCTGAGCTCCATTTTTCAACTCGTTTTTGGTGAGCTGACCGCAAGTCCAAAATTTTGGTTCAGGACCTATACTGGTTCCCGGTGGGTGGCTGAGAATTTGGTTAATTCTTCTTCCTGCCGGGAAATTACAGTGATATGTGCCCCTCCAAATGCCTAACAGCTACTCTCTCATTGGTTCTCCCTCTTCCCTTTCATCCTCTGCCAAATTGGCAACCTGTGCGAACCAAGAGGTTAAAGGGGCTGTCTCTCCAAGTTGGGAGGTTGATAGTAAAGCAGACGGAAAGTCAAACCGGAGCACCAGGAGAGGGACTATGCGTTGAGTTTTAGAAACCTTTCGTATTCACAGTGTGTCCGTTCTCTAGGTTTCCCGCACATGTTATAGCTGTAGTAATATTCCCTTCAACCTGGAGAGTTCGGACCCATGGAATGGGTGCCATGCATTATTGCTTTAAAGGGTCTGCATTTGCTCACCCAATCTCAACAATCGTCTCAGTCCCAAGTGTCCCTCCTTATGCCACATCCAGCTGTCGTTGTAGATAGGGTCATTCCAGCCTTCATCAGAGACCCTGAAGGAATTGTAAAGAATTTCCCAGTTTTTTTGATTTGTTTTTGAAATTCCTTTTTATAGTGGGTTTGAGCTGATTCTCGCTGCCATGTTTATGCCAGTCTAGACACACTTGATTCCCTTACGGAGACATATCAATACATAGGTTTTAAGATTCTTACTAGTCAGATATTTTCCTCTGCGGGAAATATGGGGTTTTGAGTCCCTTTCGCTGAGGATGGTGTAGGTCTTGTCTATTCCATAGTTGGTTTTTGGAACGGTACCTGTGCTTATATCAAACTCTGGTTTTATGCATCACCCCACCTCTCCTTCCCCCTTAAGCAGGTATAAGAGTGTTTTCTAAATGTGAGACACTGTTCTCTTTCCTAACTCAGTTCAAGTGTAGCCATGTTTACAGGATCTTCATAGGTGATATCTTATGATAAGTTTCTTTTTCTGTGTGACTTATTTCACTTAGAATCATCGTACCTGAATCCACCCATTTTGCTGCTACTGGTCTTATGACATTGATTTCATGGCTGAGGGATATTCCATCGTACGTAAGTACCACAATTTTTTGAACCATGTTTATATTTTCTGGGATACTTAAGGTGTATCCAAGTTGAGGTCCTTGTATGCAGTGCAGCCCTAAATTTTGGGGTGGCTCTGTATTATTGATTTTCAGTTTTCCCAAGGTATATTCCCTAGACTGGTAGTGCCCTTGGCTCTGTAGCTCTGTTCTTTACTTGTTTTAGGGAACAGAATGCACTCCTCCAGAGAGGCAGTTGGCAATTTACATCCCGCCCATCAGCATAACAAGGCTCCCTGTTCTCCAGGGCCTGTCTTGCCTTTCTTGTTCTTACACATTTTGTGGATGTCCCTTTTGACCGGTGGGAAGTGATACTTCTTTGTAGTGCAGATTTGCATTGCCCGCTTGCTTGCTTGGCCAAAAAGGGCGTATGCGTTTTCTCCTGAATATATTCAGGAGAAAACGCATACGCCCTTTTTGGCCAAGTGCATCATTGTCGAAGTTGTGCCCCTCTTCCTGTGCTTTAAAGGCGATTCCAACGTACCTCTTGAAATCTGTTTCCTGCTATTCTGCCTCGCTTTCAAGTCCACCTCGTTGCTTTCCCTCAACAGATTTTTGGACGATAGTTGTCCTTTATTACTCGGCCAGTTTGTGAATTGCTGTGCCCCTGAGCTCCATTTTTCAACTCGTTTTTGGTGAGCTGACCGCAAGTCCAAAATTTTGGTTCAGGACCTATACTGGTTCCCGGTGGGTGGCTGAGAATTCGGTTAATTCTTCTTCCTGCCGGGAAATTACAGTGATATGTGACCGTCCAAATGCCTAACAGCTACTCTCTCATTGGTTCTCCCTCTTCCCTTTCATTCTCTGCCAAATTGGCAACCTGTACGAACCAAGAGGTTAAAGGGGCTGTCTCTCCAAGTTGGGAGGTTGATAGTAAAGCAGACGGAAAGTCAAACCGGAGCACCAGGAGAGGGACTATTCGTTGAGTTTTAGAAACCTTTCGTATTCACAGTGTGTCCGTTCTCTAGGTTTCCCGCACATGTTATAGCTGTAGTAATATTCCCTTCAACCTGGAGAGTTCGGACCCATGGAATGGGTGCCATGCATTATTGCTTTAAAGGGTCTGCATTTGCTCACCCAATCTCACCAGTCGTCTCAGTCCCAAGTGTCCCTCCTTATGCCACATCCAGCTGTCGTTGTAGATAGGGTCATTCCAGCTTTCATCAGAGACCCTGAAGGAATTGTAAAGAATTTCCCAGTTTTTTTGTTTTGTTTTTGAAATTCCTTTTTATAGTGGGTTTGAGCTGATTCTCGCTGCCATGTTTATGCCAGTCTAGACACACTTGATTCCCTTACGGAGACATATCAATACATAGGTTTTAAGATTCTTACTAGTCAGATATTTTCCTCTGCGGGAAATATGGGGTTTTGAGTCCCTTTCACTGAGGACGGTGTAGGTCTTGTCTATTCCATAGTTGGTTTTTGGAACGGTACCTGTGCTTATATCAAACTCTGGTTTTATGCATCACCCCACCTCTCCTTCCCCCTTAAGCAGGTATAAGAGTGTTTTCTAAATGTGAGACACTGTTCTCTTTCCTAACTCAGTTCAAGTGTAGCCATGTTTACAGGATCTTCATAAGTGATATCTTATGATAAGTTTCTTTTTCTGTGTGACTTATTTCACTTAGAATCATCGTACCTGAATCCACCCATTTTGCTGCTACTGGTCTTATGACATTGATTTCATGGCTGAGGGATATTCCATCGTACGTAAGTACCACAATTTTTTGAACCATGTTTATATTTTCTGGGATACTTAAGGTGTATCCAAGTTGAGGTCCTTGTATGCAGTGCAGCCCTAAGTTTTGGGGTGGCTCTGTCTTATTGATTTTCAGTTTTCCCAAGGTATAATCCCTAGAATGGTAGTGCCCTTGGCTCTGTAGCTCTGTTCTTTACTTGTTTTAGGGAACAGAATGCACTCCTCCAGAGAGGCAGTTGGCAATTTACATCCCGCCCATCAGCATAACAAGGCTCCCTGTTCTCCAGGGCCTGTCTTGCCTTTCTTGTTCTTACACATTTTGTGGATGTCCCTTTTGACCGGTGGGAAGTGATACTTCTTTGTAGTGCAGATTTGCATTGCCCGCTTGCTTGCTTGGCCAAAAAGGGCGTATGCGTTTTCTCCTGAATATATTCAGGAGAAAACGCATACGCCCTTTTTGGCCAAGTGCATCATTGTCGAAGTTGTGCCCCTCTTCCTGTGCTTTAAAGGCGATTCCATCGTACCTCTTGAAATCTGTTTCCTGCTATTCTGCCTCGCTTTCAAGTCCGCCTCGTTGCCTTCCCTCAACAGATTTTTGGACGATAGTTGTCCTTTATTACTCGGCCAGTTTGTGAATTGCTGTGCCCCTGAGCTCCATTTTTCAACTCGTTTTTGGTGAGCTGACCGCAAGTCCAAAATTTTGGTTCAGGACCTATACTGGTTCCCGGTGGGTGGCTGAGAATTTGGTTAATTCTTCTTCCTGCCGGGAAATTACAGTGATATGTGCCCGTCCAAATGCCTAACAGCTACTCTCTCATTGGTTCTCCCTCTTCCCTTTCATCCACTGCCAAATTGGCAACCTGTGCGAACCAAGAGGTTAAAGGGGCTGTCTCTCCAAGTTGGGAGGTTGATAGTAAAGCAGACGGAAAGTCAAACCGGAGCACCAGGGGTGGGACTATTCGTTGAGTTTTAGAAACCTTTCGTATTCACAGTGTGTCCGTTCTCTAGGTTTCCCGCACATGTTATAGCTGTAGTAATATTCCCTTCAACCTGGAGAGTTCGGACCCATGGAATGGGTGCCATGCATTATTGCTTTAAAGGGTCTGCATTTGCTCACCCAATCTCACCAATCGTCTCAGTCCCAAGTGTCCCTCCTTATGCCACATCCAGCTGTCGTTGTAGATAGGGTCATTCCAGCTTTCATCAGAGACCCTGAAGGAATTGTAAAGAATTTCCCAGTTTTTTTGTTTTGTTTTTGAAATTCCTTTTTATAGTGGGTTTGAGCTGATTCTCGCTGCCATGTTTATGCCAGTCTAGACACACTTGATTCCCTTACGGAGACATATCAATACATAGGTTTTAAGATTCTTACTAGTCAGATATTTTCCTCTGTGGGAAATATGGGGTTTTGAGTCCCTTTAGCTGAGGACGGTGTAGGTCTTGTCTATTCCATAGTTGGTTTTTGGAACGGTACCTGTGCTTATATCAAACTCTGGTTTTATGCATCACCCCACCTCTCCTTCCCCCTTAAGCAGGTATAAGAGTGTTTTCTAAATGTGAGACACTGTTCTCTTTCCTAACTCAGTTCAAGTTTAGCCATGTTTACAGGATCTTCATAAGTGATATCTTATGATATGTTTCTTTTTCTGTGTGACTTATTTCACTTAGAATCATCGTACCTGAATCCACCCATTTTGCTGCTACTGGTCTTATGACATTGATTTCATGGCTGAGGGATATTCCATCGTACGTAAGTACCACAATTTTTTGAACCATGTTTATATTTTCTGGGATACTTAAGTTGTATCCAAGTTGAGGTCCTTGTATGCAGTGCAGCCCTAAATTTTGGGGTGGCTCTGTCTTATTGATTTTCAGTTTTCCCAAGGTATATTCCCTAGACTGGTAGTGCCCTTGGCTCTGTAGCTCTGTTCTTTACTTGTTTTAGGGAACAGAATGCACTCCTCCAGAGAGGCAGTTGGCAATTTACATCCCGCCCATCAGCATAACAAGGCTCCCTGTTCTCCAGGGCCTGTCTTGCCTTTCTTGTTCTTACACATTTTGTGGATGTCCCTTTTGACCGGTGGGAAGTGATACTTCTTTGTAGTGCAGATTTGCATTGCCCGCTTGCTTGCTTGGCCAAAAAGGGCGTATGCGTTTTCTCCTGAATATATTCAGGAGAAAACGCATACGCCCTTTTTGACCAAGTGCATCATTGTCGAAGTTGTGCCCCTCTTCCTGTGCTTTAAAGGCGATTCCAACGTACCTCTTGAAATCTGTTTCCTGCTATTCTGCCTCGCTTTCAAGTCCGCCTCGTTGCCTTCCCTCAACAGATTTTTGGACGATAGTTGTCCTTTATTACTCGGCCAGTTTGTGAATTGCTGTGCCCCTGAGCTCCATTTTTCAACTCGTTTTTGGTGAGCTGACCGCAAGTCCAAAATTTTGGTTCAGGACCTATACTGGTTCCCGGTGGGTGGCTGAGAATTTGGTTAATTCTTCTTCCTGCCGGGAAATTACAGTGATATGTGCCCCTCCAAATGCCTAACAGCTACTCTCTCATTGGTTCTCCCTCTTCCCTTTCATCCTCTGCCAAATTGGCAACCTGTGCGAACCAAGAGGTTAAAGGGGCTGTCTCTCCAAGTTGGGAGGTTGATAGTAAAGCAGACGGAAAGTCAAACCGGAGCACCAGGAGAGGGACTATGCGTTGAGTTTTAGAAACCTTTCGTATTCACAGTGTGTCCGTTCTCTAGGTTTCCCGCACATGTTATAGCTGTAGTAATATTCCCTTCAACCTGGAGAGTTCGGACCCATGGAATGGGTGCCATGCATTATTGCTTTAAAGGGTCTGCATTTGCTCACCCAATCTCACCAATCGTCTCAGTCCCAAGTGTCCCTCCTTATGCCACATCCAGCTGTCGTTGTAGATAGGGTCATTCCAGCCTTCATCAGAGACCCTGAAGGAATTGCAAAGAATTTCCCAGTTTTTTTGTTTTGTTTTTGAAATTCCTTTTTATAGTGGGTTTGAGCTGATTCTCGCTGCCATGTTTATGCCAGTCTAGACACACTTGATTCCCTTACGGAGACATATCAATACATAGGTTTTAAGATTCTTACTAGTCAGATATTTTCCTCTGCGGGAAATATGGGGTTTTGAGTCCCTTTCGCTGAGGACGGTGTAGGTCTTGTCTATTCCATAGTTGGTTTTTGGAACGGTACCTGTGCTTATATCAAACTCTGGTTTTATGCATCACCCCACCTCTCCTTCCCCCTTAAGCAGGTATAAGAGTGTTTTCTAAATGTGAGACACTGTTCTCTTTCCTAACTCAGTTCAAGTGTAGCCATGTTTACAGGATCTTCATAAGTGATATCTTATGATAAGTTTCTTTTTCTGTGTGACTTATTTCACTTAGAATCATCGTACCTGAATCCACCCATTTTGCTGCTACTGGTCTTATGACATTGATTTCATGGCTGAGGGATATTACATCGTACGTAAGTACCACAATTTTTTGAACCATGTTTATATTTTCTGGGATACTTAAGGTGTATCCAAGTTGAGGTCCTTGTATGCAGTGCAGCCCTAAATTTTGGGGTGGCTCTGTCTTATTGATTTTCAGTTTTCCCAAGGTATATTCCCTAGACTGCTAGTGCCCTTGGCTCTGTAGCTCTGTTCTTTACTTGTTTTAGGGAACAGAATGCACTCCTCCAGAGAGGCAGTTGGCAATTTACATCCCGCCCATCAGCATAACAAGGCTCCCTGTTCTCCAGGGCCTGTCTTGCCTTTCTTGTTCTTACACATTTTGTGGATGTCCCTTTTGACCGGTGGGAAGTGATACTTCTTTGTAGTGCAGATTTGCATTGCCCGCTTGCTTGCTTGGCCAAAAAGGGCGTATGCGTTTTCTCCTGAATATATTCAGGAGAAAACGCATACGCCCTTTTTGGCCAAGTGCATCATTGTCGAAGTTGTGCCCCTCTTCCTGTGCTTTAAAGGCGATTCCAACGTACCTCTTGAAATCTGTTTCCTGCTATTCTGCCTCGCTTTCAAGTCCGCCTCGTTGCCTTCCCTCAACAGATTTTTGGACGATAGTTGTCCTTTATTACTCGACCAGTTTGTGAATTGCTGTGCCCCTGAGCTCCATTTTTCAACTCATTTTTGGTGAGCTGACCGCAAGTCCAAAATTTTGGTTCAGGACCTATACTGGTTCCCGGTGGGTGGCTGAGAATTTGGTTAATTCTTCTTCCTGCCGGGAAATTACAGTGATATGTGCCCGTCCAAATGCCTAACAGCTACTCTCTCATTGGTTCTCCCTCTTTCCTTTCATCCACTGCCAAATTGGCAACCTGTGCGAACCAAGAGGTTAAAGGGGCTGTCTCTCCAAGTTGGGAGGTTGATAGTAAAGCAGACGGAAAGTCAAACCGGAGCACCAGGGGTGGGACTATTCGTTGAGTTTTAGAAACCTTTCGTATTCACAGTGTGTCCGTTCTCTAGGTTTCCCGCACATGTTATAGCTGTAGTAATATTCCCTTCAACCTGGAGAGTTCGGACCCATGGAATGGGTGCCATGCATTATTGCTTTAAAGGGTCTGCATTTGCTCACCCAATCTCACCAATCGTCTCAGTCCCAAGTGTCCCTCCTTATGCCACATCCAGCTGTCGTTGTAGATAGGGTCATTCCAGCTTTCATCAGAGACCCTGAAGGAATTGTAAAGAATTTCCCAGTTTTTTTGTTTTGTTTTTGAAATTCCTTTTTATAGTGGGTTTGAGCTGATTCTCGCTGCCATGTTTATGCCAGTCTAGACACACTTGATTCCCTTACGGAGACATATCAATACATAGGTTTTAAGATTCTTACTAGTCAGATATTTTCCTCTGTGGGAAATATGGGGTTTTGAGTCCCTTTAGCTGAGGACGGTGTAGGTCTTGTCTATTCCATAGTTGGTTTTTGGAACGGTACCTGTGCTTATATCAAACTCTGGTTTTATGCATCACCCCACCTCTCCTTCCCCCTTAAGCAGGTATAAGAGTGTTTTCTAAATGTGAGACACTGTTCTCTTTCCTAACTCAGTTCAAGTGTAGCCATGTTTACAGGATCTTCATAAGTGATATCTTATGATAAGTTTCTTTTTCTGTGTGACTTATTTCACTTAGAATCATCGTACCTGAATCCACCCATTTTGCTGCTACTGGTCTTATGACATTGATTTCATGGCTGAGGGATATTCCATCGTACGTAAGTACCACAATTTTTTGAACCATGTTTATATTTTCTGGGATGCTTAAGGTGTATCCAAGTTGAGGTCCTTGTATGCAGTGCAGCCCTAAATTTTGGGGTGGCTCTGTCTTATTGATTTTCAGTTTTCCCAAGGTATATTCCCTAGACTGGTAGTGCCCTTGGCTCTGTAGCTCTGTTCTTTACTTGTTTTAGGGAACAGAATGCACTCCTCCAGAGAGGCAGTTGGCAATTTACATCCCGCCCATCAGCATAACAAGGCTCCCTGTTCTCCAGGGCCTGTCTTGCCTTTCTTGTTCTTACACATTTTGTGGATGTCCCTTTTGACCGGTGGGAAGTGATACTTCTTTGTAGTGCAGATTTGCATTGCCCGCTTGCTTGCTTGGCCAAAAAGGGCGTATGCGTTTTCTCCTGAATATATTCAGGAGAAAACGCATACGCCCTTTTTGGCCAAGTGCATCATTGTCGAAGTTGTGCCCCTCTTCCTGTGCTTTAAAGGCGATTCCAACGTACCTCTTGAAATCTGTTTCCTGCTATTCTGCCTCGCTTTCAAGTCCGCCTCGTTGCCTTCCCTCAACAGATTTTTGGACGACAGTTGTCCTTTATTACTCGGCCAGTTTGTGAATTGCTGTGCCCCTGAGCTCCATTTTTCAACTCGTTTTTGGTGAGCTGACCGCAAGTCCAAAATTTTGGTTCAGGACCTATACTGGTTCCCGGTGGGTGGCTGAGAATTTGGTTAATTCTTCTTCCTGCCGGGAAATTACAGTGATATGTGCCCGTCCAAATGCCTAACAGCTACTCTCTCATTGTTTCTCCCTCTTCCCTTTCATCCTCTGCCAAATTGGCAACCTGTGCGAACCAAGAGGTTAAAGGGGCTGTCTCTCCAAGTTGGGAGGTTGATAGTAAAGCAGACGGAAAGTCAAACCGGAGCACCAGGAGAGGGACTATGCGTTGAGTTTTAGAAACCTTTCGTATTCACAGTGTGTCCGTTCTCTAGGTTTCCTGCACATGTTATAGCTGTAGTAATATTCCCTTCAACCTGGAGAGTTCGGACCCATGGAATGGGTGCCATGCATTATTGCTTTAAAGGGTCTGCATTTGCTCACCCAATCTCACCAATCGTCTCAGTCCCAAGTGTCCCTCCTTATGCCACATCCAGCTGTCGTTGTAGATAGGGTCATTCCAGCCTTCATCAGAGACCCTGAAGGAATTGTAAAGAATTTCCCAGTTTTTTTGTTTTGTTTTTGAAATTCCTTTTTATAGTGGGTTTGAGCTGATTCTCGCTGCCATGTTTATGCCAGTCTAGACACACTTGATTCCCTTACGGAGACATATCAATACATAGGTTTTAAGATTCTTACTAGTCAGATATTTTCCTCTGCGGGAAATATGGGGTTTTGAGTCCCTTTCACTGAGGACGGTGTAGGTCTTTTCTATTCCATAGTTGGTTTTTGGAATGGTACCTGTGCTTATATCAAACTCTGGTTTTATGCATCACCCCACCTCTCCTTCCCCCTTAAGCAGGTATAAGAGTGTTTTCTAAATGTGAGACACTGTTCTCTTTCCTAACTCAGTTCAAGTGTAGCCATGTTTACAGGATCTTCATAAGTGATATCTTATGATAAGTTTCTTTTTCTGTGTGACTTATTTCACTTAGAATCATCGTACCTGAATCCACCCATTTTGCTGCTACTGGTCTTATGACATTGATTTCATGGCTGAGGGATATTCCATCGTACGTAAGTACCACAATTTTTTGAACCATGTTTATATTTTCTGGGATACTTAAGTTGTATCCAAGTTGAGGTCCTTGTATGCAGTGCAGCCCTAAATTTTGGGGTGGCTCTGTCTTATTGATTTTCAGTTTTCCCAAGGTATATTCCCTAGACTGGTAGTGCCCTTGGCTCTGTAGCTCTGTTCTTTACTTGTTTTAGGGAACAGAATGCACTCCTCCAGAGAGGCAGTTGGCAATTTACATCCCGCCCATCAGCATAACAAGGCTCCCTGTTCTCCAGGGCCTGTCTTGCCTTTCTTGTTCTTACACATTTTGTGGATGTCCCTTTTGACCGGTGGGAAGTGATACTTCTTTGTAGTGCAGATTTGCATTGCCCGCTTGCTTGCTTGGCCAAAAAGGGCGTATGCGTTTTCTCCTGAATATATTCAGGAGAAAACACATACCCCCTTTTTGACGAAGTGCATCATTGTCGAAGTTGTGCCCCTCTTCCTGTGCTTTAAAGGTGATTCCAACGTACCTCTTGAAATCTGTTTCCTGCTATTCTGCCTCGCTTTCAAGTCCGCCTCGTTGCCTTCCCTCAACAGATTTTTGGACGATAGTTGTCCTTTATTACTCGGCCAGTTTGTGAATTGCTGTGCCCCTGAGCTCCATTTTTCAACTCGTTTTTGGTGAGCTGACCGCAAGTCCAAAATTTTGGTTCAGGACCTATACTGGTTCCCGGTGGGTGGCTGAGAATTTGGTTAATTCTTCTTCCTGCCGGGAAATTACAGTGATATGTGCCCGTCCAAATGCCTAACAGCTACTCTCTCATTGGTTCTCCCTCTTCCCTTTCATCCTCTGCCAAATTGGCAACCTGTGCGAACCAAGAGGTTAAAGGGGCTGTCTCTCCAAGTTGGGAGGTTGATAGTAAAGCAGACGGAAAGTCAAACCGGAGCACCAGGAGAGGGACTATGCGTTGAGTTTTAGAAACCTTTCGTATTCACAGTGTGTCCGTTCTCTAGGTTTCCCGCACATGTTATAGCTGTAGTAATATTCCCTTCAACCTGGAGAGTTCGGACCCATGGAATGGGTGCCATGCATTATTGCTTTAAAGGGTCTGCATTTGCTCACCCAATCTCACCAATCGTCTCAGTCCCAAGTGTCCCTCCTTATGCCACATCCAGCTGTCGTTGTAGATAGGGTCATTCCAGCCTTCATCAGAGACCCTGAAGGAATTGTAAAGAATTTCCCAGTTTTTTTGATTTGTTTTTGAAATTCCTTTTTATAGTGGGTTTGAGCTGATTCTCGCTGCCATGTTTATGCCAGTCTAGACACACTTGATTCCCTTACGGAGACATATCAATACATAGGTTTTAAGATTCTTACTAGTCAGATATTTTCCTCTGCGGGAAATATGGGGTTTTGAGTCCCTTTCGCTGAGGATGGTGTAGGTCTTGTCTATTCCATAGTTGGTTTTTGGAACGGTACCTGTGCTTATATCAAACTCTGGTTTTATGCATCACCCCACCTCTCCTTCCCCCTTAAGCAGGTATAAGAGTGTTTTCTAAATGTGAGACACTGTTCTCTTTCCTAACTCAGTTCAAGTGTAGCCATGTTTACAGGATCTTCATAGGTGATATCTTATGATAAGTTTCTTTTTCTGTGTGACTTATTTCACTTAGAATCATCGTACCTGAATCCACCCATTTTGCTGCTACTGGTCTTATGACATTGATTTCATGGCTGAGGGATATTCCATCGTACGTAAGTACCACAATTTTTTGAACCATGTTTATATTTTCTGGGATACTTAAGGTGTATCCAAGTTGAGGTCCTTGTATGCAGTGCAGCCCTAAATTTTGGGGTGGCTCTGTATTATTGATTTTCAGTTTTCCCAAGGTATATTCCCTAGACTGGTAGTGCCCTTGGCTCTGTAGCTCTGTTCTTTACTTGTTTTAGGGAACAGAATGCACTCCTCCAGAGAGGCAGTTGGCAATTTACATCCCGCCCATCAGCATAACAAGGCTCCCTGTTCTCCAGGGCCTGTCTTGCCTTTCTTGTTCTTACACATTTTGTGGATGTCCCTTTTGACCGGTGGGAAGTGATACTTCTTTGTAGTGCAGATTTGCATTGCCCGCTTGCTTGCTTGGCCAAAAAGGGCGTATGCGTTTTCTCCTGAATATATTCAGGAGAAAACGCATACGCCCTTTTTGGCCAAGTGCATCATTGTCGAAGTTGTGCCCCTCTTCCTGTGCTTTAAAGGCGATTCCATCGTACCTCTTGAAATCTGTTTCCTGCTATTCTGCCTCGCTTTCAAGTCCACCTCGTTGCCTTCCCTCAACAGATTTTTGGACGATAGTTGTCCTTTATTACTCGGCCAGTTTGTGAATTGCTGTGCCCCTGAGCTCCATTTTTCAACTCGTTTTTGGTGAGCTGACCGCAAGTCCAAAATTTTGGTTCAGGACCTATACTGGTTCCCGGTGGGTGGCTGAGAATTCGGTTAATTCTTCTTCCTGCCGGGAAATTACAGTGATATGTGACCGTCCAAATGCCTAACAGCTACTCTCTCATTGGTTCTCCCTCTTCCCTTTCATCCTCTGCCAAATTGGCAACCTGTACGAACCAAGAGGTTAAAGGGGCTGTCTCTCCAAGTTGGGAGGTTGATAGTAAAGCAGACGGAAAGTCAAACCGGAGCACCAGGAGAGGGACTATTCGTTGAGTTTTAGAAACCTTTCGTATTCACAGTGTGTCCGTTCTCTAGGTTTCCCGCACATGTTATAGCTGTAGTAATATTCCCTTCAACCTGGAGAGTTCGGACCCATGGAATGGGTGCCATGCATTATTGCTTTAAAGGGTCTGCATTTGCTCACCCAATCTCACCAATCGTCTCAGTCCCAAGTGTCCCTCCTTATGCCACATCCAGCTGTCGTTGTAGATAGGGTCATTCCAGCTTTCATCAGAGACCCTGAAGGAATTGTAAAGAATTTCCCAGTTTTTTTGTTTTGTTTTTGAAATTCCTTTTTATAGTGGGTTTGAGCTGATTCTCGCTGCCATGTTTATGCCAGTCTAGACACACTTGATTCCCTTACGGAGACATATCAATACATAGGTTTTAAGATTCTTACTAGTCAGATATTTTCCTCTGCGGGAAATATGGGGTTTTGAGTCCCTTTCACTGAGGACGGTGTAGGTCTTGTCTATTCCATAGTTGGTTTTTGGAACGGTACCTGTGCTTATATCAAACTCTGGTTTTATGCATCACCCCACCTCTCCTTCCCCCTTAAGCAGGTATAAGAGTGTTTTCTAAATGTGAGACACTGTTCTCTTTCCTAACTCAGTTCAAGTGTAGCCATGTTTACAGGATCTTCATAAGTGATATCTTATGATAAGTTTCTTTTTCTGTGTGACTTATTTCACTTAGAATCATCGTACCTGAATCCACCCATTTTGCTGCTACTGGTCTTATGACATTGATTTCATGGCTGAGGGATATTCCATCGTACGTAAGTACCACAATTTTTTGAACAATGTTTATATTTTCTGGGATACTTAAGTTGTATCCAAGTTGAGGTCCTTGTATGCAGTGCAGCCCTAAATTTTGGGGTGGCTCTGTCTTATTGATTTTCAGTTTTCCCAAGGTATATTCCCTAGACTGGTAGTGCCCTTGGCTCTGTAGCTCTGTTCTTTACTTGTTTTAGGGAACAGAATGCACTCCTCCAGAGAGGCAGTTGGCAATTTACATCCCGCCCATCAGCATAACAAGGCTCCCTGTTCTCCAGGGCCTGTCTTGCCTTTCTTGTTCTTACACATTTTGTGGATGTCCCTTTTGACCGGTGGGAAGTGATACTTCTTTGTAGTGCAGATTTGCATTGCCCGCTTGCTTGCTTGGCCAAAAAGGGCGTATGCGTTTTCTCCTGAATATATTCAGGAGAAAACGCATACGCCCTTTTTGACCAAGTGCATCATTGTCGAAGTTGTGCCCCTCTTCCTGTGCTTTAAAGGTGATTCCAACGTACCTCTTGAAATCTGTTTCCTGCTATTCTGCCTCGCTTTCAAGTCCGCCTCGTTGCCTTCCCTCAACAGATTTTTGGACGATAGTTGTCCTTTATTACTCGGCCAGTTTGTGAATTGCTGTGCCCCTGAGCTCCATTTTTCAACTCGTTTTTGGTGAGCTGACCGCAAGTCCAAAATTTTGGTTCAGGACCTATACTGGTTCCCGGTGGGTGGCTGAGAATTTGGTTAATTCTTCTTCCTGCCGGGAAATTACAGTGATATGTGCCCCTCCAAATGCCTAACAGCTACTCTCTCATTGGTTCTCCCTCTTCCCTTTCATCCTCTGCCAAATTGGCAACCTGTGCGAACCAAGAGGTTAAAGGGGCTGTCTCTCCAAGTTGGGAGGTTGATAGTAAAGCAGACGGAAAGTCAAACCGGAGCACCAGGAGAGGGACTATGCGTTGAGTTTTAGAAACCTTTCGTATTCACAGTGTGTCCGTTCTCTAGGTTTCCCACACATGTTATAGCTGTAGTAATATTCCCTTCAACCTGGAGAGTTCGGACCCATGGAATGGGTGCCATGCATTATTGCTTTAAAGGGTCTGCATTTGCTCACCCAATCTCACCAATCGTCTCAGTCCCAAGTGTCCCTCCTTATGCCACATCCAGCTGTCGTTGTAGATAGGGTCATTCCAGCCTTCATCAGAGACCCTGAAGGAATTGTAAAGAATTTCCCAGTTTTTTTGATTTGTTTTTGAAATTCCTTTTTATAGTGGGTTTGAGCTGATTCTCGCTGCCATGTTTATGCCAGTCTAGACACACTTGATTCCCTTACGGAGACATATCAATACATAGGTTTTAAGATTCTTACTAGTCAGATATTTTCCTCTGCGGGAAATATGGGGTTTTGAGTCCCTTTCGCTGAGGATGGTGTAGGTCTTGTCTATTCCATAGTTGGTTTTTGGAACGGTACCTGTGCTTATATCAAACTCTGGTTTTATGCATCACCCCACCTCTCCTTCCCCCTTAAGCAGGTATAAGAGTGTTTTCTAAATGTGAGACACTGTTCTCTTTCCTAACTCAGTTCAAGTGTAGCCATGTTTACAGGATCTTCATAGGTGATATCTTATGATAAGTTTCTTTTTCTGTGTGACTTATTTCACTTAGAATCATCGTACCTGAATCCACCCATTTTGCTGCTACTGGTCTTATGACATTGATTTCATGGCTGAGGGATATTCCATCGTACGTAAGTACCACAATTTTTTGAACCATGTTTATATTTTCTGGGATACTTAAGGTGTATCCAAGTTGAGGTCCTTGTATGCAGTGCAGCCCTAAATTTTGGGGTGGCTCTGTATTATTGATTTTCAGTTTTCCCAAGGTATATTCCCTAGACTGGTAGTGCCCTTGGCTCTGTAGCTCTGTTCTTTACTTGTTTTAGGGAACAGAATGCACTCCTCCAGAGAGGCAGTTGGCAATTTACATCCCGCCCATCAGCATAACAAGGCTCCCTGTTCTCCAGGGCCTGTCTTGCCTTTCTTGTTCTTACACATTTTGTGGATGTCCCTTTTGACCGGTGGGAAGTGATACTTCTTTGTAGTGCAGATTTGCATTGCCCGCTTGCTTGCTTGGCCAAAAAGGGCGTATGCGTTTTCTCCTGAATATATTCAGGAGAAAACGCATACGCCCTTTTTGGCCAAGTGCATCATTGTCGAAGTTGTGCCCCTCTTCCTGTGCTTTAAAGGCGATTCCAACGTACCTCTTGAAATCTGTTTCCTGCTATTCTGCCTCGCTTTCAAGTCCACCTCGTTGCCTTCCCTCAACAGATTTTTGGACGATAGTTGTCCTTTATTACTCGGCCAGTTTGTGAATTGCTGTGCCCCTGAGCTCCATTTTTCAACTCGTTTTTGGTGAGCTGACCGCAAGTCCAAAATTTTGGTTCAGGACCTATACTGGTTCCCGGTGGGTGGCTGAGAATTCGGTTAATTCTTCTTCCTGCCGGGAAATTACAGTGATATGTGACCGTCCAAATGCCTAACAGCTACTCTCTCATTGGTTCTCCCTCTTCCCTTTCATTCTCTGCCAAATTGGCAACCTGTACGAACCAAGAGGTTAAAGGGGCTGTCTCTCCAAGTTGGGAGGTTGATAGTAAAGCAGACGGAAAGTCAAACCGGAGCACCAGGAGAGGGACTATTCGTTGAGTTTTAGAAACCTTTCGTATTCACAGTGTGTCCGTTCTCTAGGTTTCCCGCACATGTTAAAGCTGTAGTAATATTCCCTTCAACCTGGAGAGTTCGGACCCATGGAATGGGTGCCATGCATTATTGCTTTAAAGGGTCTGCATTTGCTCACCCAATCTCACCAATCGTCTCAGTCCCAAGTGTCCCTCCTTATGCCACATCCAGCTGTCGTTGTAGATAGGGTCATTCCAGCTTTCATCAGAGACCCTGAAGGAATTGTAAAGAATTTCCCAGTTTTTTTGTTTTGTTTTTGAAATTCCTTTTTATAGTGGGTTTGAGCTGATTCTCGCTGCCATGTTTATGCCAGTCTAGACACACTTGATTCCCTTACGGAGACATATCAATACATAGGTTTTAAGATTCTTACTAGTCAGATATTTTCCTCTGCGGGAAATATGGGGTTTTGAGTCCCTTTCACTGAGGACGGTGTAGGTCTTGTCTATTCCATAGTTGGTTTTTGGAACGGTACCTGTGCTTATATCAAACTCTGGTTTTATGCATCACCCCACCTCTCCTTCCCCCTTAAGCAGGTATAAGAGTGTTTTCTAAATGTGAGACACTGTTCTCTTTCCTAACTCAGTTCAAGTGTAGCCATGTTTACAGGATCTTCATAAGTGATATCTTATGATAAGTTTCTTTTTCTGTGTGACTTATTTCACTTAGAATCATCGTACCTGAATCCACCCATTTTGCTGCTACTGGTCTTATGACATTGATTTCATGGCTGAGGGATATTCCATCGTACGTAAGTACCACAATTTTTTGAACCATGTTTATATTTTCTGGGATACTTAAGGTGTATCCAAGTTGAGGTCCTTGTATGCAGTGCAGCCCTAAATTTTGGGGTGGCTCTGTCTTATTGATTTTCAGTTTTCCCAAGGTATAATCCCTAGAATGGTAGTGCCCTTGGCTCTGTAGCTCTGTTCTTTACTTGTTTTAGGGAACAGAATGCACTCCTCCAGAGAGGCAGTTGGCAATTTACATCCCGCCCATCAGCATAACAAGGCTCCCTGTTCTCCAGGGCCTGTCTTGCATTTCTTGTTCTTACACATTTTGTGGATGTCCCTTTTGACCGGTGGGAAGTGATACTTCTTTGTAGTGCAGATTTGCATTGCCCGCTTGCTTGCTTGGCCAAAAAGGGCGTATGCGTTTTCTCCTGAATATATTCAGGAGAAAACGCATACGCCCTTTTTGGCCAAGTGCATCATTGTCGAAGTTGTGCCCCTCTTCCTGTGCTTTAAAGGCGATTCCATCGTACCTCTTGAAATCTGTTTCCTGCTATTCTGCCTCGCTTTCAAGTCCGCCTCGTTGCCTTCCCTCAACAGATTTTTGGACGATAGTTGTCCTTTATTACTCGGCCAGTTTGTGAATTGCTGTGCCCCTGAGCTCCATTTTTCAACTCGTTTTTGGTGAGCTGACCGCAAGTCCAAAATTTTGGTTCAGGACCTATACTGGTTCCCGGTGGGTGGCTGAGAATTTGGTTAATTCTTCTTCCTGCCGGGAAATTACAGTGATATGTGCCCGTCCAAATGCCTAACAGCTACTCTCTCATTGGTTCTCCCTCTTCCCTTTCATCCACTGCCAAATTGGCAACCTGTGCGAACCAAGAGGTTAAAGGGGCTGTCTCTCCAAGTTGGGAGGTTGATAGTAAAGCAGACGGAAAGTCAAACCGGAGCACCAGGGGTGGGACTATTCGTTGAGTTTTAGAAACCTTTCGTATTCACAGTGTGTCCGTTCTCTAGGTTTCCCGCACATGTTATAGCTGTAGTAATATTCCCTTCAACCTGGAGAGTTCGGACCCATGGAATGGGTGCCATGCATTATTGCTTTAAAGGGTCTGCATTTGCTCACCCAATCTCACCAATCGTCTCAGTCCCAAGTGTCCCTCCTTATGCCACATCCAGCTGTCGTTGTAGATAGGGTCATTCCAGCTTTCATCAGAGACCCTGAAGGAATTGTAAAGAATTTCCCAGTTTTTTTGTTTTGTTTTTGAAATTCCTTTTTATAGTGGGTTTGAGCTGATTCTCGCTGCCATGTTTATGCCAGTCTAGACACACTTGATTCCCTTACGGAGACATATCAATACATAGGTTTTAAGATTCTTACTAGTCAGATATTTTCCTCTGTGGGAAATATGGGGTTTTGAGTCCCTTTAGCTGAGGACGGTGTAGGTCTTGTCTATTCCATAGTTGGTTTTTGGAACGGTACCTGTGCTTATATCAAACTCTGGTTTTATGCATCACCCCACCTCTCCTTCCCCCTTAAGCAGGTATAAGAGTGTTTTCTAAATGTGAGACACTGTTCTCTTTCCTAACTCATTTCAAGTTTAGCCATGTTTACAGGATCTTCATAAGTGATATCTTATGATATGTTTCTTTTTCTGTGTGACTTATTTCACTTAGAATCATCGTACCTGAATCCACCCATTTTGCTGCTACTGGTCTTATGACATTGATTTCATGGCTGAGGGATATTCCATCGTACGTAAGTACCACAATTTTTTGAACCATGTTTATATTTTCTGGGATACTTAAGTTGTATCCAAGTTGAGGTCCTTGTATGCAGTGCAGCCCTAAATTTTGGGGTGGCTCTGTCTTATTGATTTTCAGTTTTCCCAAGGTATATTCCCTAGACTGGTAGTGCCCTTGGCTCTGTAGCTCTGTTCTTTACTTGTTTTAGGGAACAGAATGCACTCCTCCAGAGAGGCAGTTGGCAATTTACATCCCGCCCATCAGCATAACAAGGCTCCCTGTTCTCCAGGGCCTGTCTTGCCTTTCTTGTTCTTACACATTTTGTGGATGTCCCTTTTGACCGGTGGGAAGTGATACTTCTTTGTAGTGCAGATTTGCATTGCCCGCTTGCTTGCTTGGCCAAAAAGGGCGTATGCGTTTTCTCCTGAATATATTCAGGAGAAAACGCATACGCCCTTTTTGACCAAGTGCATCATTGTCGAAGTTGTGCCCCTCTTCCTGTGCTTTAAAGGCGATTCCAACGTACCTCTTGAAATCTGTTTCCTGCTATTCTGCCTCGCTTTCAAGTCCGCCTCGTTGCCTTCCCTCAACAGATTTTTGGACGATAGTTGTCCTTTATTACTCGGCCAGTTTGTGAATTGCTGTGCCCCTGAGCTCCATTTTTCAACTCGTTTTTGGTGAGCTGACCGCAAGTCCAAAATTTTGGTTCAGGACCTATACTGGTTCCCGGTGGGTGGCTGAGAATTTGGTTAATTCTTCTTCCTGCCGGGAAATTACAGTGATATGTGCCCCTCCAAATGCCTAACAGCTACTCTCTCATTGGTTCTCCCTCTTCCCTTTCATCCTCTGCCAAATTGGCAACCTGTGCGAACCAAGAGGTTAAAGGGGCTGTCTCTCCAAGTTGGGAGGTTGATAGTAAAGCAGACGGAAAGTCAAACCGGAGCACCAGGAGAGGGACTATGCGTTGAGTTTTAGAAACCTTTCGTATTCACAGTGTGTCCGTTCTCTAGGTTTCCCGCACATGTTATAGCTGTAGTAATATTCCCTTCAACCTGGAGAGTTCGGACCCATGGAATGGGTGCCATGCATTATTGCTTTAAAGGGTCTGCATTTGCTCACCCAATCTCACCAATCGTCTCAGTCCCAAGTGTCCCTCCTTATGCCACATCCAGCTGTCGTTGTAGATAGGGTCATTCCAGCCTTCATCAGAGACCCTGAAGGAATTGCAAAGAATTTCCCAGTTTTTTTGTTTTGTTTTTGAAATTCCTTTTTATAGTGGGTTTGAGCTGATTCTCGCTGCCATGTTTATGCCAGACTAGACACACTTGATTCCCTTACGGAGACATATCAATACATAGGTTTTAAGATTCTTACTAGTCAGATATTTTCCTCTGCGGGAAATATGGGGTTTTGAGTCCCTTTCGCTGAGGACGGTGTAGGTCTTGTCTATTCCATAGTTGGTTTTTGGAACGGTACCTGTGCTTATATCAAACTCTGGTTTTATGCATCACCCCACCTCTCCTTCCCCCTTAAGCAGGTATAAGAGTGTTTTCTAAATGTGAGACACTGTTCTCTTTCCTAACTCAGTTCAAGTGTAGCCATGTTTACAGGATCTTCATAAGTGATATCTTATGATAAGTTTCTTTTTCTGTGTGACTTATTTCACTTAGAATCATCATACCTGAATCCACCCATTTTGCTGCTACTGGTCTTATGACATTGATTTCATGGCTGAGGGATATTCCATCGTACGTAAGTACCACAATTTTTTGAACCATGTTTATATTTTCTGGGATACTTAAGGTGTATCCAAGTTGAGGTCCTTGTATGCAGTGCAGCCCTAAATTTTGGGGTGGCTCTGTCTTATTGATTTTCAGTTTTCCCAAGGTATATTCCCTAGACTGCTAGTGCCCTTGGCTCTGTAGCTCTGTTCTTTACTTGTTTTAGGGAACAGAATGCACTCCTCCAGAGAGGCAGTTGGCAATTTACATCCCGCCCATCAGCATAACAAGGCTCCCTGTTCTCCAGGGCCTGTCTTGCCTTTCTTGTTCTTACACATTTTGTGGATGTCCCTTTTGACCGGTGGGAAGTGATACTTCTTTGTAGTGCAGATTTGCATTGCCCGCTTGCTTGCTTGGCCAAAAAGGGCGTATGCGTTTTCTCCTGAATATATTCAGGAGAAAACGCATACGCCCTTTTTGGCCAAGTGCATCATTGTCGAAGTTGTGCCCCTCTTCCTGTGCTTTAAAGGCGATTCCAACGTACCTCTTGAAATCTGTTTCCTGCTATTCTGCCTCGCTTTCAAGTCCGCCTCGTTGCCTTCCCTCAACAGATTTTTGGACGATAGTTGTCCTTTATTACTCGACCAGTTTGTGAATTGCTGTGCCCCTGAGCTCCATTTTTCAACTCATTTTTGGTGAGCTGACCGCAAGTCCAAAATTTTGGTTCAGGACCTATACTGGTTCCCGGTGGGTGGCTGAGAATTTGGTTAATTCTTCTTCCTGCCGGGAAATTACAGTGATATGTGCCCGTCCAAATGCCTAACAGCTACTCTCTCATTGGTTCTCCCTCTTTCCTTTCATCCACTGCCAAATTGGCAACCTGTGCGAACCAAGAGGTTAAAGGGGCTGTCTCTCCAAGTTGGGAGGTTGATAGTAAAGCAGACGGAAAGTCAAACCGGAGCACCAGGGGTGGGACTATTCGTTGAGTTTTAGAAACCTTTCGTATTCACAGTGTGTCCGTTCTCTAGGTTTCCCGCACATGTTATAGCTGTAGTAATATTCCCTTCAACCTGGAGAGTTCGGACCCATGGAATGGGTGCCATGCATTATTGCTTTAAAGGGTCTGCATTTGCTCACCCAATCTCACCAATCGTCTCAGTCCCAAGTGTCCCTCCTTATGCCACATCCAGCTGTCGTTGTAGATAGGGTCATTCCAGCTTTCATCAGAGACCCTGAAGGAATTGTAAAGAATTTCCCAGTTTTTTTGTTTTGTTTTTGAAATTCCTTTTTATAGTGGGTTTGAGCTGATTCTCGCTGCCATGTTTATGCCAGTCTAGACACACTTGATTCCCTTACGGAGACATATCAATACATAGGTTTTAAGATTCTTACTAGTCAGATATTTTCCTCTGTGGGAAATATGGGGTTTTGAGTCCCTTTAGCTGAGGACGGTGTAGGTCTTGTCTATTCCATAGTTGGTTTTTGGAACGGTACCTGTGCTTATATCAAACTCTGGTTTTATGCATCACCCCACCTCTCCTTCCCCCTTAAGCAGGTATAAGAGTGTTTTCTAAATGTGAGACACTGTTCTCTTTCCTAACTCAGTTCAAGTTTAGCCATGTTTACAGGATCTTCATAAGTGATATCTTATGATAAGTTTCTTTTTCTGTGTGACTTATTTCACTTAGAATCATCGTACCTGAATCCACCCATTTTGCTGCTACTGGTCTTATGACATTGATTTCATGGCTGAGGGATATTCCATCGTACGTAAGTACCACAATTTTTTGAACCATGTTTATATTTTCTGGGATACTTAAGTTGTATCCAAGTTGAGGTCCTTGTATGCAGTGCAGCCCTAAATTTTGGGGTGGCTCTGTCTTATTGATTTTCAGTTTTCCCAAGGTATATTCCCTAGACTGGTAGTGCCCTTGGCTCTGTAGCTCTGTTCTTTACTTATTTTAGGGAACAGAATGCACTCCTCCAGAGAGGCAGTTGGCAATTTACATCCCGCCCATCAGCATAACAAGGCTCCCTGTTCTCCAGGGCCTGTCTTGCCTTTCTTGTTCTTACACATTTTGTGGATGTCCCTTTTGACCGGTGGGAAGTGATACTTCTTTGTAGTGCAGATTTGCATTGCCCGCTTGCTTGCTTGGCCAAAAAGGGCGTATGCGTTTTCTCCTGAATATATTCAGGAGAAAACGCATACGCCCTTTTTGGCCAAGTGCATCATTGTCGAAGTTGTGCCCCTCTTCCTGTGCTTTAAAGGCGATTCCAACGTACCTCTTGAAATCTGTTTCCTGCTATTCTGCCTCGCTTTCAAGTCCGCCTCGTTGCCTTCCCTCAACAGATTTTTGGACGATAGTTGTCCTTTATTACTCGACCAGTTTGTGAATTGCTGTGCCCCTGAGCTCCATTTTTCAACTCATTTTTGGTGAGCTGACCGCAAGTCCAAAATTTTGGTTCAGGACCTATACTGGTTCCCGGTGGGTGGCTGAGAATTTGGTTAATTCTTCTTCCTGCCGGGAAATTACAGTGATATGTGCCCGTCCAAATGCCTAACAGCTACTCTCTCATTGGTTCTCCCTCTTTCCTTTCATCCACTGCCAAATTGGCAACCTGTGCGAACCAAGAGGTTAAAGGGGCTGTCTCTCCAAGTTGGGAGGTTGATAGTAAAGCAGACGGAAAGTCAAACCGGAGCACCAGGGGTGGGACTATTCGTTGAGTTTTAGAAACCTTTCGTATTCACAGTGTGTCCGTTCTCTAGGTTTCCCGCACATGTTATAGCTGTAGTAATATTCCCTTCAACCTGGAGAGTTCGGACCCATGGAATGGGTGCCATGCATTATTGCTTTAAAGGGTCTGCATTTGCTCACCCAATCTCACCAATCGTCTCAGTCCCAAGTGTCCCTCCTTATGCCACATCCAGCTGTCGTTGTAGATAGGGTCATTCCAGCTTTCATCAGAGACCCTGAAGGAATTGTAAAGAATTTCCCAGTTTTTTTGTTTTGTTTTTGAAATTCCTTTTTATAGTGGGTTTGAGCTGATTCTCGCTGCCATGTTTATGCCAGTCTAGACACACTTGATTCCCTTACGGAGACATATCAATACATAGGTTTTAAGATTCTTACTAGTCAGATATTTTCCTCTGTGGGAAATATGGGGTTTTGAGTCCCTTTAGCTGAGGACGGTGTAGGTCTTGTCTATTCCATAGTTGGTTTTTGGAACGGTACCTGTGCTTATATCAAACTCTGGTTTTATGCATCACCCCACCTCTCCTTCCCCCTTAAGCAGGTATAAGAGTGTTTTCTAAATGTGAGACACTGTTCTCTTTCCTAACTCAGTTCAAGTTTAGCCATGTTTACAGGATCTTCATAAGTGATATCTTATGATAAGTTTCTTTTTCTGTGTGACTTATTTCACTTAGAATCATCGTACCTGAATCCACCCATTTTGCTGCTACTGGTCTTATGACATTGATTTCATGGCTGAGGGATATTCCATCGTACGTAAGTACCACAATTTTTTGAACCATGTTTATATTTTCTGGGATACTTAAGTTGTATCCAAGTTGAGGTCCTTGTATGCAGTGCAGCCCTAAATTTTGGGGTGGCTCTGTCTTATTGATTTTCAGTTTTCCCAAGGTATATTCCCTAGACTGGTAGTGCCCTTGGCTCTGTAGCTCTGTTCTTTACTTATTTTAGGGAACAGAATGCACTCCTCCAGAGAGGCAGTTGGCAATTTACATCCCGCCCATCAGCATAACAAGGCTCCCTGTTCTCCAGGGCCTGTCTTGCCTTTCTTGTTCTTACACATTTTGTGGATGTCCCTTTTGACCGGTGGGAAGTGATACTTCTTTGTAGTGCAGATTTGCATTGCCCGCTTGCTTGCTTGGCCAAAAAGGGCGTATGCGTTTTCTCCTGAATATATTCAGGAGAAAACGCATACGCCCTTTTTGACCAAGTGCATCATTGTCGAAGTTGTGCCCCTCTTCCTGTGCTTTAAAGGCGATTCCAACGTACCTCTTGAAATCTGTTTCCTGCTATTCTGCCTCGCTTTCAAGTCCGCCTCGTTGCCTTCCCTCAACAGATTTTTGGACGATAGTTGTCCTTTATTACTCGGCCAGTTTGTGAATTGCTGTGCCCCTGAGCTCCATTTTTCAACTCGTTTTTGGTGAGCTGACCGCAAGTCCAAAATTTTGGTTCAGGACCTATACTGGTTCCCGGTGGGTGGCTGAGAATTTGGTTAATTCTTCTTCCTGCCGGGAAATTACAGTGATATGTGCCCCTCCAAATGCCTAACAGCTACTCTCTCATTGGTTCTCCCTCTTCCCTTTCATCCTCTGCCAAATTGGCAACCTGTGCGAACCAAGAGGTTAAAGGGGCTGTCTCTCCAAGTTGGGAGGTTGATAGTAAAGCAGACGGAAAGTCAAACCGGAGCACCAGGAGAGGGACTATGCGTTGAGTTTTAGAAACCTTTCGTATTCACAGTGTGTCCGTTCTCTAGGTTTCCCGCACATGTTATAGCTGTAGTAATATTCCCTTCAACCTGGAGAGTTCGGACCCATGGAATGGGTGCCATGCATTATTGCTTTAAAGGGTCTGCATTTGCTCACCCAATCTCACCAATCGTCTCAGTCCCAAGTGTCCCTCCTTATGCCACATCCAGCTGTCGTTGTAGATAGGGTCATTCCAGCCTTCATCAGAGACCCTGAAGGAATTGTAAAGAATTTCCCAGTTTTTTTGATTTGTTTTTGAAATTCCTTTTTATAGTGGGTTTGAGCTGTTTCTCGCTGCCATGTTTATGCCAGTCTAGACACACTTGATTCCCTTACGGAGACATATCAATACATAGGTTTTAAGATTCTTACTAGTCAGATATTTTCCTCTGCGGGAAATATGGGGTTTTGAGTCCCTTTCGCTGAGGATGGTGTAGGTCTTGTCTATTCCATAGTTGGTTTTTGGAACGGTACCTGTGCTTATATCAAACTCTGGTTTTATGCATCACCCCACCTCTCCTTCCCCCTTAAGCAGGTATAAGAGTGTTTTCTAAATGTGAGACACTGTTCTCTTTCCTAACTCAGTTCAAGTGTAGCCATGTTTACAGGATCTTCATAAGTGATATCTTATGATAAGTTTCTTTTTCTGTGTGACTTATTTCACTTAGAATCATCGTACCTGAATCCACCCATTTTGCTGCTACTGGTCTTATGACATTGATTTCATGGCTGAGGGATATTCCATCGTACGTAAGTACCACAATTTTTTGAACCATGTTTATATTTTCTGGGATACTTAAGGTGTATCCAAGTTGAGGTCCTTGTATGCAGTGCAGCCCTAAATTTTGGGGTGGCTCTGTCTTATTGATTTTCAGTTTTCCCAAGGTATATTCCCCAGACTGGTAGTGCCCTTGGCTCTGTAGCTCTGTTCTTTACTTGTTTTAGGGAACAGAATGCACTCCTCCAGAGAGGCAGTTGTCAATTTACATCCCGCCCATCAGCATAACAAGGCTCCCTGTTCTCCAGGGCCTGTCTTGCCTTTCTTGTTCTTACACATTTTGTGGATGTCCCTTTTGACCGGTGGGAAGTGATACTTCTTTGTAGTGCAGATTTGCATTGCCCGCTTGCTTGCTTGGCCAAAAAGGGCGTATGCGTTTTCTCCTGAATATATTCAGGAGAAAACGCATACGCCCTTTTTGGCCAAGTGCATCATTGTCGAAGTTGTGCCCCTCTTCCTGTGCTTTAAAGGCGATTCCATCGTAACTCTTGAAATCTATTTCCTGCTATTCTGCCTCGCTTTCAAGTCCGCCTCGTTGCCTTCCCTCAACAGATTTTTGGACGATAGTTGTCCTTTATTACTCGGCCAGTTTGTGAATTGCTGTGCCCCTGAGCTCCATTTTTCAACTCGTTTTTGGTGAGCTGACCGCAAGTCCAAAATTTTGGTTCAGGACCTATACTGGTTCCCGGTGGGTGGCTGAGAATTTGGTTAATTCTTCTTCCTGCCGGGAAATTACAGTGATATGTGCCCGTCCAAATGCCTAACAGCTACTCTCTCATTGGTTCTCCCTCTTCCCTTTCATCCACTGCCAAATTGGCAACCTGTGCGAACCAAGAGGTTAAAGGGGCTGTCTCTCCAAGTTGGGAGGTTGATAGTAAAGCAGACGGAAAGTCAAACCGGAGCACCAGGGGTGGGACTATTCGTTGAGTTTTAGAAACCTTTCGTATTCACAGTGTGTCCGTTCTCTAGGTTTCCCGCACATGTTATAGCTGTAGTAATATTCCCTTCAACCTGGAGAGTTCGGACCCATGGAATGGGTGCCATGCATTATTGCTTTAAAGGGTCTGCATTTGCTCACCCAATCTCACCAATCGTCTCAGTCCCAAGTGTCCCTCCTTATGCCACATCCAGCTGTCGTTGTAGATAGGGTCATTCCAGCTTTCATCAGAGACCTTGAAGGAATTGTAAAGAATTTCCCAGTTTTTTTGTTTTGTTTTTGAAATTCCTTTTTATAGTGGGTTTGAGCTGATTCTCGCTGCCATGTTTATGCCAGTCTAGACACACTTGATTCCCTTACGGAGACATATCAATACATAGGTTTTAAGATTCTTACTAGTCAGATATTTTCCTCTGCGGGAAATATGGGGTTTTGAGTCCCTTTCGCTGAGGACGGTGTAGGTCTTGTCTATTCCATAGTTGGTTTTTGGAACGGTACCTGTGCTTATATCAAACTCTGGTTTTATGCATCACCCCACCTCTCCTTCCCCCTTAAGCAGGTATAAGAGTGTTTTCTAAATGTGAGACACTGTTCTCTTTCCTAACTCAGTTCAAGTGTAGCCATGTTTACAGGATCTTCATAAGTGATATCTTATGATAAGTTTCTTTTTCTGTGTGACTTATTTCACTTAGAATCATTGTACCTGAATCCACCCATTTTGCTGCTACTGGTCTTATGACATTGATTTCATGGCTGAGGGATATTCCATCGTACGTAAGTACCACAATTTTTTGAACCAGGTTTATATTTTCTGGGATACTTAAGGTGTATCCAAGTTGAGGTCCTTGTATGCAGTGCAGCCCTAAATTTTGGGGTGGCTCTGTCTTATTGATTTTCAGTTTTCCCAAGGTATATTCCCTAGACTGGTAGTGCCCTTGGCTCTGTAGCTCTGTTCTTTACTTGTTTTAGGGAACAGAATGCACTCCTCCAGAGAGGCAGTTGGCAATTTACATCCCGCCCATCAGCATAACAAGGCTCCCTGTTATCCAGGGCCTGTCTTGCCTTTCTTGTTCTTACACATTTTGTGGATGTCCCTTTTGACCGGTGGGAAGTGATACTTCTTTGTAGTGCAGATTTGCATTGCCCGCTTGCTTGCTTGGCCAAAAAGGGCGTATGCGTTTTCTCCTGAATATATTCAGGAGAAAACGCATACGCCCTTTTTGGCCAAGTGCATCATTGTCGAAGTTGTGCCCCTCTTCCTGTGCTTTAAAGGCGATTCCAACGTACCTCTTGAAATCTGTTTCCTGCTATTCTGCCTCGCTTTCAAGTCCGCCTCGTTGCCTTCCCTCAACAGATTTTTGGACGATAGTTGTCCTTTATTACTCGGCCAGTTTGTGAATTGCTGTGCCCCTGAGCTCCATTTTTCAACTCGCTTTTGGTGAGCTGACCACAAGTCCAAAATTTTGGTTCAGAACCTATAATGGTTCCCGGTGGGTGGCTGAGAATTTGGTTAATTCTTCTTCCTGCCAGGAAATTACAGTGATATGTGCCCGTCCAAATGCCTAACAGCTACTCTCTCATTGGTTCTCCCTCTTCCCTTTCATCCTCTGCCAAATTGGCAACCTGTGCGAACCAAGAGGTTAAAGGGGCTGTCTCTCCAAGTTGGGAGGTTGATAGTAAAGCAGATGGAAAGTCAAACCGGAGCACCAGGGGAGGGACTATGCGTTGAGTTTTAGAAACCTTTCGTATTCACAGTGTGTCCGTTCTCTAGGTTTCCCGCACATGTTATAGCTGTAGTAATATTCCCTTCAACCTGGAGAGTTCGGACCCATGGAATGGGTGCCATGCATTATTGCTTTAAAGGGTCTGCATTTCCTCACCCAATCTCACCAATCGTCTCAGTCCCAAGTGTCCCTCCTTATGCCACATCCAGCTGTCGTTGTAGATAGGGTCATTCCAGCCTTCATCAGAGACCCTGAAGGAATTGTAAAGAATTTCCCAGTTTTTTTGTTTTGTTTTTGAAATTCCTTTTTATAGTGGGTTTGAGCTGATTCTCGCTGCCATGTTTATGCCAGTCTAGACACACTTGATTCCCTTACGGAGACATATCAATACATAGGTTTTAAGATTCTTACTAGTCAGATATTTTCCTCTGCGGGAAATATGGGGTTTTGAGTCCCTTTCGCTGAGGACGGTGTAGGTCTTGTCTATTCCATAGTTGGTTTTTGGAACGGTACCTGTGCTTATATCAAACTCTGGTTTTATGCATCACCCCACCTCTCCTTCCCCCTTAAGCAGGTATAAGAGTGTTTTCTAAATGTGAGACACTGTCCTCTTTCCTAACTCAGTTCAAGTGTAGCCATGTTTACAGGATCTTCATAAGTGATATCTTATGATAAGTTTCTTTTTCTGTGTGACTTATTTCACTTAGAATCATCGTACCTGAATCCACCCATTTTGCTGCTACTGGTCTTATGACATTGATTTCATGGCTGAGGGATATTCCATCGTACGTAAGTACCACAATTTTTTGAACCATGTTTATATTTTCTGGGATACTTAAGGTGTATCCAAGTTGAGGTCCTTGTATGCAGTGCAGCCCTAAATTTTGGGGTGGCTCTGTCTTATTGATTTTCAGTTTTCCCAAGGTATATTCCCTAGACTGGTAGTGCCCTTGGCTCTGTAGCTCTGTTCTTTACTTGTTTTAGGGAACAGAATGCACTCCTCCAGAGAGGCAGTTGCCAATTTACATCCCGCCCATCAGCATAACAAGGCTCCCTGTTCTCCAGGGCCTGTCTTGCCTTTCTTGTTCTTACACATTTTGTGGATGTCCCTTTTGACCGGTGGGAAGTGATACTTCTTTGTAGTGCAGATTTGCATTGCCCGCTTGCTTGCTTGGCCAAAAAGGGCGTATGCGTTTTCTCCTGAATATATTCAGGAGAAAATGCATACGCCCTTTTTGGCCAAGTGCATCATTGTCGAAGTTGTGCCCCTCTTCCTGTGCTTTAAAGGCGATTCCAACGTACCTCTTGAAATCTGTTTCCTGCTATTCTGCCTCGCTTTCAAGTCCGCCTCGTTGCCTTCCCTCAACAGATTTTTGGACGATAGTTGTCCTTTATTACTCGGCCAGTTTGTGAATTGCTGTGCCCCTGAGCTCCATTTTTCAACTCGCTTTTGGTGAGCTGACCGCAAGTCCAAAATTTTGGTTCAGGACCTATACTGGTTCCCGGTGGGTGGCTGAGAATTTGGTTAATTCTTCTTCCTGCCGGGAAATTACAGTGATATGTGCCCGTCCAAATGCCTAACAGCTACTCTCTCATTGGTTCTCCCTCTTCCCTTTCATCCTCTGCCAAATTGGCAACCTGTGCGAACCAAGAGGTTAAAGGGGCTGTCTCTCCAAGTTGGGAGGTTGATAGTAAAGCAGACGGAAAGTCAAACCGGAGCACCAGGGGAGGGACTATGCGTTGAGTTTTAGAAACCTTTCGTATTCACAGTGTGTCCGTTCTCTAGGTTTCCCGCACATGTTATAGCTGTAGTAATATTCCCTTCAACCTGGAGAGTTCGGACCCATGGAATGGGTGCCATGCATTATTGCTTTAAAGGGGCTGCATTTGCTCACCCAATCTCACCAATCGTCTCAGTCCCAAGTGTCCCTCCTTATGCCACATCCAGCTGTCGTTGTAGATAGGGTCATTCCAGCCTTCATCAGAGACCCTTAAAGAATTGTAAAGAATTTCCCAGTTTTTTTGTTTTGTTTTTGAAATTCCTTTTTATAGTGGGTTTGAGCTGATTCTCGCTGCCATGTTTATGCCAGTCTAGACACACTTGATTCCCTTACGGAGACATATCAATACATAGGTATTAAGATTCTTACTAGTCAGATATTTTCCTCTGCGGGAAATATGGGGTTTTGAGTCCCTTTCGCTGAGGACGGTGTAGGTATTGTCTATTCCATAGTTGGTTTTGGAACGGTACCTGTGCTTATATCAAACTCTGGTTTTATGCATCACCCCACCTCTCCTTCCCCCTTAAGCAGGTATAAGAGTGTTTTCTAAATGTGAGACACTGTTCTCTTTCCTAACTCAGTTCAAGTGTAGCCATGTTTACAGGATCTTCATAAGTGATATCTTATGATAAGTTTCTTTTTCTGTGTGACTTATTTCACTTAGAATCATCGTACCTGAATCCACCCATTTTGCTGCTACTTGTCTTATGACATTGATTTCATGGCTGAGGGATATTCCATCATACGTAAGTACCACAATTTTTTGAACCATGTTTATATTTTCTGGGATACTTAAGGTGTATCCAAGTTGAGGTCCTTGTATGCAGTGCAGCCCTAAATTTTGTGGTGGCTCTGTCTTATTGATTTTCAGTTTTCCCAAGGTATATTCCCTAGACTGGTAGTGCCCTTGGCTCTGTAGCTCTGTTCTTTACTTGTTTTGGGGAACAGAATGCACTCCTCCAGAGAGGCAGTTGGCAATTTACATCCCGCCCATCAGCATAACAAGGCTCCCTGTTCTCCAGGGCCTGTCTTGCCTTTCTTGTTCTTACACATTTTGTGGATGTCCCTTTTGACCGGTGGGAAGTGATACTTCTTTGTAGTGCAGATTTGCATTGCCCGCTTGCTTGCTTGGCCAAAAAGGGCGTATGCGTTTTCTCCTGAATATATTCAGGAGAAAACGCATACGCCCTTTTTGGCCAAGTGCATCATTGTCGAAGTTGTGCCCCTCTTCCTGTGCTTTAAAGGCGATTCCATCGTACCTCTTGAAATCTGTTTCCTGCTATTCTGCCTCGCTTTCAAGTCCGCCTCGTTGCCTTCCCTCAACAGATTTTTGGACGATAGTTGTCCTTTATTACTCGGCCAGTTTGTGAATTGCTGTGCCCCTGAGCTCCATTTTTCAACTCGTTTTTGGTGAGCTGACCGCAAGTCCAAAATTTTGGTTCAGGACCTATACTGGTTCCCGGTGGGTGGCTGAGAATTTGGTTAATTCTTCTTCCTGCCGGGAAATTACAGTGATCTGTGCCCGTCCAAATGCCTAACAGCTACTCTCTCATTGGTTCTCCCTCTTCCCTTTCATCCACTGCCAAATTGGCAACCTGTGCGAACCAAGAGGTTAAAGGGGCTGTCTCTCCAAGTTGGGAGGTTGATAGTAAAGCAGACGGAAAGTCAAACCGGAGCACCAGGGGTGGGACTATTCGTTGAGTTTTAGAAACCTTTCGAATTCACAGTGTGTCCGTTCTCTAGGTTTCCCGCACATGTTATAGCTGTAGTAATATTCCCTTCAACCTGGAGAGTTCGGACCCATGGAATGGGTGCCATGCATTATTGCTTTAAAGGGTCTGCATTTGCTCACCCAATCTCACCAATCGTCTCAGTCCCAAGTGTCCCTCCTTATGCCACATCCAGCTGTCGTTGTAGATAGGGTCATTCCAGCTTTCATCAGAGACCCTGAAGGAATTGTAAAGAATTTCCCAGTTTTTTTGTTTTGTTTTTGAAATTCCTTTTTATAGTGGGTTTGAGCTGATTCTCGCTGCCATGTTTATGCCAGTCTAGACACACTTGATTCCCTTACGGAGACATATCAATACATAGGTTTTAAGATTCTTACTAGTCAGATATTTTCCTCTGCGGGAAATATGGTGTTTCGAGTCCCTTTCGCTGAGGACGGTGTAGGTCTTGTCTATTCCATAGTTGGTTTTTGGAACGGTACCTGTGCTTATATCAAACTCTGGTTTTATGCATCACCCCACCTCTCCTTCCCCCTTAAGCAGGTATAAGAGTGTTTTCTAAATGTGAGACACTGTTCTCTTTCCTAACTCAGTTCAAGTGTAGCCATGTTTACAGGATCTTCATAAGTGATATCTTATGATAAGTTTCTTTTTCTGTGTGACTTATTTCACTTAGAATCATCGTACCTGAATCCACCCATTTTGCTGCTACTGGTCTTATGACATTGATTTCATGGCTGAGGGATATTCCATCGTACGTAAGTACCACAATTTTTTGAACCATGTTTATATTTTCTGGGATACTTAAGGTGTATCCAAGTTGAGGTCCTTGTATGCAGTGCAGCCCTAAATTTTGGGGTGGCTCTGTCTTATTGATTTTCAGTTTTCCCAAGGTATATTCCCTAGACTGGTAGTGCCCTTGGCTCTGTAGCTCTGTTCTTTACTTGTTTTAGGGAACAGAATGCACTCCTCCAGAGAGGCAGTTGGCAATTTACATCCCGCCCATCAGCATAACAAGGCTCCCTGTTCTCCAGGGCCTGTCTTGCCTTTCTTGTTCTTACACATTTTGTGGATGTCCCTTTTGACCGGTGGGAAGTGATACTTCTTTGTAGTGCAGATTTGCATTGCCCGCTTGCTTGCTTGGCCAAAAAGGGCGTATGCGTTTTCTCCTGAATATATTCAGGAGAAAACGCATACGCCCTTTTTGGCCAAGTGCATCATTGTCGAAGTTGTGCCCCTCTTCCTGTGCTTTAAAGGCGATTCCAACGTACCTCTTGAAATCTGTTTCCTGCTATTCTGCCTCGCTTTCAAGTCCGCCTCGTTGCCTTCCCTCAACAGATTTTTGGACGATAGTTGTCCTTTATTACTCGGCCAGTTTGTGAATTGCTGTGCCCCTGAGCTCCATTTTTCAACTCGTTTTTGGTGAGCTGACCGCAAGTCCAAAATTTTGGTTCAGGACCTATACTGGTTCCCGGTGGGTGGCTGAGAATTTGGTTAATTCTTCTTCCTGCCGGGAAATTACAGTGATATGTGACCGTCCAAATGCCTAACAGCTACTCTCTCATTGGTTCTCCCTCTTCCCTTTCATCCTCTGCCAAATTGGCAACCTGTACGAACCAAGAGGTTAAAGGGGCTGTCTCTCCAAGTTGGGAGGTTGATAGTAAAGCAGACGGAAAGTCAAACCGGAGCACCAGGAGAGGGACTATGCGTTGAGTTTTAGAAACCTTTCGTATTCACAGTGTGTCCGTTCTCTAGGTTTCCCGCACATGTTATAGCTGTAGTAATATTACCTTCAACCTGGAGAGTTCGGACCGATGGAATGGGTGCCATGCATTATTGCTTTAAAGGGTCTGCATTTGCTCACCCAATCTCACCAATCGTCTCAGTCCCAAGTGTCCCTCCTTATGCCACATCCAGCTGTCATTGTAGATAGGGTCATTCCAGCCTTCATCAGAGACCCTGAAGGAATTGCAAAGAATTTCCCAGTTTTTTTGTTTTGTTTTTGAAATTCCTTTTTATAGTGGGTTTGAGCTGATTCTCGCTGCCATGTTTATGCCAGTCTAGACACACTTGATTCCCTTACGGAGACATATCAATACATAGGTTTTAAGATTCTTACTAGTCAGATATTTTCCTCTGCGGGAAATATGGGGTTTTGAGTCCCTTTCGCTGAGGACGGTGTAGGTCTTGTCTATTCCATAGTTGGTTTTTGGAACGGTACCTGTGCTTATATCAAACTCTGGTTTTATGCATCACCCCACCTCTCCTTCCCCCTTAAGCAGGTATAAGAGTGTTTTCTAAATGTGAGACACTGTTCTCTTTCCTAACTCAGTTCAAGTGTAGCCATGTTTACAGGATCTTCATAAGTGATATCTTATGATAAGTTTCTTTTTCTGTGTGACTTATTTCACTTAGAATCATCGTACCTGAATCCACCCATTTTGCTGCTACTGGTCTTATGACATTGATTTCATGGCTGAGGGATATTCCATCGTACGTAAGTACCACAATTTTTTGAACCATGTTTATATTTTCTGGGATGCTTAAGGTGTATCCAAGTTGAGGTCCTTGTATGCAGTGCAGCCCTAAATTTTGGGGTGGCTCTGTCTTATTGATTTTCAGTTTTCCCAAGGTATATTCCCTAGACTGGTAGTGCCCTTGGCTCTGTAGCTCTGTTCTTTACTTGTTTTAGGGAACAGAATGCACTCCTCCAGAGAGGCAGTTGGCAATTTACATCCCGCCCATCAGCATAACAAGGCTCCCTGTTCTCCAGGGCCTGTCTTGCCTTTCTTGTTCTTACACATTTTGTGGATGTCCCTTTTGACCGGTGGGAAGTCATACTTCTTTGTAGTGCAGATTTGCATTGCCCGCTTGCTTGCTTGGCCAAAAAGGGCGTATGCGTTTTCTCCTGAATATATTCAGGAGAAAACGCATACGCCCTTTTTGGCCAAGTGCATCATTGTCGAAGTTGTACCCCTCTTCCTGTGCTTTAAAGGCGATTCCATCGTACCTCTTGAAATCTGTTTCCTGCTATTCTGCCTCACTTTCAAGTCCGCCTCGTTGCCTTCCCTCAACAGATTTTTGGACGATAGTTGTCTTTTATTACTCGGCCAGTTTGTGAATTGCTGTGCCCCTGAGCTCCATTTTTCAACTCGTTTTTGGTGAGCTGACCGCAAGTCCAAAATTTTGGTTCAGGACCTATACTGGTTCCCGGTGGCTGGCTGAGAATTTGGTTAATTCTTCTTCCTGCCGGGAAATTACAGTGATATGTGCCCGTCCAAATGCCTAACAGCTACTCTCTCATTGGTTCTCCCTCTTCCCTTTCATCCACTGCCAAATTGGCAACCTGTGCGAACCAAGAGGTTAAAGGGGCTGTCTCTCCAAGTTGGGAGGTTGATAGTAAAGCAGACGGAAAGTCAAACCGGAGCACCAGGGGTGGGACTATTCGTTGAGTTTTAGAAACCTTTCGTATTCACAGTGTGTCCGTTCTCTAGGTTTCCCGCTCATGTTATAGCTGTAGTAATATTCCCTTCAACCTGGAGAGTTCGGACCCATGGAATGGGTGCCATGCATTATTGCTTTAAAGGGTCTGCATTTGCTCACCCAATCTCACCAATCGTCTCAGTCCCAAGTGTCCCTCCTTATGCCACATCCAGCTGTCGTTGTAGATAGGGTCATTCCAGCTTTCATCAGAGACCCTGAAGGAATTGTAAAGAATTTCCCAGTTTTTTTGTTTTGTTTTTGAAATTCCTTTTTATAGTGCGTTTGAGCTGATTCTCGCTGCCATGTTTATGCCAGTCTAGACACACTTGATTCCCTTACGGAGACATATCAATACATAGGTTTTAAGATTCTTACTAGTCAGATATTTTCCTCTGCGGGAAATATGGGGTTTTGAGTCCCTTTCGCTGAGGATGGTGTAGGTCTTGTCTATTCCATAGTTGGTTTTTGGAACGGTACCTGTGCTTATATCAAACTCTGGTTTTATGCATCACCCCACCTCTCCTTCCCCCTTAAGCAGGTATAAGAGTGTTTTCTAAATGTGAGACACTGTTCTCTTTCCTAACTCAGTTCAAGTGTAGCCATGTTTACAGGATCTTCATAAGTGATATCTTATGATAAGTTTCTTTTTCTGTTTGACTTATTTCACTTAGAATCATCGTACCTGAATCCACCCATTTTGCTGCTACTGGTCTTATGACATTGATTTCATGGCTGAGGGATATTCCATCGTACGTAAGTACCACAATTTTTTGAACCATGTTTATATTTTCTGGGATACTTAAGGTGTATCCAAGTTGAGGCCCTTGTATGCAGTGCAGCCCTAAATTTTGGGGTGGCTCTGTCTTATTGATTTTCAGTTTTCCCAAGGTATATTCCCTAGACTGGTAGTGCCCTTGGCTCTGTAGCTCTGTTCTTTACTTGTTTTAGGGAACAGAATGCACTCCTCCAGAGAGGCAGTTGGCAATTTACATCCCGCCCATCAGCATAACAAGGCTCCCTGTTCTCCAGGGCCTGTCTTGCCTTTCTTGTTCTTACACATTTTGTGGATGTCCCTTTTGACCGGTGGGAAGTGATACTTCTTTGTAGTGCAGATTTGCATTGCCCGCTTGCTTGCTTGGCCAAAAAGGGCGTATGCGTTTTCTCCTGAATATATTCAGGAGAAAACGCATACGCCCTTTTTGGCCAAGTGCATCATTGTCGAAGTTGTGCCCCTCTTCCTGTGCTTTAAAGGCGATTCCAACGTACCTCTTGAAATCTGTTTCCTGCTATTCTGCCTCGCTTTCAAGTCCGCCTCGTTGCCTTCCCTCAACAGATTTTTGGACGATAGTTGTCCTTTATTACTCGGCCAGTTTGTGAATTGCTGTGCCCCTGAGCTCCATTTTTCAACTCGTTTTTGGTGAGCTGACCGCAAGTCCAAAATTTTGGTTCAGGACCTATACTGGTTCCCGGTGGGTGGCTGAGAATTTGGTTAATTCTTCTTCCTGCCGGGAAATTACAGTGATATGTGCCCGTCCAAATGCCTAACAGCTACTCTCTCATTGGTTCTCCCTCTTCCCTTTCATCCTCTGCAAAATTGGCAACCTGTGCGAACCAAGAGGTTAAAGGGGCTGTCTCTCCAAGTTGGGAGGTTGATAGTAAAGCAGACGGAAAGTCAAACCGGAGCACCAGTGGTGGGACTATTCGTTGAGTTTTAGAAACCTTTCGTATTCACAGTGTGTCCGTTCTCTAGGTTTCCCGCACATGTTATAGCTGTAGTAACATTCCCTTCAACCTGGAGAGTTCGGACCCATGGCATGGGTGCCATGCATTATTGCTTTAAAGGGTCTGCATTTGCTCACCCAATCTCACCAATCGTCTCAGTCCCAAGTGTCCCTACTTATGCCACATCCAGCTGTCGTTGTAGATAGGGTCATTCCAGCCTTCATCAGAGACCCTGAAGGAATTGCAAAGAATTTCCCAGTTTTTTTGTTTTGTTTTTGAAATTCCTTTTTATAGTGGGTTTGAGCTGATTCTCGCTGCCATGTTTATGCCAGTCTAGACACACTTGATTCCCTTACGGAGACATATCAATACATAGGTTTTAAGATTCTTACTAGTCAGATATTTTCCTCTGCGGGAAATATGGGGTTTTGAGTCCCTTTCGCTGAGGACGGTGTAGGTCTTGTCTATTCCATAGTTGGTTTTTGGAACGGTACCTGTGCTTATATCAAACTCTGGTTTTATGCATCACCCCACCTCTCCTTCCCCCTTAAGCAGGTATAAGAGTGTTTTCTAAATGTGAGACACTGTTCTCTTTCCTAACTCAGTTCAAGTGTAGCCATGTTTACAGGATCTTCATAAGTGATATCTTATGATAAGTTTCTTTTTCTGTGTGACTTATTTCACTTAGAATCATCGTACCTGAATCCACCCATTTTGCTGCTACTGGTCTTATGACATTGATTTCATGGCTGAGGGATATTCCATCGTACGTAAGTACCACAATTTTTTGAACCATGTTTATATTTTCTGGGATGCTTAAGGTGTATCCAAGTTGAGGTCCTTGTATGCAGTGCAGCCCTAAATTTTGGGGTGGCTCTGTCTTATTGATTTTCAGTTTTCCCAAGTTATATTCCCTAGACTGGTAGTGCCCTTGGCTCTGTAGCTCTGTTCTTTACTTGTTTTAGGGAACAGAATGCACTCCTCCAGAGAGGCAGTTGGCAATTTACATCCCGCCCATCAGCATAACAAGGCTCCCTGTTCTCCAGGGCCTGTCTTGCCTTTCTTGTTCTTACACATTTTGTGGATGTCCCTTTTGACCGGTGGGAAGTCATACTTCTTTGTAGTGCAGATTTGCATTGCCCGCTTGCTTGCTTGGCCAAAAAGGGCGTATGCGTTTTCTCCTGAATATATTCAGGAGAAAACGCATACGCCCTTTTTGGCCAAGTGCATCATTGTCGAAGTTGTACCCCTCTTCCTGTGCTTTAAAGGCGATTCCATCGTACCTCTTGAAATCTGTTTCCTGCTATTCTGCCTCGCTTTCAAGTCCGCCTCGTTGCCTTCCCTCAACAGATTTTTGGACGATAGTTGTCTTTTATTACTCGGCCAGTTTGTGAATTGCTGTGCCCCTGAGCTCCATTTTTCAACTCGTTTTTGGTGAGCTGACCGCAAGTCCAAAATTTTGGTTCAGGACCTATACTGGTTCCCGGTGGGTGGCTGAGAATTTGGTTAATTCTTCTTCCTGCCGGGAAATTACAGTGATATGTGCCCGTCCAAATGCCTAACAGCTACTCTCTCATTGGTTCTCCCTCTTCCCTTTCATCCACTGCCAAATTGGCAACCTGTGCGAACCAAGAGGTTAAAGGGGCTGTCTCTCCAAGTTGGGAGGTTGATAGTAAAGCAGACGGAAAGTCAAACCGGAGCACCAGGGGTGGGACTATTCGTTGAGTTTTAGAAACCTTTCGTATTCACAGTGTGTCCGTTCTCTAGGTTTCCCGCTCATGTTATAGCTGTAGTAATATTCCCTTCAACCTGGAGAGTTCGGACCCATGGAATGGGTGCCATGCATTATTGCTTTAAAGGGTCTGCATTTGCTCACCCAATCTCACCAATCGTCTCAGTCCCAAGTGTCCCTCCTTATGCCACATCCAGCTGTCGTTGTAGATAGGGTCATTCCAGCTTTCATCAGAGACCCTGAAGGAATTGTAAAGAATTTCCCAGTTTTTTTGTTTTGTTTTTGAAATTCCTTTTTATAGTGCGTTTGAGCTGATTCTCGCTGCCATGTTTATGCCAGTCTAGACACACTTGATTCCCTTACGGAGACATATCAATACATAGGTTTTAAGATTCTTACTAGTCAGATATTTTCCTCTGCGGGAAATATGGGGTTTTGAGTCCCTTTCGCTGAGGATGGTGTAGGTCTTGTCTATTCCATAGTTGGTTTTTGGAACGGTACCTGTGCTTATATCAAACTCTGGTTTTATGCATCACCCCACCTCTCCTTCCCCCTTAAGCAGGTATAAGAGTGTTTTCTAAATGTGAGACACTGTTCTCTTTCCTAACTCAGTTCAAGTGTAGCCATGTTTACAGGATCTTCATAAGTGATATCTTATGATAAGTTTCTTTTTCTGTTTGACTTATTTCACTTAGAATCATCGTACCTGAATCCACCCATTTTGCTGCTACTGGTCTTATGACATTGATTTCATGGCTGAGGGATATTCCATCGTACGTAAGTACCACAATTTTTTGAACCATGTTTATATTTTCTGGGATACTTAAGGTGTATCCAAGTTGAGGCCCTTGTATGCAGTGCAGCCCTAAATTTTGGGGTGGCTCTGTCTTATTGATTTTCAGTTTTCCCAAGGTATATTCCCTAGACTGGTAGTGCCCTTGGCTCTGTAGCTCTGTTCTTTACTTGTTTTAGGGAACAGAATGCACTCCTCCAGAGAGGCAGTTGGCAATTTACATCCCGCCCATCAGCATAACAAGGCTCCCTGTTCTCCAGGGCCTGTCTTGCCTTTCTTGTTCTTACACATTTTGTGGATGTCCCTTTTGACCGGTGGGAAGTGATACTTCTTTGTAGTGCAGATTTGCATTGCCCGCTTGCTTGCTTGGCCAAAAAGGGCGTATGCGTTTTCTCCTGAATATATTCAGGAGAAAACGCATACGCCCTTTTTGGCCAAGTGCATCATTGTCGAAGTTGTGCCCCTCTTCCTGTGCTTTAAAGGCGATTCCAACGTACCTCTTGAAATCTGTTTCCTGCTATTCTGCCTCGCTTTCAAGTCCGCCTCGTTGCCTTCCCTCAACAGATTTTTGGACGATAGTTGTCCTTTATTACTCGGCCAGTTTGTGAATTGCTGTGCCCCTGAGCTCCATTTTTCAACTCGTTTTTGGTGAGCTGACCGCAAGTCCAAAATTTTGGTTCAGGACCTATACTGGTTCCCGGTGGGTGGCTGAGAATTTGGTTAATTCTTCTTCCTGCCGGGAAATTACAGTGATATGTGCCCGTCCAAATGCCTAACAGCTACTCTCTCATTGGTTCTCCCTCTTCCCTTTCATCCTCTGCAAAATTGGCAACCTGTGCGAACCAAGAGGTTAAAGGGGCTGTCTCTCCAAGTTGGGAGGTTGATAGTAAAGCAGACGAAAAGTCAAACCGGAGCACCAGGAGAGGGACTATTCGTTGAGTTTTAGAAACCTTTCGTCTTCACAGGGTGTCCGTTCTCTAGGTTTCCCGCACATGTTATAGCTGTAGTAACATTCCCTTCAACCTGGAGAGTTCGGACCCATGGAATGGGTGCCATGCATTATTGCTTTAAAGGGTCTGCATTTGCTCACCCAATCTCACCAATCGTCTCAGTCCCAAGTGTCCCTCCTTATGCCACATCCAGCTGTCGTTGTAGATAGGGTCATTCCAGATTTCATCAGAGACCCTGAAGGAATTGTAAAGAATTTCCCCGTTTTTTTGTTTTGTTTTTGAAATTCCTTTTTATAGTGGGTTTGAGCTGATTCTCGCTGCCATGTTTATGCCAGTCTAGACACACTTGATTCCCTTACGGAGACATATCAATACATAGGTTTTAAGATTCTTACTAGTCAGATATTTTCCTCTGCGGGAAATATGGGGTTTTGAGTCCCTTTCACTGAGGACGGTGTAGGTCTTGTCTATTCCATAGTTGGTTTTTGGAACGGTACCTGTGCTTATATCAAACTCTGCTTTTATTCATCACCCCACCTCTCCTTCCCCCTTAAGCAGGTATAAGAGTGTTTTCTAAATGTGAGACACTGTTCTCCTTCCTAACTCAGTTCAAATGTAGCCATGTTTACAGGATCTTCATAAGTGATATCTTATGATATGTTTCTTTTTCTGTGTGACTTATTTCACTTAGAATCATCGTACCTGAATCCACCCATTTTGCTGCTACTGGTCTTATGACATTGATTTCATGGCTGAGGGATATTCCATCGTACGTAAGTACCACAATTTTTTGAACCATGTTTATATTTTCTGGGATATTTAAGGTGTATCCAAGTTGAGGTCCTTGTATGCAGTGCAGCCCTAAATTTTGGGGTGGCTCTGTCTTATTGATTTTCAGTTTTCCCAAGGTATATTCCCTAGACTGGTAGTGCCCTTGGCTCTGTAGCTCTGTTCTTTACTTGTTTTAGGGAACAGAATGCACTCCTCCAGAGAGGCAGTTGGCAATTTACATCCCGCCCATCAGCATAACAAGGCTCCCTGTTCTCCAGGGCCTGTCTTGCTTTTCTTGTTCTTACACATTTTGTGGATGTCCCTTTTGACCAGTGGGAAGTGATACTTCTTTGTAGTGCAGATTTGCATTGCCTGCTTGCTTGCTTGGCCAAAAAGGGCGTATGCGTTTTCTCCTGAATATATTCAGGATAAAACGCATACGCCCTTTTTGGCCAAGTGCATCATTGTCCAAGATGTGCCCCTCTTCCTGTGCTTTAAAGGCGATTCCAACGTACCTCTTGAAATCTGTTTCCTGCTATTCTGCCTCGCTTTCAAGTCCGCCTCGTTGCCTTCCCTCAACAGATTTTTGGACGATAGTTGTCCTTTATTACTCGGCCAGTTTGTGAATTGCTGTGCCCCTGATCTCCATTTTTCAACTCGTTTTTGGTAAGCTGACCGCAAGTCCAAAATTTTGGTTCAGGACCTATACTGGTTCCCGGTGGGTGGCTGAGAATTTGGTTAATTCTTCTTCCTGCCGGGAAATTACAGTGATATGTGCCCGTCCAAATGCCTAACAGCTACTCTCTCATTGGTTCTCCCTCTTCCCTTTCATCCTCTGCCAAATTGGCAACCTGTGCGAACCAAGAAGTTAAAGGGGCTGTCTCTCCAAGTTGGGAGGTTGATAGTAAAGCAGACGGAAAGTCAAACCAGAGCACCAGGAGAGGGACTATTCGTTGAGTTTTAGAAACCTTTCGTATTCACAGTGTGTCCGTTCCCTAGGTTTCCCGCACATGTTATAGCTGTAGTAATATTCCCTTCAACCTGGAGAGTTCGGACCCATGGAATGGGTGCCATGCATTATTGCTTTAAAGGGTCTGCATTTGCTCACCCAATCTCACCAATCGTCTCAGTCCCAAGTGTCCCTCCTTATGCCACATCCAGCTGTCGTTGTAGATAGGGTCATTCCAGCTTTCATCAGAGACCCTGAAGGAATTGTAAAGAATTTCCCAGTTTTTTTGTTTTGTTTTTGAAAATCCTTTTTATAGTGGGTTTGAGCTGATTCTCACTGCCATGTTTATGCCAGTCTAGACACACTTGATTCCCTTATGGAGACATATCAATACATAGGTTTTAAGATTCTTACTAGTCAGATATTTTCCTCTGCGGGAAATATGGGGTTTTGAGTCCCTTTCGCTGAGGACGGTGTAGGTCTTGTCTATTCCATAGTTGGTTTTTGGAACGGTACCTGTGCTTATATCAAACTCTGGTTTTATGCATCACCCCACCTCTCCTTCCCCCTTAAGCAGGTATAAGAGTGTTTTCTAAATGTGAGACACTGTTCTCTTTCCTAACTCATTTCAAGTGTAGCCATGTTTACAGGATCTTCATAAGTGATATCTTATGATAAGTTTCTTTTTCTGTGTGACTTATTTCACTTAGAATCATCGTACCTGAATCCACCCATTTTGCTGCTACTGGTCTTATGACATTGATTACATGGCTGAGGGATATTCCATCGTACGTAAGTACCACAATTTTTTGAACCATGTTTATATTTTCTGGGATACTTAAGGTGTATCCAAGTTGAGGTCCTTGTATGCAGTGCAGCCCTAAATTTTGGGGTGGCTCTGTCTTATTGATTTTCAGTTTTCCCAAGGTATATTCCCTAGGCTGGTAGTGCCCTTGGCTCTGTAGCTCTGTTCTTTATTTGTTTTAGGGAACAGAATGCACTCCTCCAGAGAGGCAGTTGGCAATTTACATCCCGCCCATCAGCATAACAAGGCTCCCTGTTCTCCAGGGCCTGTCTTGCCTTTCTTGTTCTTACACATTTTGTGGATGTCCCTTTTGACCGGTGGGAAGTGATACTTCTTTGTAGTGCAGATTTGCATTGCCCGCTTGCTTGCTTGGCCAAAAAGGGCGTATGCGTTTTCTCCTGAATATATTCAGGAGAAAACGCATACGCCCTTTTTGGCCAAGTGCATCATTGTCGAAGTTGTGCCCCTCTTCCTGTGCTTTAAAGGCGATTCCAACGTACCTCTTGAAATCTGTTTCCTGCTATTCTGCCTCGCTTTCAAGTCCGCCTCGTTGCCTTCCCTCAACAGATTTTTGGACGATAGTTGTCCTTTATTACTCGGCCAGTTTGTGAATTGCTGGGCCCCTGAGCTCCATTTTTCAACTCGTTTTTGGTGAGCTGACCGCAAGTCCAAAATTTTGGTTCAGGACCTATACTGGTTCCCGGTGGGTGGCTGAGAATTTGGTTAATTCTTCTTCCTGCCGGGAAATTACAGTGATATGTGCCCGTCCAAATTCCTAACAGCTACTCTCTCGTTGGTTCTCCCTCTTCCCTTTCATCCTCTGCCAAATTGGCAACCTGTGCGAACCAAGAGGTTAAAGGGGCTGTCTCTCCAAGTTGGGAGGTTGATAGTAAAGCAGACGGAAAGTCAAACCGGAGCACCAGGAGAGGGACTATTCGTTGAGTTTTAGAAACCTTTCGTATTCACAGTGTGTCCGTTCTCTAGGTTTCCCTCACATGTTATAGCTGTAGTAATATTCCCTTCAACCTGGAGAGTTCGGACCCATGGAATGGGTGCCATGCATTATTGCTTTAAAGGGTCTGCATTTGCTCACCCAATCTCACCAATCGTCTCAGTCCCAAGTGTCCCTCCTTATGCCACATCCAGCTGTCGTTGTAGATAGGGTCATTCCAGCTTTCATCAGAGACCCTGAAGGGATTGTAAAGAATTTCCCCGTTTTTTTGTTTTGTTTTTGAAATTCCTTTTTATAGTGGGTTTGAGCTGATTCTCGCTGCCATGTTTATGCCAGTCTAGACACACTTGATTCCCTTATGGAGACATATCAATACATAGGTTTTAAGATTCTTACTAGTCAGATATTTTCCTCTGCGGGAAATATGGGGTTTTGAGTCCCTTTCGCTGAGGACGGTGTAGGTCTTGTCTATTCCATAGTTGGTTTTTGGAACGGTACCTGTGCTTATATCAAACTCTGGTTTTATGCATCACCCCACCTCTCCTTCCCCCTTAAGCAGGTATAAGAGTGTTTTCTAAATGTGAGACACTGTTCTCTTTCCTAACTCAGTTCAAGTGTAGCCATGTTTACAGGATCTTCATAAGTGATATCTTATGATAAGTTTCTTTTTCTGTGTGACTTATTTCACTTAGAATCATCGTACCTGAATCCACCCATTTTGCTGCTACTGGTCTTATGACATTGATTTCATGGCTGAGGGATATTCCATCGTACGTAAGTACCACAATTTTTTGAACCATGTTTATATTTTCTGGGATATTTAAGGTGTATCCAAGTTGAGGTCCTTGTATGCAGTGCAGCCCTAAATTTTGGGGTGGCTCTGTCTTATTGATTTTCAGTTTTCCCAAGGTATATTCCCTAGACTGGTAGTGCCCTTGGCTCTGTAGCTCTGTTCTTTACTTGTTTTAGGGAACAGAATGCACTCCTCCAGAGAGGCAGTTGGCAATTTACATCCCGCCCATCAGCATAACAAGGCTCCCTGTTCTCCAGGGCCTGTCTTGCTTTTCTTGTTCTTACACATTTTGTGGATGTCCCTTTTGACCAGTGGGAAGTGATACTTCTTTGTAGTGCAGATTTGCATTGCCTGCTTGCTTGCTTGGCCAAAAACTGCGTATGCGTTTTCTCCTGAATATATTCAGGATAAAACGCATACGCCCTTTTTGGCCAAGTGCATCATTGTCCAAGATGTGCCCCTCTTCCTGTGCTTTAAAGGCGATTCCAACGTACCTCTTGAAATCTGTTTCCTGCTATTCTGCCTCGCTTTCAAGTCCGCCTCGTTGCCTTCCCTCAACAGATTTTTGGACGATAGTTGTCCTTTATTACTCGGCCAGTTTGTGAATTGCTGTGCCCCTGATCTCCATTTTTCAACTCGTTTTTGGAAAGCTGACCGCAAGTCCAAAATTTTGGTTCAGGACCTATACTGGTTCCCGGTGGGTGGCTGAGAATTTGGTTAATTCTTCTTCCTGCCGGGAAATTACAGTGATATGTGCCCGTCCAAATGCCTAACAGCTACTCTCTCATTGGTTCTCCCTCTTCCCTTTCATCCTCTGCCAAATTGGCAACCTGTGCGAACCAAGAAGTTAAAGGGGCTGTCTCTCCAAGTTGGGAGGTTGATAGTAAAGCAGACGGAAAGTCAAACCAGAGCACCAGGAGAGGGACTATTCGTTGAGTTTTAGAAACCTTTCGTATTCACAGTGTGTCCGTTCCCTAGGTTTCCCGCACATGTTATAGCTGTAGTAATATTCCCTTCAACCTGGAGAGTTCGGACCCATGGAATGGGTGCCATGCATTATTGCTTTAAAGGGTCTGCATTTGCTCACCCAATCTCACCAATCGTCTCAGTCCCAAGTGTCCCTCCTTATGCCACATCCAGCTGTCGTTGTAGATAGGGTCATTCCAGCTTTCATCAGAGACCCTGAAGGAATTGTAAAGAATTTCCCAGTTTTTTTGTTTTGTTTTTGAAAATCCTTTTTATAGTGGGTTTGAGCTGATTCTCGCTGCCATGTTTATGCCAGTCTAGACACACTTGATTCCCTTATGGAGACATATCAATACATAGGTTTTAAGATTCTTACTAGTCAGATATTTTCCTCTGCGGGAAATATGGGGTTTTGAGTCCCTTTCGCTGAGGACGGTGTAGGTCTTGTCTATTCCATAGTTGGTTTTTGGAACGGTACCTGTGCTTATATCAAACTCTGGTTTTATGCATCACCCCACCTCTCCTTCCCCCTTAAGCAGGTATAAGAGTGTTTTCTAAATGTGAGACACTGTTCTCTTTCCTAACTCAGTTCAAGTGTAGCCATGTTTACAGGATCTTCATAAGTGATATCTTATGATAAGTTTCTTTTTCTGTGTGACTTATTTCACTTAGAATCATCGTACCTGAATCCACCCATTTTGCTGCTACTGGTCTTATGACATTGATTTCATGGCTGAGGGATATTCCATCGTACGTAAGTACCACAATTTTTTGAACCATGTTTATATTTTCTGGGATGCTTAAGGTGTATCCAAGTTGAGGTCCTTGTATGCAGTGCAGCCCTAAATTTTGGGGTGGCTCTGTCTTATTGATTTTCAGTTTTCCCAAGGTATATTCCCTAGACTGGTAGTGCCCTTGGCTCTGTAGCTCTGTTCTTTACTTGTTTTAGGGAACAGAATGCACTCCTCCAGAGAGGCAGTTGGCAATTTACATCCCGCCCATCAGCATAACAAGGCTCCCTGTTCTCCAGGGCCTGTCTTGCCTTTCTTGTTCTTACACATTTTGTGGATGTCCCTTTTGACCGGTGGGAAGTGATACTTCTTTGTAGTGCAGATTTGCATTGCCCGCTTGCTTGCTTGGCCAAAAAGGGCGTATGCGTTTTCTCCTGAATATATTCAGGAGAAAACGCATACGCCCTTTTTGGCCAAGTGCATCATTGTCGAAGTTGTACCCCTCTTCCTGTGCTTTAAAGGCGATTCCATCGTACCTCTTGAAATCTGTTTCCTGCTATTCTGCCTCGCTTTCAAGTCCGCCTCGTTGCCTTCCCTCAACAGATTTTTGGACGATAGTTGTCTTTTATTACTCGGCCAGTTTGTGAATTGCTGTGCCCCTGAGCTCCATTTTTCAACTCGTTTTTGGTGAGCTGACCGCAAGTCCAAAATTTTGGTTCAGGACCTATACTGGTTCCCGGTGGGTGGCTGAGAATTTGGTTAATTCTTCTTCCTGCCGGGAAATTACAGTGATATGTGCCCGTCCAAATGCCTAACAGCTACTCTCTCATTGGTTCTCCCTCTTCCCTTTCATCCACTGCCAAATTGGCAACCTGTGCGAACCAAGAGGTTAAAGGGGCTGTCTCTCCAAGTTGGGAGGTTGATAGTAAAGCAGACGGAAAGTCAAACCGGAGCACCAGGGGTGGGACTATTCGTTGAGTTTTAGAAACCTTTCGTATTCACAGTGTGTCCGTTCTCTAGGTTTCCCGCTCATGTTATAGCTGTAGTAATATTCCCTTCAACCTGGAGAGTTCGGACCCATGGAATGGGTGCCATGCATTATTGCTTTAAAGGGTCTGCATTTGCTCACCCAATCTCACCAATCGTCTCAGTCCCAAGTGTCCCTCCTTATGCCACATCCAGCTGTCGTTGTAGATAGGGTCATTCCAGCTTTCATCAGAGACCCTGAAGGAATTGTAAAGAATTTCCCAGTTTTTTTGTTTTGTTTTTGAAATTCCTTTTTATAGTGCGTTTGAGCTGATTCTCGCTGCCATGTTTATGCCAGTCTAGACACACTTGATTCCCTTACGGAGACATATCAATACATAGGTTTTAAGATTCTTACTAGTCAGATATTTTCCTCTGCGGGAAATATGGGGTTTTGAGTCCCTTTCGCTGAGGATGGTGTAGGTCTTGTCTATTCCATAGTTGGTTTTTGGAACGGTACCTGTGCTTATATCAAACTCTGGTTTTATGCATCACCCCACCTCTCCTTCCCCCTTAAGCAGGTATAAGAGTGTTTTCTAAATGTGAGACACTGTTCTCTTTCCTAACTCAGTTCAAGTGTAGCCATGTTTACAGGATCTTCATAAGTGATATCTTATGATAAGTTTCTTTTTCTGTTTGACTTATTTCACTTAGAATCATCGTACCTGAATCCACCCATTTTGCTGCTACTGGTCTTATGACATTGATTTCATGGCTGAGGGATATTCCATCGTACGTAAGTACCACAATTTTTTGAACCATGTTTATATTTTCTGGGATACTTAAGGTGTATCCAAGTTGAGGCCCTTGTATGCAGTGCAGCCCTAAATTTTGGGGTGGCTCTGTCTTATTGATTTTCAGTTTTCCCAAGGTATATTCCCTAGACTGGTAGTGCCCTTGGCTCTGTAGCTCTGTTCTTTACTTGTTTTAGGGAACAGAATGCACTCCTCCAGAGAGGCAGTTGGCAATTTACATCCCGCCCATCAGCATAACAAGGCTCCCTGTTCTCCAGGGCCTGTCTTGCCTTTCTTGTTCTTACACATTTTGTGGATGTCCCTTTTGACCGGTGGGAAGTGATACTTCTTTGTAGTGCAGATTTGCATTGCCCGCTTGCTTGCTTGGCCAAAAAGGGCGTATGCGTTTTCTCCTGAATATATTCAGGAGAAAACGCATACGCCCTTTTTGGCCAAGTGCATCATTGTCGAAGTTGTGCCCCTCTTCCTGTGCTTTAAAGGCGATTCCAACGTACCTCTTGAAATCTGTTTCCTGCTATTCTGCCTCGCTTTCAAGTCCGCCTCGTTGCCTTCCCTCAACAGATTTTTGGACGATAGTTGTCCTTTATTACTCGGCCAGTTTGTGAATTGCTGTGCCCCTGAGCTCCATTTTTCAACTCGTTTTTGGTGAGCTGACCGCAAGTCCAAAATTTTGGTTCAGGACCTATACTGGTTCCCGGTGGGTGGCTGAGAATTTGGTTAATTCTTCTTCCTGCCGGGAAATTACAGTGATATGTGCCCGTCCAAATGCCTAACAGCTACTCTCTCATTGGTTCTCCCTCTTCCCTTTCATCCTCTGCAAAATTGGCAACCTGTGCGAACCAAGAGGTTAAAGGGGCTGTCTCTCCAAGTTGGGAGGTTGATAGTAAAGCAGACGGAAAGTCAAACCGGAGCACCAGTGGTGGGACTATTCGTTGAGTTTTAGAAACCTTTCGTATTCACAGTGTGTCCGTTCTCTAGGTTTCCCGCACATGTTATAGCTGTAGTAACATTCCCTTCAACCTGGAGAGTTCGGACCCATGGCATGGGTGCCATGCATTATTGCTTTAACGGGTCTGCATTTGCTCACCCAATCTCACCAATCGTCTCAGTCCCAAGTGTCCCTACTTATGCCACATCCAGCTGTCGTTGTAGATAGGGTCATTCCAGCCTTCATCAGAGACCCTTAAAGAATTGTAAAGAATTTCCCAGTTTTTTTTGTTTTGTTTTTGAAATTCCTTTTTATAGTGGGTTTGAGCTGATTCTCACTGCCATGTTTATGCCAGTCTAGACACACTTGATTCCCTTACGGAGACATATCAATACATAGGTATTAAGATTCTTACTAGTCAGATATTTTCCTCTGCGGGAAATATGGGGTTTTGAGTCCCTTTCGCTGAGGACGGTGTAGGTCTTGTCTATTCCATAGTTGGTTTTTGGAACGGTACCTGTGCTTATATCAAACTCTGGTTATATGCATCACCCCACCTCTCCTTCCCCCTTAAGCAGGTATAAGAGTGTTTTCTAAATGTGAGACACTGTTCTCTTTCCTAACTCAGTTCAAGTGTAGCCATGTTTACAGGATCTTCATAAGTGATATCTTATGATAAGTTTCTTTTTCTGTGTGACTTATTTCACTTAGAATCATCGTACCTGAATCCACCCATTTTGCTGCTACTGGTCTTATGACATTGATTTCATGGCTGAGGGATATTCCATCGTACGTAAGTACCACAATTTTTTGAACCATGTTCATATTTTCTGGGATACTTATGGTGTATCCAAGTTGAGGTCCTTGTATGCAGTGCAGCCCTAAATTTTGGGGTGGCTCTGTCTTATTGATTTTCAGTTTTCCCAAGGTATATTCCCTAGACTGGTAGTGCCCTTGGCTCTGTAGCTCTGTTCTTTACTTGTTTTAGGGAACAGAATGCACTCCTCCAGAGAGGCAGTTGGCAATTTACATCCCGCCCATCAGCATAACAAGGCTCCCTGTTCTCCAGGGCCTGTCTTGCCTTTCTTGTTCTTACACATTTTGTGGATGTCCCTTTTGACCGGTGGGAAGTGATACTTCTTTGTAGTGCAGATTTGCATTGCCCGCTTGCTTGCTTGGCCAAAAAGGGCGTATGCGTTTTCTCCTGAATATATTCAGGAGAAAACGCATACGCCCTTTTTGGCCAAGTGCATCATTGTCGAAGTTGTGACCCTCTTCCTGTGCTTTAAAGGCGATTCCAACGTACCTCTTGAAATCTGTTTCCTGCTATTCTGCCTCGCTTTCAAGTCCGCCTCGTTGCCTTCCCTCAACAGATTTTTGGACGATAGTTGTCCTTTATTACTCGGCCAGTTTGTGAATTGCTGTGCCCCTGAGCTCCATTTTTCAACTCGTTTTTGGTGAGCTGACCGCAAGTCCAAAATTTTGGTTCAGGACCTATACTGGTTCCCGGTGGGTGGCTGAGAATTTGGTTAATTCTTCTTCCTGCCGGGAAATTACAGTGATATGTGCCCGTCCAAATGCCTAACAGCTACTCTCTCGTTGGTTCTCCCTCTTCCCTTTCATCCTCTGCCAAATTGGCAACCTGTGCGAACCAAGAGGTTAAAGGGGCTGTCTCTCCAAGTTGGGAGGTTGATAGTAAAGCAGACGGAAAGTCAAACCGGAGCACCAGGAGAGGGACTATTCGTTGAGTTTTAGAAACCTTTCGTATTCACAGTGTGTCCGTTCTCTAGGTTTCCCTCACATGTTATAGCTGTAGTAATATTCCCTTCAACCTGGAGAGTTCGGACCCATGGAATGGGTGCCATGCATTATTGCTTTAAAGGGTCTGCATTTGCTCACCCAATCTCACCAATCGTCTCAGTCCCAAGTGTCCCTCCTTATGCCACATCCAGCTGTCGTTGTAGATAGGGTCATTCCAGCTTTCATCAGAGACCCTGAAGGAATTGTAAAGAATTTCCCAGTTTTTTTGTTTTGTTTTTGAAAATCCTTTTTATAGTGGGTTTGAGCTGATTCTCGCTGCCATGTTTATGCCAGTCTAGACACACTTGATTCCCTTATGGAGACATATCAATACATAGGTTTTAAGATTCTTACTAGTCAGATATTTTCCTCTGCGGGAAATATGGGGTTTTGAGTCCCTTTCGCTGAGGACGGTGTAGGTCTTGTCTATTCCATAGTTGGTTTTTGGAACGGTACCTGTGCTTATATCAAACTCTGGTTTTATGCATCACCCCACCTCTCCTTCCCCCTTAAGCAGGTATAAGAGTGTTTTCTAAATGTGAGACACTGTTCTCTTTCCTAACTCATTTCAAGTGTAGCCATGTTTACAGGATCTTCATAAGTGATATCTTATGATAAGTTTCTTTTTCTGTGTGACTTATTTCACTTAGAATCATCGTACCTGAATCCACCCATTTTGCTGCTACTGGTCTTATGACATTGATTTCATGGCTGAGGGATATTCCATCGTACGTAAGTACCACAATTTTTTGAACCATGTTTATATTTTCTGGGATACTTAAGGTGTATCCAAGTTGAGGTCCTTGTATGCAGTGCAGCCCTAAATTTTGGGGTGGCTCTGTCTTATTGATTTTCAGTTTTCCCAAGGTATATTCCCTAGGCTGGTAGTGCCCTTGGCTCTGTAGCTCTGTTCTTTATTTGTTTTAGGGAACAGAATGCACTCCTCCAGAGAGGCAGTTGGCAATTTACATCCCGCCCATCAGCATAACAAGGCTCCCTGTTCTCCAGGGCCTGTCTTGCCTTTCTTGTTCTTACACATTTTGTGGATGTCCCTTTTGACCGGTGGGAAGTGATACTTCTTTGTAGTGCAGATTTGCATTGCCCGCTTGCTTGCTTGGCCAAAAAGGGCGTATGCGTTTTCTCCTGAATATATTCAGGAGAAAACGCATACGCCCTTTTTGGCCAAGTGCATCATTGTCGAAGTTGTGCCCCTCTTCCTGTGCTTTAAAGGCGATTCCAACGTACCTCTTGAAATCTGTTTCCTGCTATTCTGCCTCGCTTTCAAGTCCGCCTCGTTGCCTTCCCTCAACAGATTTTTGGACGATAGTTGTCCTTTATTACTCGGCCAGTTTGTGAATTGCTGGGCCCCTGAGCTCCATTTTTCAACTCGTTTTTGGTGACCTGACCGCAAGTCCAAAATTTTGGTTCAGGACCTATACTGGTTCCCGGTGGGTGGCTGAGAATTTGGTTAATTCTTCTTCCTGCCGGGAAATTACAGTGATATGTGCACCTCCAAATGCCTAACAGCTACTCTCTCATTGGTTCTCCCTCTTCCCTTTCATCCTCTGCCAAATTGGCAACCTGTGCGAACCAAGAGGTTAAAGGGGCTGTCTCTCCAAGTTGGGAGGTTGATAGTAAAGCAGACGAAAAGTCAAACCGGAGCACCAGGAGAGGGACTATTCGTTGAGTTTTAGTAACCTTTCGTCTTCACAGGGTGTCCGTTCTCTAGGTTTCCCGCACATGTTATAGCTGTAGTAACATTCCCTTCAACCTGGAGAGTTCGGACCCATGGAATGGGTGCCATGCATTATTGCTTTAAAGGGTCTGCATTTGCTCACCCAATCTCACCAATCGTCTCAGTCCCAAGTGTCCCTCCTTATGCCACATCCAGCTGTCGTTGTAGATAGGGTCATTCCAGCTTTCATCAGAGACCCTGAAGGGATTGTAAAGAATTTCCCCGTTTTTTTGTTTTGTTTTTGAAATTCCTTTTTATAGTGGGTTTGAGCTGATTCTCGCTGCCATGTTTATGCCAGTCTAGACACACTTGATTCCCTTATGGAGACATATCAATACATAGGTTTTAAGATTCTTACTAGTCAGATATTTTCCTCTGCGGGAAATATGGGGTTTTGAGTCCCTTTCGCTGAGGACGGTGTAGGTCTTGTCTATTCCATAGTTGGTTTTTGGAACGGTACCTGTGCTTATATCAAACTCTGGTTTTATTCATCACCCCACCTCTCCTTCCCCCTTAAGCAGGTATAAGAGTGTTTTCTAAATGTGAGACACTGTTCTCTTTCCTAACTCAGTTCAAGTGTAGCCATGTTTACAGGATCTTCATAAGTGATATCTTATGATATGTTTCTTTTTCTGTGTGACTTATTTCACTTAGAATCATCGTACCTGAATCCACCCATTTTGCTGCTACTGGTCTTATGACATTGATTTCATGGCTGAGGGATATTCCATCGTACGTAAGTACCACAATTTTTTGAACCATGTTTATATTTTCTGGGATATTTAAGGTGTATCCAAGTTGAGGTCCTTGTATGCAGTGCAGCCCTAAATTTTGGGGTGGCTCTGTCTTATTGATTTTCAGTTTTCCCAAGGTATATTCCCTAGACTGGTAGTGCCCTTGGCTCTGTAGCTCTGTTCTTTACTTGTTTTAGGGAACAGAATGCACTCCTCCAGAGAGGCAGTTGGCAATTTACATCCCGCCCATCAGCATAACAAGGCTCCCTGTTCTCCAGGGCCTGTCTTGCTTTTCTTGTTCTTACACATTTTGTGGATGTCCCTTTTGACCAGTGGGAAGTGATACTTCTTTGTAGTGCAGATTTGCATTGCCTGCTTGCTTGCTTGGCCAAAAAGGGCGTATGCGTTTTCTCCTGAATATATTCAGGATAAAACGCATACGCCCTTTTTGGCCAAGTGCATCATTGTCCAAGATGTGCCCCTCTTCCTGTGCTTTAAAGGCGATTCCAACGTACCTCTTGAAATCTGTTTCCTGCTATTCTGCCTCGCTTTCAAGTCCGCCTCGTTGCCTTCCCTCAACAGATTTTTGGACGATAGTTGTCCTTTATTACTCGGCCAGTTTGTGAATTGCTGTGCCCCTGATCTCCATTTTTCAACTCGTTTTTGGTAAGCTGACCGCAAGTCCAAAATTTTGGTTCAGGACCTATACTGGTTCCCGGTGGGTGGCTGAGAATTTGGTTAATTCTTCTTCCTGCCGGGAAATTACAGTGATATGTGCCCGTCCAAATGCCTAACAGCTACTCTCTCATTGGTTCTCCCTCTTCCCTTTCATCCTCTGCCAAATTGGCAACCTGTGCGAACCAAGAAGTTAAAGGGGCTGTCTCTCCAAGTTGGGAGGTTGATAGTAAAGCAGACGGAAAGTCAAACCAGAGCACCAGGAGAGGGACTATTCGTTGAGTTTTAGAAACCTTTCGTATTCACAGTGTGTCCGTTCCCTAGGTTTCCCGCACATGTTATAGCTGTAGTAATATTCCCTTCAACCTGGAGAGTTCGGACCCATGGAATGGGTGCCATGCATTATTGCTTTAAAGGGTCTGCATTTGCTCACCCAATCTCACCAATCGTCTCAGTCCCAAGTGTCCCTCCTTATGCCACATCCAGCTGTCGTTGTAGATAGGGTCATTCCAGCTTTCATCAGAGACCCTGAAGGAATTGTAAAGAATTTCCCAGTTTTTTTGTTTTGTTTTTGAAAATCCTTTTTATAGTGGGTTTGAGCTGATTCTCGCTGCCATGTTTATGCCAGTCTAGACACACTTGATTCCCTTATGGAGACATATCAATACATAGGTTTTAAGATTCTTACTAGTCAGATATTTTCCTCTGCGGGAAATATGGGGTTTTGAGTCCCTTTCGCTGAGGACGGTGTAGGTCTTGTCTATTCCATAGTTGGTTTTTGGAACGGTACCTGTGCTTATATCAAACTCTGGTTTTATGCATCACCCCACCTCTCCTTCCCCCTTAAGCAGGTATAAGAGTGTTTTCTAAATGTGAGACACTGTTCTCTTTCCTAACTCAGTTCAAGTGTAGCCATGTTTACAGGATCTTCATAAGTGATATCTTATGATAAGTTTCTTTTTCTGTGTGACTTATTTCACTTAGAATCATCGTACCTGAATCCACCCATTTTGCTGCTACTGGTCTTATGACATTGATTTCATGGCTGAGGGATATTCTATCGTACGTAAGTACCACAATTTTTTGAACCATGTTTATATTTTCTGGGATACTTAAGGTGTATCCAAGTTGAGGCCCTTGTATGCAGTGCAGCCCTAAATTTTGGGGTGGCTCTGTCTTATTGATTTTCAGTTTTCCCAAGGTATATTCCCTAGACTGGTAGTGCCCTTGGCTCTGTAGCTCTGTTCTTTACTTGTTTTAGGGAACAGAATGCACTCCTCCAGAGAGGCAGTTGGCAATTTACATCCCGCCCATCAGCATAACAAGGCTCCCTGTTCTCCAGGGCCTGTCTTGCCTTTCTTGTTCTTACACATTTTGTGGATGTCCCTTTTGACCGGTGGGAAGTGATACTTCTTTGTAGTGCAGATTTGCATTGCCCGCTTGCTTGCTTGGCCAAAAAGGGCGTATGCGTTTTCTCCTGAATATATTCAGGAGAAAACGCATACGCCCTTTTTGGCCAAGTGCATCATTGTCGAAGTTGTGCCCCTCTTCCTGTGCTTTAAAGGCGATTCCATCGTACCTCTTGAAATCTGTTTCCTGCTATTCTGCCTCGCTTTCAAGTCTGCCTCGTTGCCTTCCCTCAACAGATTTTTGGACGATAGTTGTCCTTTATTACTCGGCCAGTTTGTGAATTGCTGTGCCCCTGAGCTCCATTTTTCAACTCGTTTTTGGTGAGCTGACCGCAAGTCCAAAATTTTGGTTCAGGACCTATACTGGTTCCCGGTGGGTGGCTGAGAATTTGGTTAATTCTTCTTCCTGCCGGGAAATTACAGTGATATGTGCCCGTCCAAATGCCTAACAGCTACTCTCTCATTGGTTCTCCCTCTTCCCTTTCATCCTCTGCCAAATTGGCAACCTGTGCGAACCAAGAGGTTAAAGGGGCTGTCTCTCCAAGTTGGGAGGTTGATAGTAAAGCAGACGGAAAGTCAAACCGGAGCGCCAGGAGAGGGACTATTCGTTGAGTTTTAGAAACCTTTGGTATTCACAGTGTGTCCGTTCCCTAGGTTTCCCGCACACGTTATAGCTGTAGTAATATTCCCTTCAACCTGGAGAGTTCGGACCCATGGAATGGGTGCCATGCATTATTGCTTTAAAGGGTCTGCATTTGCTCACCCAATCTCACCAATCGTCTCAGTCCCAAGTGTCCCTCCTTATGCCACATCCAGCTGTCCTTGTAGATATGGTCATTCCAGCTTTCATCAGAGACCCTGAAGGAATTGTAAAGAATTTCCCAGTTTTTTTGTTTTGTTTTTGAAATTCCTTTTTATAGTGGGTTTGAGCTGATTCTCGCTGCCATGTTTATGCCAGTCTAGACACACTTGATTCCCGTATGGAGACATATCAATACATAGGTTTTAAGATTCTTACTAGTCAGATACTTTCCTCTGCGGGAAATATGGGGTTTGGAGTCCCTTTCGCTGAGGACGGTGTAGGTCTTGTCTATTCCATAGTTGGTTTTTGGAACGGTACCTGTGCTTATATCAAACTCTGGTTTTATGCATCACCCCACCTCTCCTTCCCCCTTAAGCAGGTATAAGAGTGTTTTCTAAATGTGAGATACTGTTCTCTTTCCTAACTCAGTTCAAGTGTAGCCATGTTTACAGGATCTTCATAAGTGATATCTTATGATAAGTTTCTTTTTCTGTGTGACTTATTTCACTTAGAATCATCGTACCTGAATCCACCCATTTTGCTGCTACTGGTCTTATGACATTGATTTCATGGCTGAGGGATATTCCATCGTACGTAAGTACCACAATTTTTTGAACCATGTTTATATTTTCTGGGATACTTAAGGTGTATCAAAGTTGAGGTCCTTGTATGCAGTGCAGCCCTAAATTTTGGGGTGGCTCTGTCTTATTGATTTTCAGTTTTCCCAAGGTATATTCCCTAGGCTGGTAGTGCCCTTGGCTCTGTAGCTCTGTTCTTTACTTGTTTTAGGGAACAGAATGCACTCCTCCAGAGAGGCAGTTGGCAATTTACATCCCGCCCATCAGCATAACAAGGCTCCCTGTTCTCCAGGGCCTGTCTTGCCTTTCTTGTTCTTACACATTTTGTGGATGTCCCTTTTGACCGGTGGGAAGTGATACTTCTTTGTAGTGCAGATTTGCATTGCCCGCTTGCTTGCTTGGCCAAAAAGGGCGTATGCGTTTTCTCCTGAATATATTCAGGAGAAAACGCATACGCCCTTTTTGGCCAAGTGCATCATTGTCGAAGTTGTGCCCCTCTTCCTGTGCTTTAAAGGCGATTCCAACGTACCTCTTGAAATCTGTTTCCTGCTATTCTGCCTCGCTTTCAAGTCCGCCTCGTTGCCTTCCCTCAACAGATTTTTGGACGATAGTTGTCCTTTATTACTCGGCCAGTTTGTGAATTGCTGTGCCCCTGAGCTCCATTTTTCAACTCGTTTTTGGTGAGCTGACCGCAAGTCCAAAATTTTGGTTCAGGACCTATACTGGTTCCCGGTGGGTGGCTGAGAATTTGGTTAATTCTTCTTCCTGCCGGGAAATTACAGTGATATGTGCCCGTCCAAATGCCTAACAGCTACTCTCTCATTGGTTCTCCCTCTTCCCTTTCATCCTCTGCCAAATTGGCAACCTGTGCGAACCAAGAGGTTAAAGGGGCTGTCTCTCCAAGTTGGGAGGTTGATAGTAAAGCAGACGGAAAGTCAAACCGGAGCACCAGGAGAGGGACTATTCGTTGAGTTTTAGAAACCTTTCGTATTCACAGTGTGTCCGTTCTCTAGGTTTCCCGCACATGTTATAGCTGTAGTAACATTCCCTTCCACCTGGAGTGTTCGGACCCATGGAATGGGTGCCATGCATTATTGCTTTAAAGGGTCTGCATTTGCTCACCCAATCTCACCAATCGTCTCAGTCCCAAGTGTCCCTCCTTATGCCACATCCAGCTGTCGTTGTAGATAGGGTCATTCCAGCCTTCATCAGAGACCCTGAAGGAATTGTAAAGAATTTCCCAGTTTTTTTGTTTTGTTTTTGAAATTCCTTTTTATAGTGGGTTTGAGCTGATTCTCGCTGCCATGTTTATGCCAGTCTAGACACACTTGATTCCCTTACGGAGACATATCAATACATAGGTTTTAAGATTCTTACTAGTCAGATATTTTCCTCTGCGGGAAATATGGGGTTTTGAGTCCCTTTCGCTGAGGACGGTGTAGGTCTTGTCTATTCCATAGTTGGTTTTTGGAACGGTACCTGTGCTTATATCAAACTCTGGTTTTATGCATCACCCCACCTCTCCTTCCCCCTTAAGCAGGTATAAGAGTGTTTTCTAAATGTGAGACACTGTTCTCTTTCCTAACTCAGTTCAAGTGTAGCCATGTTTACAGGATCTTCATAAGTGATATCTTATGATAAGTTTCTTTTTCTGTGTGACTTATTTCACTTAGAATCATCGTACCTGAATCCACCCATTTTGCTGCTACTGGTCTTATGACATTGATTTCATGGCTGAGGGATATTCCATCGTACGTAAGTACCACAATTTTTTGAACCATGTTTATATTTTCTGGGATACTTAAGGTGTATCCAAGTTGAGGTCCTTGTATGCAGTGCAGCCCTAAATTTTGGGGTGGCTCTGTCTTATTGATTTTCAGTTTTCCCAAGGTATATTCCCTAGGCTGGTAGTGCCCTTGGCTCTGTAGCTCTGTTCTTTACTTGTTTTAGGGAACAGAATGCACTCCTCCAGAGAGGCAGTTGGCAATTTACATCCCGCCCATCAGCATAACAAGGCTCCCTGTTCTCCAGGGCCTGTCTTGCCTTTCTTGTTCTTACACATTTTGTGGATGTCCCTTTTGACCGGTGGGAAGTGATACTTCTTTGTAGTGCAGATTTGCATTGCCCGCTTGCTTGCTTGGCCAAAAAGGGCGTATGCGTTTTCTCCTGAATATATTCAGGAGAAAACGCATACGCCCTTTTTGGCCAAGTGCATCATTGTCGAAGTTGTGCCCCTCTTCCTGTGCTTTAAAGGCGATTCCATCGTACCTCTTGAGATCTGTTTCCTGCTATTCTGCCTCGCTTTCAAGTCCGCCTCATTGCCTTCCCTCAACAGATTTTTGGACGATAGTTGTCCTTTATTACTCGGCCAGTTTGTGAATTGCTGTGCCCCTGAGCTCCATTTTTCAACTCGTTTTTGGTGAGCTGACCGCAAGTCCAAAATTTTGGTTCAGGACCTATACTGGTTCCCGGTGGGTGGCTGAGAATTTGGTTAATTCTTCTTCCTGCCGGGAAATTACAGTGATATGTGCCCGTCCAAATGCCTAACAGCTACTCTCTCATTGGTTCTCCCTCTTCCCTTTCATCCTCTGCCAAATTGGCAACCTGTGCGAACCAAGAGGTTAAAGGGGCTGTCTCTCCAAGTTGGGAGGTTGATAGTAAAGCAGACGGAAAGTCAAACCGGAGCGCCAGGAGAGGGACTATTCGTTGAGTTTTAGAAACCTTTGGTATTCACAGTGTGTCCGTTCCCTAGGTTTCCCGCACACGTTATAGCTGTAGTAATATTCCCTTCAACCTGGAGAGTTCGGACCCATGGAATGGGTGCCATGCATTATTGCTTTAAAGGGTCTGCATTTGCTCACCCAATCTCACCAATCGTCTCAGTCCCAAGTGTCCCTCCTTATGCCACATCCAGCTGTCCTTGTAGATATGGTCATTCCAGCTTTCATCAGAGACCCTGAAGGAATTGTAAAGAATTTCCCAGTTTTTTTGTTTTGTTTTTGAAATTCCTTTTTATAGTGGGTTTGAGCTGATTCTCGCTGCCATGTTTATGCCAGTCTAGACACACTTGATTCCCGTATGGAGACATATCAATACATAGGTTTTAAGATTCTTACTAGTCAGATACTTTCCTCTGCGGGAAATATGGGGTTTGGAGTCCCTTTCGCTGAGGACGGTGTAGGTCTTGTCTATTCCATAGTTGGTTTTTGGAACGGTACCTGTGCTTATATCAAACTCTGGTTTTATGCATCACCCCACCTCTCCTTCCCCCTTAAGCAGGTATAAGAGTGTTTTCTAAATGTGAGATACTGTTCTCTTTCCTAACTCAGTTCAAGTGTAGCCATGTTTACAGGATCTTCATAAGTGATATCTTATGATAAGTTTCTTTTTCTGTGTGACTTATTTCACTTAGAATCATCGTACCTGAATCCACCCATTTTGCTGCTACTGGTCTTATGACATTGATTTCATGGCTGAGGGATATTCCATCGTACGTAAGTACCACAATTTTTTGAACCATGTTTATATTTTCTGGGATACTTAAGGTGTATCAAAGTTGAGGTCCTTGTATGCAGTGCAGCCCTAAATTTTGGGGTGGCTCTGTCTTATTGATTTTCAGTTTTCCCAAGGTATATTCCCTAGGCTGGTAGTGCCCTTGGCTCTGTAGCTCTGTTCTTTACTTGTTTTAGGGAACAGAATGCACTCCTCCAGAGAGGCAGTTGGCAATTTACATCCCGCCCATCAGCATAACAAGGCTCCCTGTTCTCCAGGGCCTGTCTTGCCTTTCTTGTTCTTACACATTTTGTGGATGTCCCTTTTGACCGGTGGGAAGTGATACTTCTTTGTAGTGCAGATTTGCATTGCCCGCTTGCTTGCTTGGCCAAAAAGGGCGTATGCGTTTTCTCCTGAATATATTCAGGAGAAAACGCATACGCCCTTTTTGGCCAAGTGCATCATTGTCGAAGTTGTGCCCCTCTTCCTGTGCTTTAAAGGCGATTCCAACGTACCTCTTGAAATCTGTTTCCTGCTATTCTGCCTCGCTTTCAAGTCCGCCTCGTTGCCTTCCCTCAACAGATTTTTGGACGATAGTTGTCCTTTATTACTCGGCCAGTTTGTGAATTGCTGTGCCCCTGAGCTCCATTTTTCAACTCGTTTTTGGTGAGCTGACCGCAAGTCCAAAATTTTGGTTCAGGACCTATACTGGTTCCCGGTGGGTGGCTGAGAATTTGGTTAATTCTTCTTCCTGCCGGGAAATTACAGTGATATGTGCCCGTCCAAATGCCTAACAGCTACTCTCTCATTGGTTCTCCCTCTTCCCTTTCATCCTCTGCCAAATTGGCAACCTGTGCGAACCAAGAGGTTAAAGGGGCTGTCTCTCCAAGTTGGGAGGTTGATAGTAAAGCAGACGGAAAGTCAAACCGGAGCACCAGGAGAGGGACTATTCGTTGAGTTTTAGAAACCTTTCGTATTCACAGTGTGTCCGTTCTCTAGGTTTCCCGCACATGTTATAGCTGTAGTAACATTCCCTTCCACCTGGAGTGTTCGGACCCATGGAATGGGTGCCATGCATTATTGCTTTAAAGGGTCTGCATTTGCTCACCCAATCTCACCAATCGTCTCAGTCCCAAGTGTCCCTCCTTATGCCACATCCAGCTGTCGTTGTAGATAGGGTCATTCCAGCCTTCATCAGAGACCCTGAAGGAATTGTAAAGAATTTCCCAGTTTTTTTGTTTTGTTTTTGAAATTCCTTTTTATAGTGGGTTTGAGCTGATTCTCGCTGCCATGTTTATGCCAGTCTAGACACACTTGATTCCCTTACGGAGACATATCAATACATAGGTTTTAAGATTCTTACTAGTCAGATATTTTCCTCTGCGGGAAATATGGGGTTTTGAGTCCCTTTCGCTGAGGACGGTGTAGGTCTTGTCTATTCCATAGTTGGTTTTTGGAACGGTACCTGTGCTTATATCAAACTCTGGTTTTATGCATCACCCCACCTCTCCTTCCCCCTTAAGCAGGTATAAGAGTGTTTTCTAAATGTGAGACACTGTTCTCTTTCCTAACTCAGTTCAAGTGTAGCCATGTTTACAGGATCTTCATAAGTGATATCTTATGATAAGTTTCTTTTTCTGTGTGACTTATTTCACTTAGAATCATCGTACCTGAATCCACCCATTTTGCTGCTACTGGTCTTATGACATTGATTTCATGGCTGAGGGATATTCCATCGTACGTAAGTACCACAATTTTTTGAACCATGTTTATATTTTCTGGGATACTTAAGGTGTATCCAAGTTGAGGTCCTTGTATGCAGTGCAGCCCTAAATTTTGGGGTGGCTCTGTCTTATTGATTTTCAGTTTTCCCAAGGTATATTCCCTAGGCTGGTAGTGCCCTTGGCTCTGTAGCTCTGTTCTTTACTTGTTTTAGGGAACAGAATGCACTCCTCCAGAGAGGCAGTTGGCAATTTACATCCTGCCCATCAGCATAACAAGGCTCCCTGTTCTCCAGGGCCTGTCTTGCCTTTCTTGTTCTTACACATTTTGTGGATGTCCCTTTTGACCGGTGGGAAGTGATACTTCTTTGTAGTGCAGATTTGCATTGCCCGCTTGCTTGCTTGGCCAAAAAGGGCGTATGCGTTTTCTCCTGAATATATTCAGGAGAAAACGCATACGCCCTTTTTGGCCAAGTGCATCATTGTCGAAGTTGTGCCCCTCTTCCTGTGCTTTAAAGGCGATTCCATCGTACCTCTTGAAATCTGTTTCCTGCTATTCTGCCTCGCTTTCAAGTCCGCCTCGTTGCCTTCCCTCAACAGATTTTTGGACGATAGTTGTCCTTTATTACTCGGCCAGTTTGTGAATTGCTGTGCCCCTGAGCTCCATTTTTCAACTCGTTTTTGGTGAGCTGACCGCAAGTCCAAAATTTTGGTTCAGGACCTGTACTGGTTCCCGGTGGGTGGCTGAGAATTTGGTTAATTCTTCTTCCTGCCGGGAAATTACAGTGATATGTGACCGTCCAAATGCCTAACAGCTACTCTCTCATTTGTTCTCCCTCTTCCCTTTCATCCTCTGCCAAATTGGCAACCTGTGCGAACCAAGAGGTTAAAAGGGCTGTCTCTCCAAGTTGGGAGGTTGATAGTAAAGCAGACGGAAAGTCAAACCGCAGCACCAGGAGAGGGCCTATTCGTTGAGTTTTAGAAACCTTTCGTATTCACAGTGTGTCCGTTCTCTAGGTTTCCCGCACATGTTATAGCTGTAGTAATATTCCCTTCAACCTGGAGAGTTCGGACCCATGGAATGGGTGCCATGCATTATTGCTTTAAAGGGTCTGCATTTGCTCACCCAATCTCACCAATCGTCTCAGTCCCAAGTGTCCCTCCTTATGCCACATCCAGCTGTCATTGTAGATAGGGTCATTCCAGCTTTCATCAGAGACCCTGAAGGAATTGTAAAGAATTTCCCAATTTTTTTGTTTTGTTTTTGAAATTCATTTTTATAGTGGGTTTGAGCTGATTCTCGCTGCCATGTTTATGCCAGTCTAGACACAATTGATTCCCTTATGGAGACATATCAATACATAGGTTTTAAGATTCTTACTAGTCAGATATTTTCCTCTGCGGGAAATATGGGGTTTTGAGTCCCTTTCACTGAGGACGGTGTAGGTCTTGTCTATTCCATAGTTGGTTTTTGGAACGGTACCTGTGCTTATATCAAACTCTGGTTTTATGCATCACCCCACCTCTCCTTCCCCCTTAAGCAGCTATAAGAGTGTTTTCTAAATGTGAGACAGTGTTCTCTTTCCTAACTCAGTTCAAGTGTAGCCATGTTTACAGGATCTTCATAAGTGATATCTTATGATAAGTTTCTTTTTCTGTGTGACTTATTTCACTTAGAATCATCGTACCTGAATCCACCCATTTTGCTGCTACTGGTCTTATGACATTGATTTCATGGCTGAGGGATATTCCATCGTACGTAAGTACCACAATATTTTGAACCATGTTTATATTTTCTGGGATACTTAAGGTGTATCCAAGTTCATGTCCTTGTATGCAGTGCAGCCCTAAATTTTGGGGTTGCTCTGTCTTATTGATTTTCAGTTTTCCCAAGGTATATTCCCTAGACTGGTAGTGCCCTTGGCTCTGTAGCTCTGTTCTTTACTTGTTTTAGGGAACAGAATGCACTCCTCCAGAGAGGCAGTTGGCAATTTACATCCCGCCCATCAGCATAACAAGGCTCCCTGTTCTCCAGGGCCTGTCTTGCCTTTCTTGTTCTTACACATTTTGTGGATGTCCCTTTTGACCGGTGGGAAGTGATACTTCTTTGTAGTGCAGATTTGCATTGCCCGCTTGCTTGCTTGGCCAAAAAGGGCGTATGCGTTTTCTCCTGAATATATTCAGGAGAAAACGCATACGCCCTTTTTGGCCAAGTGCATCATTGTCGAAGTTGTGCCCCTCTTCCTGTGCTTTAAAGGCGATTCCAACGTACCTCTTGAAATCTGTTTCCTGCTATTCTGCCTCGCTTTCAAGTCCGCCTCGTTGCCTTCCCTCAACAGATTTTTGGACGATAGTTGTCCTTTATTACTCGGCCAGTTTGTGAATTGCTGTGCCCCTGAGCTCCATTTTTCAACTCGCTTTTGGTGAGCTGACCGCAAGTCCAAAATTTTGGTTCAGGACCTATACTGGTTCCCGGTGGGTGGCTGAGAATTTGGTTAATTCTTCTTCCTGCCGGGAAATTACAGTGATATGTGCCCGTCCAAATGCCTAACAGCTACTCTCTCATTGGTTCTCCCTCTTCCCTTTCATCCTCTGCCAAATTGGCAACCTGTGCGAACCAAGAGGTTAAAGGGGCTGTCTCTCCAAGTTGGGAGGTTGATAGTAAAGCAGACGGAAAGTCAAACCGGAGCACCAGGAGAGGGACTATGCGTTGAGTTTTAGAAACCTTTCGTATTCACAGTGTGTCCGTTCTCTAGGTTTCCCGCACATGTTATAGCTGTAGTAATATTCCCTTCAACCTGGAGAGTTCGGACCCATGGAATGGGTGCCATGCATTATTGCTTTAAAGGGTCTGCATTTGCTCACCCAATCTCACCAATCATCTCAGTCCCAAGTGTCCCTCCTTATGCCACATCCAGCTGTCGTTGTAGATAGGGTCATTCCAGCTTTCATCAGAGACCCTGAAGGAATTGTAAAGAATTTCCCAGTTTTTTTGTTTTGTTTTTGAAAATCCTTTTTATAGTGGGTTTGAGCTGATTCTCGCTGCCATGTTTATGCCAGTCTAGACACACTTGATTCCCTTATGGAGACATATCAATACATAGGTTTTAAGATTCTTACTAGTCAGATATTTTCCTCTGCGGGAAATATGGGGTTTTGAGTCCCTTTCGCTGAGGACGGTGTAGGTCTTGTCTATTCCATAGTTGGTTTTTGGAACGGTACCTGTGCTTATATCAAACTCTGGTTTTATGCATCACCCCACCTCTCCTTCCCCCTTAAGCAGGTATAAGAGTGTTTTCTAAATGTGAGACACTGTTCTCTTTCCTAACTCAGTTCAAGTGTAGCCATGTTTACAGGATCTTCATAAGTGATATCTTATGATAAGTTTCTTTTTCTGTGTGACTTATTTCACTTAGAATCATCGTACCTGAATCCACCCATTTTGCTGCTACTGGTCTTATGACATTGATTTCATGGCTGAGGGATATTCCATCGTACATAAGTACCACAATTTTTTGAACCATGTTTATATTTTCTGGGATACTTAAGGTGTATCCAAGTTGAGGTCCTTTTATGCAGTGCAGCCCTAAATTTTGGGGTGGCTCTGTCTTATTGATTTTCAGTTTTCCCAAGGTATATTCCCTAGGCTGGTAGTGCCCTTGGCTCCGTAGCTCTGTTCTTTACTTGTTTTAGGGAACAGAATGCACTCCTCCAGAGAGGCAGTTGGCAATTTACATCCCGCCCATCAGCATAACAAGGCTCCCTGTTCTCCAGGGCCTGTCTTGCCTTTCTTGTTCTTACACATTTTGTGGATGTCCCTTTTGACCGGTGGGAAGTGATACTTCTTTGTAGTGCAGATTTGCATTGCCCGCTTGCTTGCTTGGCCAAAAAGGGCGTATGCGTTTTCTCCTGGAGAAAACGCATACGCCCTTTTTGGCCAAGTGCATCATTGTCGAAGTTGTGCCCCTCTTCCTGTGCTTTAAAGGCGATTCCATCGTACCTCTTGAAATCTGTTTCCTGCTATTCTGCCTCGCTTTCAAGTCCGCCTCGTTGCCTTCCCTCAACAGATTTTTGGACGATAGTTGTCCTTTATTACTCGGCCAGTTTGTGAATTGCTGTGCCCCTGAGCTCCATTTTTCAACTCGTTTTTGGTGAGCTGACCGCAAGTCCAAAATTTTGGTTCAGGACCTATACTGGTTCCCGGTGGGTGGCTGAGAATTTGGTTAATTCTTCTTCCTGCCGGGAAATTACAGTGATATGTGCCCGTCCAAATGCCTAACAGCTACTCTCTCATTGGTTCTCCCTCTTCCCTTTCATCCACTGCCAAATTGGCAACCTGTGCGAACCAAGAGGTTAAAGGGGCTGTCTCTCCAAGTTGGGAGGTTGATAGTAAAGCAGACGGAAAGTCAAACCGGAGCACCAGGAGAGGGACTATTCGTTGAGTTTTAGAAACCTTTCGTATTCACAGTGTGTCCGTTCTCTAGGTTTCCCGCACATGTTATAGCTGTAGTAATATTCCCTTCAACCTGGAGAGTTCAGACCCATGGAATGGGTGCCATGCATTATTGCTTTAAAGGGTCTGCATTTGCTCACCCAATCTCACCAATCGTCTCAGTCCCAAGTGTCCCTCCTTATGCCACATCCAGCTGTCATTGTAGATAGGGTCATTCCAGCTTTCATCAGAGACCCTGAAGGAATTGTAAAGAATTTCCCAGTTTTTTTGTTTTGTTTTTGAAATTCCTTTTTATAGTGGGTTTGAGCTGATTCTCGCTGCCATGTTTATGCCAGTCTAGACACACTTGATTCCCTTATGGAGACATATCAATACATAGGTTTTAAGATTCTTACTAGTCAGATATTTTCCTCTGCGGGAAATATGGGGTTTTGAGTCCCTTTCGCTGAGGACGGTGTAGGTCTTGTCTATTCCATAGTTGGTTTTTGGAACGGTACCTGTGCTTATATCAAACTCTGGTTTTATGTATCACCCCACCTCTCCTTCCCCCTTAAGCAGGTATAAGAGTGTTTTCTAAATGTGAGACACTGTTCTCTTTCCTAACTCAGTTCAAGTGTAGCCATGTTTACAGGATCTTCATAAGTGATATCTTATGATAAGTTTCTTTTTCTGTGTGACTTATTTCACTTAGAATCATCGTACCTGAATCCACCCATTTTGCTGCTACTGGTCTTATGACATTGATTTCATGGCTGAGGGATATTCCATCGTACGTAAGTACCACAATTTTTTGAACCATGTTTATATTTTCTGGGATACTTAAGTTGTATCCAAGTTGAGGTCCTTGTATGCAGTGCAGCCCTAAATTTTGGGGTGGCTCTGTCTTATTGATTTTCAGTTTTCCCAAGGTATATTCCCTAGACTGGTAGTGCCCTTGGCTCTGTAGCTCTGTTCTTTACTTGTTTTAGGGAACAGAATGCACTCCTCCAGAGAGGCAGTTGGCAATTTACATCCCGCCCATCAGCATAACAAGGCTCCCTGTTCTCCAGGGCCTGTCTTGCGTTTCTTGTTCTTACACATTTTGTGGATGTCCCTTTTGACCGGTGGGAAGTGATACTTCTTTGTAGTGCAGATTTGCATTGCCCGCTTGCTTGCTTGGCCAAAAAGGGCGTATGCGTTTTCTCCTGAATATATTCAGGAGAAAACGCATACGCCCTTTTTGGCCAAGTGCATCATTGTCGAAGTTGTGCCCCTCTTCCTGTGCTTTAAAGGCGATTCCAACGTACCTCTTGAAATCTGTTTCCTGCTATTCTGCCTCGCTTTCAAGTCTGCCTCGTTGCCTTCCCTCAACAGATTTTTGGACGATAGTTGTCCTTTATTACTCGGCCAGTTTGTGAATTGCTGTGCCCCTGAGCTCCATTTTTCAACTCGCTTTTGGTGAGCTGACCGCAAGTCCAAAATTTTGCTTCAGGACCTATACTGGTTCCCGGTGGGTGGCTGAGAATTTGGTTAATTCTTCTTCCTGCCGGGAAATTACAGTGATATGTGCCCGTCCAAATGCCTAACAGCTACTCTCTCATTGGTTCTCCCTCTTCCCTTTCATCCTCTGCCAAATTGGCAACCTGTGCGAACCAAGAGGTTAAAGGGGCTGTCTCTCCAAGTTGGGAGGTTGATAGTAAAGCAGACGGAAAGTCAAACCAGAGCACCAGGGGAGGGACTATGCGTTGAGTTTTAGAAACCTTTCGTATTCACAGTGTGTCCGTTCTCTAGGTTTCCCGCACATGTTATAGCTGTAGTAATATTCCCTTCAACCTGGAGAGTTCGGACCCATGGCATGGGTGCCATGCATTATTGCTTTAACGGGTCTGCATTTGCTCACCCAATCTCACCAATCGTCTCAGTCCCAAGTGTCCCTACTTATGCCACATCCAGCTGTCGTTGTAGATAGGGTCATTCCAGACTTCATCAGAGACCCTTAAAGAATTGTAAAGAATTTCCCAGTTTTTTTTGTTTTGTTTTTGAAATTCCTTTTTATAGTGGGTTTGAGCTGATTCTCACTGCCATGTTTATGCCAGTCTAGACACACTTGATTCCCTTACGGAGACATATCAATACATAGGTATTAAGATTCTTACTAGTCAGATATTTTCCTCTGCGGGAAATATGGGGTTTTGAGTCCCTTTCGCTGAGGACGGTGTAGGTCTTGTCTATTCCATAGTTGGTTTTTGGAACGGTACCTGTGCTTATATCAAACTCTGGTTATATGCATCACCCCACCTCTCCTTCCCCCTTAAGCAGGTATAAGAGTGTTTTCTAAATGTGAGACACTGTTCTCTTTCCTAACTCAGTTCAAGTGTAGCCATGTTTACAGGATCTTCATAAGTGATATCTTATGATAAGTTTCTTTTTCTGTGTGACTTATTTCACTTAGAATCATCGTACCTGAATCCACCCATTTTGCTGCTACTGGTCTTATGACATTGATTTCATGGCTGAGGGATATTCCATCGTACGTAAGTACCACAATTTTTTGAACCATGTTCATATTTTCTGGGATACTTATGGTGTATCCAAGTTGAGGTCCTTGTATGCAGTGCAGCCCTAAATTTTGGGGTGGCTCTGTCTTATTGATTTTCAGTTTTCCCAAGGTATATTCCCTAGACTGGTAGTGCCCTTGGCTCTGTAGCTCTGTTCTTTACTTGTTTTAGGGAACAGAATGCACTCCTCCAGAGAGGCAGTTGGCAATTTACATCCCGCCCATCAGCATAACAAGGCTCCCTGTTCTCCAGGGCCTGTCTTGCCTTTCTTGTTCTTACACATTTTGTGGATGTCCCTTTTGACCGGTGGGAAGTGATACTTCTTTGTAGTGCAGATTTGCATTGCCCGCTTGCTTGCTTGGCCAAAAAGGGCGTATGCGTTTTCTCCTGAATATATTCAGGAGAAAACGCATACGCCCTTTTTGGCCAAGTGCATCATTGTCGAAGTTGTGACCCTCTTCCTGTGCTTTAAAGGCGATTCCAACGTACCTCTTGAAATCTGTTTCCTGCTATTCTGCCTCGCTTTCAAGTCCGCCTCGTTGCCTTCCCTCAACAGATTTTTGGACGATAGTTGTCCTTTATTACTCGGCCAGTTTGTGAATTGCTGTGCCCCTGAGCTCCATTTTTCAACTCGTTTTTGGTGAGCTGACCGCAAGTCCAAAATTTTGGTTCAGGACCTATACTGGTTCCCGGTGGGTGGCTGAGAATTTGGTTAATTCTTCTTCCTGCCGGGAAATTACAGTGATATGTGCCCGTCCAAATGCCTAACAGCTACTCTCTCGTTGGTTCTCCCTCTTCCCTTTCATCCTCTGCCAAATTGGCAACCTGTGCGAACCAAGAGGTTAAAGGGGCTGTCTCTCCAAGTTGGGAGGTTGATAGTAAAGCAGACGGAAAGTCAAACCGGAGCACCAGGAGAGGGACTATTCGTTGAGTTTTAGAAACCTTTCGTATTCACAGTGTGTCCGTTCTCTAGGTTTCCCTCACATGTTATAGCTGTAGTAATATTCCCTTCAACCTGGAGAGTTCGGACCCATGGAATGGGTGCCATGCATTATTGCTTTAAAGGGTCTGCATTTGCTCACCCAATCTCACCAATCGTCTCAGTCCCAAGTGTCCCTCCTTATGCCACATCCAGCTGTCGTTGTAGATAGGGTCATTCCAGCTTTCATCAGAGACCCTGAAGGAATTGTAAAGAATTTCCCAGTTTTTTTGTTTTGTTTTTGAAAATCCTTTTTATAGTGGGTTTGAGCTGATTCTCGCTGCCATGTTTATGCCAGTCTAGACACACTTGATTCCCTTATGGAGACATATCAATACATAGGTTTTAAGATTCATACTAGTCAGATATTTTCCTCTGCGGGAAATATGGGGTTTTGAGTCCCTTTCGCTGAGGACGGTGTAGGTCTTGTCTATTCCATAGTTGGTTTTTGGAACGGTACCTGTGCTTATATCAAACTCTGGTTTTATGCATCACCCCACCTCTCCTTCCCCCTTAAGCAGGTATAAGAGTGTTTTCTAAATGTGAGACACTGTTCTCTTTCCTAACTCATTTCAAGTGTAGCCATGTTTACAGGATCTTCATAAGTGATATCTTATGATAAGTTTCTTTTTCTGTGTGACTTATTTCACTTAGAATCATCGTACCTGAATCCACCCATTTTGCTGCTACTGGTCTTATGACATTGATTTCATGGCTGAGGGATATTCCATCGTACGTAAGTACCACAATTTTTTGAACCATGTTTATATTTTCTGGGATACTTAAGGTGTATCCAAGTTGAGGTCCTTGTATGCAGTGCAGCCCTAAATTTTGGGGTGGCTCTGTCTTATTGATTTTCAGTTTTCCCAAGGTATATTCCCTAGGCTGGTAGTGCCCTTGGCTCTGTAGCTCTGTTCTTTATTTGTTTTAGGGAACAGAATGCACTCCTCCAGAGAGGCAGTTGGCAATTTACATCCCGCCCATCAGCATAACAAGGCTCCCTGTTCTCCAGGGCCTGTCTTGCCTTTCTTGTTCTTACACATTTTGTGGATGTCCCTTTTGACCGGTGGGAAGTGATACTTCTTTGTAGTGCAGATTTGCATTGCCCGCTTGCTTGCTTGGCCAAAAAGGGCGTATGCGTTTTCTCCTGAATATATTCAGGAGAAAACGCATACGCCCTTTTTGGCCAAGTGCATCATTGTCGAAGTTGTGCCCCTCTTCCTGTGCTTTAAAGGCGATTCCAACGTACCTCTTGAAATCTGTTTCCTGCTATTCTGCCTCGCTTTCAAGTCCGCCTCGTTGCCTTCCCTCAACACATTTTTGGACGATAGTTGTCCTTTATTACTCGGCCAGTTTGTGAATTGCTGGGCCCCTGAGCTCCATTTTTCAACTCGTTTTTGGTGACCTGACCGCAAGTCCAAAATTTTGGTTCAGGACCTATACTGGTTCCCGGTGGGTGGCTGAGAATTTGGTTAATTCTTCTTCCTGCCGGGAAATTACAGTGATATGTGCACCTCCAAATGCCTAACAGCTACTCTCTCATTGGTTCTCCCTCTTCCCTTTCATCCTCTGCCAAATTGGCAACCTGTGCGAACCAAGAGGTTAAAGGGGCTGTCTCTCCAAGTTGGGAGGTTGATAGTAAAGCAGACGAAAAGTCAAACCGGAGCACCAGGAGAGGGACTATTCGTTGAGTTTTAGTAACCTTTCGTCTTCACAGGGTGTCCGTTCTCTAGGTTTCCCGCACATGTTATAGCTGTAGTAACATTCCCTTCAACCTGGAGAGTTCGGACCCATGGAATGGGTGCCATGCATTATTGCTTTAAAGGGTCTGCATTTGCTCACCCAATCTCACCAATCGTCTCAGTCCCAAGTGTCCCTCCTTATGCCACATCCAGCTGTCGTTGTAGATAGGGTCATTCCAGCTTTCATCAGAGACCCTGAAGGGATTGTAAAGAATTTCCCCGTTTTTTTGTTTTGTTTTTGAAATTCCTTTTTATAGTGGGTTTGAGCTGATTCTCGCTGCCATGTTTATGCCAGTCTAGACACACTTGATTCCCTTATGGAGACATATCAATACATAGGTTTTAAGATTCTTACTAGTCAGATATTTTCCTCTGCGGGAAATATGGGGTTTTGAGTCCCTTTCGCTGAGGACGGTGTAGGTCTTGTCTATTCCATAGTTGGTTTTTGGAACGGTACCTGTGCTTATATCAAACTCTGGTTTTATTCATCACCCCACCTCTCCTTCCCCCTTAAGCAGGTATAAGAGTGTTTTCTAAATGTGAGACACTGTTCTCTTTCCTAACTCAGTTCAAGTGTAGCCATGTTTACAGGATCTTCATAAGTGATATCTTATGATATGTTTCTTTTTCTGTGTGACTTATTTCACTTAGAATCATCGTACCTGAATCCACCCATTTTGCTGCTACTGGTCTTATGACATTGATTTCATGGCTGAGGGATATTCCATCGTACGTAAGTACCACAATTTTTTGAACCATGTTTATATTTTCTGGGATATTTAAGGTGTATCCAAGTTGAGGTCCTTGTATGCAGTGCAGCCCTAAATTTTGGGGTGGCTCTGTCTTATTGATTTTCAGTTTTCCCAAGGTATATTCCCTAGACTGGTAGTGCCCTTGGCTCTGTAGCTCTGTTCTTTACTTGTTTTAGGGAACAGAATGCACTCCTCCAGAGAGGCAGTTGGCAATTTACATCCCGCCCATCAGCATAACAAGGCTCCCTGTTCTCCAGGGCCTGTCTTGCTTTTCTTGTTCTTACACATTTTGTGGATGTCCCTTTTGACCAGTGGGAAGTGATACTTCTTTGTAGTGCAGATTTGCATTGCCTGCTTGCTTGCTTGGCCAAAAAGGGCGTATGCGTTTTCTCCTGAATATATTCAGGATAAAACGCATACGCCCTTTTTGGCCAAGTGCATCATTGTCCAAGATGTGCCCCTCTTCCTGTGCTTTAAAGGCGATTCCAACGTACCTCTTGAAATCTGTTTCCTGCTATTCTGCCTCGCTTTCAAGTCCGCCTCGTTGCCTTCCCTCAACAGATTTTTGGACGATAGTTGTCCTTTATTACTCGGCCAGTTTGTGAATTGCTGTGCCCCTGATCTCCATTTTTCAACTCGTTTTTGGTAAGCTGACCGCAAGTCCAAAATTTTGGTTCAGGACCTATACTGGTTCCCGGTGGGTGGCTGAGAATTTGGTTAATTCTTCTTCCTGCCGGGAAATTACAGTGATATGTGCCCGTCCAAATGCCTAACAGCTACTCTCTCATTGGTTCTCCCTCTTCCCTTTCATCCTCTGCCAAATTGGCAACCTGTGCGAACCAAGAAGTTAAAGGGGCTGTCTCTCCAAGTTGGGAGGTTGATAGTAAAGCAGACGGAAAGTCAAACCAGAGCACCAGGAGAGGGACTATTCGTTGAGTTTTAGAAACCTTTCGTATTCACAGTGTGTCCGTTCCCTAGGTTTCCCGCACATGTTATAGCTGTAGTAATATTCCCTTCAACCTGGAGAGTTCGGACCCATGGAATGGGTGCCATGCATTATTGCTTTAAAGGGTCTGCATTTGCTCACCCAATCTCACCAATCGTCTCAGTCCCAAGTGTCCCTCCTTATGCCACATCCAGCTGTCGTTGTAGATAGGGTCATTCCAGCTTTCATCAGAGACCCTGAAGGAATTGTAAAGAATTTCCCAGTTTTTTTGTTTTGTTTTTGAAAATCCTTTTTATAGTGGGTTTGAGCTGATTCTCGCTGCCATGTTTATGCCAGTCTAGACACACTTGATTCCCTTATGGAGACATATCAATACATAGGTTTTAAGATTCTTACTAGTCAGATATTTTCCTCTGCGGGAAATATGGGGTTTTGAGTCCCTTTCGCTGAGGACGGTGTAGGTCTTGTCTATTCCATAGTTGGTTTTTGGAACGGTACCTGTGCTTATATCAAACTCTGGTTTTATGCATCACCCCACCTCTCCTTCCCCCTTAAGCAGGTATAAGAGTGTTTTCTAAATGTGAGACACTGTTCTCTTTCCTAACTCAGTTCAAGTGTAGCCATGTTTACAGGATCTTCATAAGTGATATCTTATGATAAGTTTCTTTTTCTGTGTGACTTATTTCACTTAGAATCATCGTACCTGAATCCACCCATTTTGCTGCTACTGGTCTTATGACATTGATTTCATGGCTGAGGGATATTCTATCGTACGTAAGTACCACAATTTTTTGAACCATGTTTATATTTTCTGGGATACTTAAGGTGTATCCAAGTTGAGGCCCTTGTATGCAGTGCAGCCCTAAATTTTGGGGTGGCTCTGTCTTATTGATTTTCAGTTTTCCCAAGGTATATTCCCTAGACTGGTAGTGCCCTTGGCTCTGTAGCTCTGTTCTTTACTTGTTTTAGGGAACAGAATGCACTCCTCCAGAGAGGCAGTTGGCAATTTACATCCCGCCCATCAGCATAACAAGGCTCCCTGTTCTCCAGGGCCTGTCTTGCCTTTCTTGTTCTTACACATTTTGTGGATGTCCCTTTTGACCGGTGGGAAGTGATACTTCTTTGTAGTGCAGATTTGCATTGCCCGCTTGCTTGCTTGGCCAAAAAGGGCGTATGCGTTTTCTCCTGAATATATTCAGGAGAAAACGCATACGCCCTTTTTGGCCAAGTGCATCATTGTCGAAGTTGTGCCCCTCTTCCTGTGCTTTAAAGGCGATTCCATCGTACCTCTTGAAATCTGTTTCCTGCTATTCTGCCTCGCTTTCAAGTCTGCCTCGTTGCCTTCCCTCAACAGATTTTTGGACGATAGTTGTCCTTTATTACTCGGCCAGTTTGTGAATTGCTGTGCCCCTGAGCTCCATTTTTCAACTCGTTTTTGGTGAGCTGACCGCAAGTCCAAAATTTTGGTTCAGGACCTATACTGGTTCCCGGTGGGTGGCTGAGAATTTGGTTAATTCTTCTTCCTGCCGGGAAATTACAGTGATATGTGCCCGTCCAAATGCCTAACAGCTACTCTCTCATTGGTTCTCCCTCTTCCCTTTCATCCTCTGCCAAATTGGCAACCTGTGCGAACCAAGAGGTTAAAGGGGCTGTCTCTCCAAGTTGGGAGGTTGATAGTAAAGCAGACGGAAAGTCAAACCGGAGCGCCAGGAGAGGGACTATTCGTTGAGTTTTAGAAACCTTTGGTATTCACAGTGTGTCCGTTCCCTAGGTTTCCCGCACACGTTATAGCTGTAGTAATATTCCCTTCAACCTGGAGAGTTCGGACCCATGGAATGGGTGCCATGCATTATTGCTTTAAAGGGTCTGCATTTGCTCACCCAATCTCACCAATCGTCTCAGTCCCAAGTGTCCCTCCTTATGCCACATCCAGCTGTCCTTGTAGATATGGTCATTCCAGCTTTCATCAGAGACCCTGAAGGAATTGTAAAGAATTTCCCAGTTTTTTTGTTTTGTTTTTGAAATTCCTTTTTATAGTGGGTTTGAGCTGATTCTCGCTGCCATGTTTATGCCAGTCTAGACACACTTGATTCCCGTATGGAGACATATCAATACATAGGTTTTAAGATTCTTACTAGTCAGATACTTTCCTCTGCGGGAAATATGGGGTTTGGAGTCCCTTTCGCTGAGGACGGTGTAGGTCTTGTCTATTCCATAGTTGGTTTTTGGAACGGTACCTGTGCTTATATCAAACTCTGGTTTTATGCATCACCCCACCTCTCCTTCCCCCTTAAGCAGGTATAAGAGTGTTTTCTAAATGTGAGATACTGTTCTCTTTCCTAACTAAGTTCAAGTGTAGCCATGTTTACAGGATCTTCATAAGTGATATCTTATGATAAGTTTCTTTTTCTGTGTGACTTATTTCACTTAGAATCATCGTACCTGAATCCACCCATTTTGCTGCTACTGGTCTTATGACATTGATTTCATGGCTGAGGGATATTCCATCGTACGTAAGTACCACAATTTTTTGAACCATGTTTATATTTTCTGGGATACTTAAGGTGTATCAAAGTTGAGGTCCTTGTATGCAGTGCAGCCCTAAATTTTGGGGTGGCTCTGTCTTATTGATTTTCAGTTTTCCCAAGGTATATTCCCTAGGCTGGTAGTGCCCTTGGCTCTGTAGCTCTGTTCTTTACTTGTTTTAGGGAACAGAATGCACTCCTCCAGAGAGGCAGTTGGCAATTTACATCCCGCCCATCAGCATAACAAGGCTCCCTGTTCTCCAGGGCCTGTCTTGCCTTTCTTGTTCTTACACATTTTGTGGATGTCCCTTTTGACCGGTGGGAAGTGATACTTCTTTGTAGTGCAGATTTGCATTGCCCGCTTGCTTGCTTGGCCAAAAAGGGCGTATGCGTTTTCTCCTGAATATATTCAGGAGAAAACGCATACGCCCTTTTTGGCCAAGTGCATCATTGTCGAAGTTGTGCCCCTCTTCCTGTGCTTTAAAGGCGATTCCAACGTACCTCTTGAAATCTGTTTCCTGCTATTCTGCCTCGCTTTCAAGTCCGCCTCGTTGCCTTCCCTCAACAGATTTTTGGACGATAGTTGTCCTTTATTACTCGGCCAGTTTGTGAATTGCTGTGCCCCTGAGCTCCATTTTTCAACTCGTTTTTGGTGAGCTGACCGCAAGTCCAAAATTTTGGTTCAGGACCTATACTGGTTCCCGGTGGGTGGCTGAGAATTTGGTTAATTCTTCTTCCTGCCGGGAAATTACAGTGATATGTGCCCGTCCAAATGCCTAACAGCTACTCTCTCATTGGTTCTCCCTCTTCCCTTTCATCCTCTGCCAAATTGGCAACCTGTGCGAACCAAGAGGTTAAAGGGGCTGTCTCTCCAAGTTGGGAGGTTGATAGTAAAGCAGACGGAAAGTCAAACCGGAGCACCAGGAGAGGGACTATTCGTTGAGTTTTAGAAACCTTTCGTATTCACAGTGTGTCCGTTCTCTAGGTTTCCCGCACATGTTATAGCTGTAGTAACATTCCCTTCCACCTGGAGTGTTCGGACCCATGGAATGGGTGCCATGCATTATTGCTTTAAAGGGTCTGCATTTGCTCACCCAATCTCACCAATCGTCTCAGTCCCAAGTGTCCCTCCTTATGCCACATCCAGCTGTCGTTGTAGATAGGGTCATTCCAGCCTTCATCAGAGACCCTGAAGGAATTGTAAAGAATTTCCCAGTTTTTTTGTTTTGTTTTTGAAATTCCTTTTTATAGTGGGTTTGAGCTGATTCTCGCTGCCATGTTTATGCCAGTCTAGACACACTTGATTCCCTTACGGAGACATATCAATACATAGGTTTTAAGATTCTTACTAGTCAGATATTTTCCTCTGCGGGAAATATGGGGTTTTGAGTCCCTTTCGCTGAGGACGGTGTAGGTCTTGTCTATTCCATAGTTGGTTTTTGGAACGGTACCTGTGCTTATATCAAACTCTGGTTTTATGCATCACCCCACCTCTCCTTCCCCCTTAAGCAGGTATAAGAGTGTTTTCTAAATGTGAGACACTGTTCTCTTTCCTAACTCAGTTCAAGTGTAGCCATGTTTACAGGATCTTCATAAGTGATATCTTATGATAAGTTTCTTTTTCTGTGTGACTTATTTCACTTAGAATCATCGTACCTGAATCCACCCATTTTGCTGCTACTGGTCTTATGACATTGATTTCATGGCTGAGGGATATTCCATCGTACGTAAGTACCACAATTTTTTGAACCATGTTTATATTTTCTGGGATACTTAAGGTGTATCCAAGTTGAGGTCCTTGTATGCAGTGCAGCCCTAAATTTTGGGGTGGCTCTGTCTTATTGATTTTCAGTTTTCCCAAGGTATATTCCCTAGGCTGGTAGTGCCCTTGGCTCTGTAGCTCTGTTCTTTACTTGTTTTAGGGAACAGAATGCACTCCTCCAGAGAGGCAGTTGGCAATTTACATCCCGCCCATCAGCATAACAAGGCTCCCTGTTCTCCAGGGCCTGTCTTGCCTTTCTTGTTCTTACACATTTTGTGGATGTCCCTTTTGACCGGTGGGAAGTGATACTTCTTTGTAGTGCAGATTTGCATTGCCCGCTTGCTTGCTTGGCCAAAAAGGGCGTATGCGTTTTCTCCTGAATATATTCAGGAGAAAACGCATACGCCCTTTTTGGCCAAGTGCATCATTGTCGAAGTTGTGCCCCTCTTCCTTTGCTTTAAAGGCGATTCCATCGTACCTCTTGAAATCTGTTTCCTGCTATTCTGCCTCGCTTTCAAGTCCGCCTCGTTGCCTTCCCTCAACAGATTTTTGGACGATAGTTGTCCTTTATTACTCGGCCAGTTTGTGAATTGCTGTGCCCCTGAGCTCCATTTTTCAACTCGTTTTTGGTGAGCTGACCGCAAGTCCAAAATTTTGGTTCAGGACCTATACTGGTTCCCGGTGGGTGGCTGAGAATTTGGTTAATTCTTCTTCCTGCCGGGAAATTACAGTGATATGTGCCCGTCCAAATGCCTAACAGCTACTCTCTCATTGGTTCTCCCTCTTCCCTTTCATCCTCTGCCAAATTGGCAACCTGTGCGAACCAAGAGGTTAAAGGGGCTGTCTCTCCAAGTTGGGAGGTTGATAGTAAAGCAGACGGAAAGTCAAACCGGAGCGCCAGGAGAGGGACTATTCGTTGAGTTTTAGAAACCTTTGGTATTCACAGTGTGTCCGTTCCCTAGGTTTCCCGCACACGTTATAGCTGTAGTAATATTCCCTTCAACCTGGAGAGTTCGGACCCATGGAATGGGTGCCATGCATTATTGCTTTAAAGGGTCTGCATTTGCTCACCCAATCTCACCAATCGTCTCAGTCCCAAGTGTCCCTCCTTATGCCACATCCAGCTGTCCTTGTAGATATGGTCATTCCAGCTTTCATCAGAGACCCTGAAGGAATTGTAAAGAATTTCCCAGTTTTTTTGTTTTGTTTTTGAAATTCCTTTTTATAGTGGGTTTGAGCTGATTCTCGCTGCCATGTTTATGCCAGTCTAGACACACTTGATTCCCGTATGGAGACATATCAATACATAGGTTTTAAGATTCTTACTAGTCAGATACTTTCCTCTGCGGGAAATATGGGGTTTGGAGTCCCTTTCGCTGAGGACGGTGTAGGTCTTGTCTATTCCATAGTTGGTTTTTGGAACGGTACCTGTGCTTATATCAAACTCTGGTTTTATGCATCACCCCACCTCTCCTTCCCCCTTAAGCAGGTATAAGAGTGTTTTCTAAATGTGAGATACTGTTCTCTTTCCTAACTCAGTTCAAGTGTAGCCATGTTTACAGGATCTTCATAAGTGATATCTTATGATAAGTTTCTTTTTCTGTGTGACTTATTTCACTTAGAATCATCGTACCTGAATCCACCCATTTTGCTGCTACTGGTCTTATGACATTGATTTCATGGCTGAGGGATATTCCATCGTACGTAAGTACCACAATTTTTTGAACCATGTTTATATTTTCTGGGATACTTAAGGTGTATCAAAGTTGAGGTCCTTGTATGCAGTGCAGCCCTAAATTTTGGGGTGGCTCTGTCTTATTGATTTTCAGTTTTCCCAAGGTATATTCCCTAGGCTGGTAGTGCCCTTGGCTCTGTAGCTCTGTTCTTTACTTGTTTTAGGGAACAGAATGCACTCCTCCAGAGAGGCAGTTGGCAATTTACATCCCGCCCATCAGCATAACAAGGCTCCCTGTTCTCCAGGGCCTGTCTTGCCTTTCTTGTTCTTACACATTTTGTGGATGTCCCTTTTGACCGGTGGGAAGTGATACTTCTTTGTAGTGCAGATTTGCATTGCCCGCTTGCTTGCTTGGCCAAAAAGGGCGTATGCGTTTTCTCCTGAATATATTCAGGAGAAAACGCATACGCCCTTTTTGGCCAAGTGCATCATTGTCGAAGTTGTGCCCCTCTTCCTGTGCTTTAAAGGCGATTCCAACGTACCTCTTGAAATCTGTTTCCTGCTATTCTGCCTCGCTTTCAAGTCCGCCTCGTTGCCTTCCCTCAACAGATTTTTGGACGATAGTTGTCCTTTATTACTCGGCCAGTTTGTGAATTGCTGTGCCCCTGAGCTCCATTTTTCAACTCGTTTTTGGTGAGCTGACCGCAAGTCCAAAATTTTGGTTCAGGACCTATACTGGTTCCCGGTGGGTGGCTGAGAATTTGGTTAATTCTTCTTCCTGCCGGGAAATTACAGTGATATGTGCCCGTCCAAATGCCTAACAGCTACTCTCTCATTGGTTCTCCCTCTTCCCTTTCATCCTCTGCCAAATTGGCAACCTGTGCGAACCAAGAGGTTAAAGGGGCTGTCTCTCCAAGTTGGGAGGTTGATAGTAAAGCAGACGGAAAGTCAAACCGGAGCACCAGGAGAGGGACTATTCGTTGAGTTTTAGAAACCTTTCGTATTCACAGTGTGTCCGTTCTCTAGGTTTCCCGCACATGTTATAGCTGTAGTAACATTCCCTTCCACCTGGAGTGTTCGGACCCATGGAATGGGTGCCATGCATTATTGCTTTAAAGGGTCTGCATTTGCTCACCCAATCTCACCAATCGTCTCAGTCCCAAGTGTCCCTCCTTATGCCACATCCAGCTGTCGTTGTAGATAGGGTCATTCCAGCCTTCATCAGAGACCCTGAAGGAATTGTAAAGAATTTCCCAGTTTTTTTGTTTTGTTTTTGAAATTCCTTTTTATAGTGGGTTTGAGCTGATTCTCGCTGCCATGTTTATGCCAGTCTAGACACACTTGATTCCCTTACGGAGACATATCAATACATAGGTTTTAAGATTCTTACTAGTCAGATATTTTCCTCTGCGGGAAATATGGGGTTTTGAGTCCCTTTCGCTGAGGACGGTGTAGGTCTTGTCTATTCCATAGTTGGTTTTTGGAACGGTACCTGTGCTTATATCAAACTCTGGTTTTATGCATCACCCCACCTCTCCTTCCCCCTTAAGCAGGTATAAGAGTGTTTTCTAAATGTGAGACACTGTTCTCTTTCCTAACTCAGTTCAAGTGTAGCCATGTTTACAGGATCTTCATAAGTGATATCTTATGATAAGTTTCTTTTTCTGTGTGACTTATTTCACTGAGAATCATCGTACCTGAATCCACCCATTTTGCTGCTACTGGTCTTATGACATTGATTTCATGGCTGAGGGATATTCCATCGTACGTAAGTACCACAATTTTTTGAACCATGTTTATATTTTCTGGGATACTTAAGGTGTATCCAAGTTGAGGTCCTTGTATGCAGTGCAGCCCTAAATTTTGGGGTGGCTCTGTCTTATTGATTTTCAGTTTTCCCAAGGTATATTCCCTAGGCTGGTAGTGCCCTTGGCTCTGTAGCTCTGTTCTTTACTTGTTTTAGGGAACAGAATGCACTCCTCCAGAGAGGCAGTTGGCAATTTACATCCTGCCCATCAGCATAACAAGGCTCCCTGTTCTCCAGGGCCTGTCTTGCCTTTCTTGTTCTTACACATTTTGTGGATGTCCCTTTTGACCGGTGGGAAGTGATACTTCTTTGTAGTGCAGATTTGCATTGCCCGCTTGCTTGCTTGGCCAAAAAGGGCGTATGCGTTTTCTCCTGAATATATTCAGGAGAAAACGCATACGCCCTTTTTGGCCAAGTGCATCATTGTCGAAGTTGTGCCCCTCTTCCTGTGCTTTAAAGGCGATTCCATCGTACCTCTTGAAATCTGTTTCCTGCTATTCTGCCTCGCTTTCAAGTCCGCCTCGTTGCCTTCCCTCAACAGATTTTTGGACGATAGTTGTCCTTTATTACTCGGCCAGTTTGTGAATTGCTGTGCCCCTGAGCTCCATTTTTCAACTCGTTTTTGGTGAGCTGACCGCAAGTCCAAAATTTTGGTTCAGGACCTGTACTGGTTCCCGGTGGGTGGCTGAGAATTTGGTTAATTCTTCTTCCTGCTGGGAAATTACAGTGATATGTGACCGTCCAAATGCCTAACAGCTACTCTCTCATTTGTTCTCCCTCTTCCCTTTCATCCTCTGCCAAATTGGCAACCTGTGCGAACCAAGAGGTTAAAAGGGCTGTCTCTCCAAGTTGGGAGGTTGATAGTAAAGCAGACGGAAAGTCAAACCGCAGCACCAGGAGAGGGCCTATTCGTTGAGTTTTAGAAACCTTTCGTATTCACAGTGTGTCCGTTCTCTAGGTTTCCCGCACATGTTATAGCTGTAGTAATATTCCCTTCAACCTGGAGAGTTCGGACCCATGGAATGGGTGCCATGCATTATTGCTTTAAAGGGTCTGCATTTGCTCACCCAATCTCACCAATCGTCTCAGTCCCAAGTGTCCCTCCTTATGCCACATCCAGCTGTCATTGTAGATAGGGTCATTCCAGCTTTCATCAGAGACCCTGAAGGAATTGTAAAGAATTTCCCAATTTTTTTGTTTTGTTTTTGAAATTCATTTTTATAGTGGGTTTGAGCTGATTCTCGCTGCCATGTTTATGCCAGTCTAGACACAATTGATTCCCTTATGGAGACATATCAATACATAGGTTTTAAGATTCTTACTAGTCAGATATTTTCCTCTGCGGGAAATATGGGGTTTTGAGTCCCTTTCACTGAGGACGGTGTAGGTCTTGTCTATTCCATAGTTGGTTTTTGGAACGGTACCTGTGCTTATATCAAACTCTGGTTTTATGCATCACCCCACCTCTCCTTCCCCCTTAAGCAGCTATAAGAGTGTTTTCTAAATGTGAGACAGTGTTCTCTTTCCTAACTCAGTTCAAGTGTAGCCATGTTTACAGGATCTTCATAAGTGATATCTTATGATAAGTTTCTTTTTCTGTGTGACTTATTTCACTTAGAATCATCGTACCTGAATCCACCCATTTTGCTGCTACTGGTCTTATGACATTGATTTCATGGCTGAGGGATATTCCATCGTACGTAAGTACCACAATATTTTGAACCATGTTTATATTTTCTGGGATACTTAAGGTGTATCCAAGTTCATGTCCTTGTATGCAGTGCAGCCCTAAATTTTGGGGTTGCTCTGTCTTATTGATTTTCAGTTTTCCCAAGGTATATTCCCTAGACTGGTAGTGCCCTTGGCTCTGTAGCTCTGTTCTTTACTTGTTTTAGGGAACAGAATGCACTCCTCCAGAGAGGCAGTTGGCAATTTACATCCCGCCCATCAGCATAACAAGGCTCCCTGTTCTCCAGGGCCTGTCTTGCCTTTCTTGTTCTTACACATTTTGTGGATGTCCCTTTTGACCGGTGGGAAGTGATACTTCTTTGTAGTGCAGATTTGCATTGCCCGCTTGCTTGCTTGGCCAAAAAGGGCGTATGCGTTTTCTCCTGAATATATTCAGGAGAAAACGCATACGCCCTTTTTGGCCAAGTGCATCATTGTCGAAGTTGTGCCCCTCTTCCTGTGCTTTAAAGGCGATTCCAACGTACCTCTTGAAATCTGTTTCCTGCTATTCTGCCTCGCTTTCAAGTCCGCCTCGTTGCCTTCCCTCAACAGATTTTTGGACGATAGTTGTCCTTTATTACTCGGCCAGTTTGTGAATTGCTGTGCCCCTGAGCTCCATTTTTCAACTCGCTTTTGGTGAGCTGACCGCAAGTCCAAAATTTTGGTTCAGGACCTATACTGGTTCCCGGTGGGTGGCTGAGAATTTGGTTAATTCTTCTTCCTGCCGGGAAATTACAGTGATATGTGCCCGTCCAAATGCCTAACAGCTACTCTCTCATTGGTTCTCCCTCTTCCCTTTCATCCTCTGCCAAATTGGCAACCTGTGCGAACCAAGAGGTTAAAGGGGCTGTCTCTCCAAGTTGGGAGGTTGATAGTAAAGCAGACGGAAAGTCAAACCGGAGCACCAGGAGAGGGACTATGCGTTGAGTTTTAGAAACCTTTCGTATTCACAGTGTGTCCGTTCTCTAGGTTTCCCGCACATGTTATAGCTGTAGTAATATTCCCTTCAACCTGGAGAGTTCGGACCCATGGAATGGGTGCCATGCATTATTGCTTTAAAGGGTCTGCATTTGCTCACCCAATCTCACCAATCATCTCAGTCCCAAGTGTCCCTCCTTATGCCACATCCAGCTGTCGTTGTAGATAGGGTCATTCCAGCTTTCATCAGAGACCCTGAAGGAATTGTAAAGAATTTCCCAGTTTTTTTGTTTTGTTTTTGAAATTCCTTTTTATAGTGGGTTTGAGCTGATTCTCGCTGCCATGTTTATGCCAGTCTAGACACACTTGATTCCCTTATGGAGACATATCAATACATAGGTTTTAAGATTCTTACTAGTCAGATATTTTCCTCTGCGGGAAATATGGGGTTTTGAGTCCCTTTCGCTGAGGACGGTGTAGGTCTTGTCTATTCCATAGTTGGTTTTTGGAACGGTACCTGTGCTTATATCAAACTCTGGTTTTATGCATCACCCCACCTCTCCTTCCCCCTTAAGCAGGTATAAGAGTGTTTTCTAAATGTGAGACACTGTTCTCTTTCCTAACTCAGTTCAAGTGTAGCCATGTTTACAGGATCTTCATAAGTGATATCTTATGATAAGTTTCTTTTTCTGTGTGACTTATTTCACTTAGAATCATCGTACCTGAATCCACCCATTTTGCTGCTACTGGTCTTATGACATTGATTTCATGGCTGAGGGATATTCCATCGTACATAAGTACCACAATTTTTTGAACCATGTTTATATTTTCTGGGATACTTAAGGTGTATCCAAGTTGAGGTCCTTTTATGCAGTGCAGCCCTAAATTTTGGGGTGGCTCTGTCTTATTGATTTTCAGTTTTCCCAAGGTATATTCCCTAGGCTGGTAGTGCCCTTGGCTCCGTAGCTCTGTTCTTTACTTGTTTTAGGGAACAGAATGCACTCCTCCAGAGAGGCAGTTGGCAATTTACATCCCGCCCATCAGCATAACAAGGCTCCCTGTTCTCCAGGGCCTGTCTTGCCTTTCTTGTTCTTACACATTTTGTGGATGTCCCTTTTGACCGGTGGGAAGTGATACTTCTTTGTAGTGCAGATTTGCATTGCCCGCTTGCTTGCTTGGCCAAAAAGGGCGTATGCGTTTTCTCCTGGAGAAAACGCATACGCCCTTTTTGGCCAAGTGCATCATTGTCGAAGTTGTGCCCCTCTTCCTGTGCTTTAAAGGCGATTCCATCGTACCTCTTGAAATCTGTTTCCTGCTATTCTGCCTCGCTTTCAAGTCCGCCTCGTTGCCTTCCCTCAACAGATTTTTGGACGATAGTTGTCCTTTATTACTCGGCCAGTTTGTGAATTGCTGTGCCCCTGAGCTCCATTTTTCAACTCGTTTTTGGTGAGCTGACCGCAAGTCCAAAATTTTGGTTCAGGACCTATACTGGTTCCCGGTGGGTGGCTGAGAATTTGGTTAATTCTTCTTCCTGCCGGGAAATTACAGTGATATGTGCCCGTCCAAATGCCTAACAGCTACTCTCTCATTGGTTCTCCCTCTTCCCTTTCATCCACTGCCAAATTGGCAACCTGTGCGAACCAAGAGGTTAAAGGGGCTGTCTCTCCAAGTTGGGAGGTTGATAGTAAAGCAGACGGAAAGTCAAACCGGAGCACCAGGAGAGGGACTATTCGTTGAGTTTTAGAAACCTTTCGTATTCACAGTGTGTCCGTTCTCTAGGTTTCCCGCACATGTTATAGCTGTAGTAATATTCCCTTCAACCTGGAGAGTTCAGACCCATGGAATGGGTGCCATGCATTATTGCTTTAAAGGGTCTGCATTTGCTCACCCAATCTCACCAGTCGTCTCAGTCCCAAGTGTCCCTCCTTATGCCACATCCAGCTGTCATTGTAGATAGGGTCATTCCAGCTTTCATCAGAGACCCTGAAGGAATTGTAAAGAATTTCCCAGTTTTTTTGTTTTGTTTTTGAAATTCCTTTTTATAGTGGGTTTGAGCTGATTCTCGCTGCCATGTTTATGCCAGTCTAGACACACTTGATTCCCTTATGGAGACATATCAATACATAGGTTTTAAGATTCTTACTAGTCAGATATTTTCCTCTGCGGGAAATATGGGGTTTTGAGTCCCTTTCGCTGAGGACGGTGTAGGTCTTGTCTATTCCATAGTTGGTTTTTGGAACGGTACCTGTGCTTATATCAAACTCTGGTTTTATGTATCACCCCACCTCTCCTTCCCCCTTAAGCAGGTATAAGAGTGTTTTCTAAATGTGAGACACTGTTCTCTTTCCTAACTCAGTTCAAGTGTAGCCATGTTTACAGGATCTTCATAAGTGATATCTTATGATAAGTTTCTTTTTCTGTGTGACTTATTTCACTTAGAATCATCGTACCTGAATCCACCCATTTTGCTGCTACTGGTCTTATGACATTGATTTCATGGCTGAGGGATATTCCATCGTACGTAAGTACCACAATTTTTTGAACCATGTTTATATTTTCTGGGATACTTAAGGTGTATCCAAGTTGAGGTCCTTGTATGCAGTGCAGCCCTAAATTTTGGGGTGGCTCTGTCTTATTGATTTTCAGTTTTCCCAAGGTATATTCCCTAGACTGGTAGTGCCCTTGGCTCTGTAGCTCTGTTCTTTACTTGTTTTAGGGAACAGAATGCACTCCTCCAGAGAGGCAGTTGGCAATTTACATCCCGCCCATCAGCATAACAAGGCTCCCTGTTCTCCAGGGCCTGTCTTGCGTTTCTTGTTCTTACACATTTTGTGGATGTCCCTTTTGACCGGTGGGAAGTGATACTTCTTTGTAGTGCAGATTTGCATTGCCCGCTTGCTTGCTTGGCCAAAAAGGGCGTATGCGTTTTCTCCTGAATATATTCAGGAGAAAACGCATACGCCCTTTTTGGCCAAGTGCATCATTGTCGAAGTTGTGCCCCTCTTCCTGTGCTTTAAAGGCGATTCCAACGTACCTCTTGAAATCTGTTTCCTGCTATTCTGCCTCGCTTTCAAGTCTGCCTCGTTGCCTTCCCTCAACAGATTTTTGGACGATAGTTGTCCTTTATTACTCGGCCAGTTTGTGAATTGCTGTGCCCCTGAGCTCCATTTTTCAACTCGCTTTTGGTGAGCTGACCGCAAGTCCAAAATTTTGCTTCAGGACCTATACTGGTTCCCGGTGGGTGGCTGAGAATTTGGTTAATTCTTCTTCCTGCCGGGAAATTACAGTGATATGTGCCCGTCCAAATGCCTAACAGCTACTCTCTCATTGGTTCTCCCTCTTCCCTTTCATCCTCTGCCAAATTGGCAACCTGTGCGAACCAAGAGGTTAAAGGGGCTGTCTCTCCAAGTTGGGAGGTTGATAGTAAAGCAGACGGAAAGTCAAACCGGAGCACCAGGAGAGGGACTATGCGTTGAGTTTTAGAAACCTTTCGTATTCACAGTGTGTCCGTTCTCTAGGTTTCCCGCACATGTTATAGCTGTAGTAATATTCCCTTCAACCTGGAGAGTTCGGACCCATGGAATGGGTGCCATGCATTATTGCTTTAAAGGGTCTGCATTTGCTCACCCAATCTCACCAATCATCTCAGTCCCAAGTGTCCCTCCTTATGCCACATCCAGCTGTCGTTGTAGATAGGGTCATTCCAGCTTTCATCAGAGACCCTGAAGGAATTGTAAAGAATTTCCCAGTTTTTTTGTTTTGTTTTTGAAATTCCTTTTTATAGTGGGTTTGAGCTGATTCTCGCTGCCATGTTTATGCCAGTCTAGACACACTTGATTCCCTTATGGAGACATATCAATACATAGGTTTTAAGATTCTTACTAGTCAGATATTTTCCTCTGCGGGAAATATGGGGTTTTGAGTCCCTTTCGCTGAGGACGGTGTAGGTCTTGTCTATTCCATAGTTGGTTTTTGGAACGGTACCTGTGCTTATATCAAACTCTGGTTTTATGCATCACCCCACCTCTCCTTCCCCCTTAAGCAGGTATAAGAGTGTTTTCTAAATGTGAGACACTGTTCTCTTTCCTAACTCAGTTCAAGTGTAGCCATGTTTACAGGATCTTCATAAGTGATATCTTATGATAAGTTTCTTTTTCTGTGTGACTTATTTCACTTAGAATCATCGTACCTGAATCCACCCATTTTGCTGCTACTGGTCTTATGACATTGATTTCATGGCTGAGGGATATTCCATCGTACATAAGTACCACAATTTTTTGAACCATGTTTATATTTTCTGGGATACTTAAGGTGTATCCAAGTTGAGGTCCTTTTATGCAGTGCAGCCCTAAATTTTGGGGTGGCTCTGTCTTATTGATTTTCAGTTTTCCCAAGGTATATTCCCTAGGCTGGTAGTGCCCTTGGCTCCGTAGCTCTGTTCTTTACTTGTTTTAGGGAACAGAATGCACTCCTCCAGAGAGGCAGTTGGCAATTTACATCCCGCCCATCAGCATAACAAGGCTCCCTGTTCTCCAGGGCCTGTCTTGCCTTTCTTGTTCTTACACATTTTGTGGATGTCCCTTTTGACCGGTGGGAAGTGATACTTCTTTGTAGTGCAGATTTGCATTGCCCGCTTGCTTGCTTGGCCAAAAAGGGCGTATGCGTTTTCTCCTGGAGAAAACGCATACGCCCTTTTTGGCCAAGTGCATCATTGTCGAAGTTGTGCCCCTCTTCCTGTGCTTTAAAGGCGATTCCATCGTACCTCTTGAAATCTGTTTCCTGCTATTCTGCCTCGCTTTCAAGTCCGCCTCGTTGCCTTCCCTCAACAGATTTTTGGACGATAGTTGTCCTTTATTACTCGGCCAGTTTGTGAATTGCTGTGCCCCTGAGCTCCATTTTTCAACTCGTTTTTGGTGAGCTGACCGCAAGTCCAAAATTTTGGTTCAGGACCTATACTGGTTCCCGGTGGGTGGCTGAGAATTTGGTTAATTCTTCTTCCTGCCGGGAAATTACAGTGATATGTGCCCGTCCAAATGCCTAACAGCTACTCTCTCATTGGTTCTCCCTCTTCCCTTTCATCCACTGCCAAATTGGCAACCTGTGCGAACCAAGAGGTTAAAGGGGCTGTCTCTCCAAGTTGGGAGGTTGATAGTAAAGCAGACGGAAAGTCAAACCGGAGCACCAGGAGAGGGACTATTCGTTGAGTTTTAGAAACCTTTCGTATTCACAGTGTGTCCGTTCTCTAGGTTTCCCGCACATGTTATAGCTGTAGTAATATTCCCTTCAACCTGGAGAGTTCAGACCCATGGAATGGGTGCCATGCATTATTGCTTTAAAGGGTCTGCATTTGCTCACCCAATCTCACCAATCGTCTCAGTCCCAAGTGTCCCTCCTTATGCCACATCCAGCTGTCATTGTAGATAGGGTCATTCCAGCTTTCATCAGAGACCCTGAAGGAATTGTAAAGAATTTCCCAGTTTTTTTGTTTTGTTTTTGAAATTCCTTTTTATAGTGGGTTTGAGCTGATTCTCGCTGCCATGTTTATGCCAGTCTAGACACACTTGATTCCCTTATGGAGACATATCAATACATAGGTTTTAAGATTCTTACTAGTCAGATATTTTCCTCTGCGGGAAATATGGGGTTTTGAGTCCCTTTCGCTGAGGACGGTGTAGGTCTTGTCTATTCCATAGTTGGTTTTTGGAACGGTACCTGTGCTTATATCAAACTCTGGTTTTATGTATCACCCCACCTCTCCTTCCCCCTTAAGCAGGTATAAGAGTGTTTTCTAAATGTGAGACACTGTTCTCTTTCCTAACTCAGTTCAAGTGTAGCCATGTTTACAGGATCTTCATAAGTGATATCTTATGATAAGTTTCTTTTTCTGTGTGACTTATTTCACTTAGAATCATCGTACCTGAATCCACCCATTTTGCTGCTACTGGTCTTATGACATTGATTTCATGGCTGAGGGATATTCCATCGTACGTAAGTACCACAATTTTTTGAACCATGTTTATATTTTCTGGGATACTTAAGGTGTATCCAAGTTGAGGTCCTTGTATGCAGTGCAGCCCTAAATTTTGGGGTGGCTCTGTCTTATTGATTTTCAGTTTTCCCAAGGTATATTCCCTAGACTGGTAGTGCCCTTGGCTCTGTAGCTCTGTTCTTTACTTGTTTTAGGGAACAGAATGCACTCCTCCAGAGAGGCAGTTGGCAATTTACATCCCGCCCATCAGCATAACAAGGCTCCCTGTTCTCCAGGGCCTGTCTTGCGTTTCTTGTTCTTACACATTTTGTGGATGTCCCTTTTGACCGGTGGGAAGTGATACTTCTTTGTAGTGCAGATTTGCATTGCCCGCTTGCTTGCTTGGCCAAAAAGGGCGTATGCGTTTTCTCCTGAATATATTCAGGAGAAAACGCATACGCCCTTTTTGGCCAAGTGCATCATTGTCGAAGTTGTGCCCCTCTTCCTGTGCTTTAAAGGCGATTCCAACGTACCTCTTGAAATCTGTTTCCTGCTATTCTGCCTCGCTTTCAAGTCTGCCTCGTTGCCTTCCCTCAACAGATTTTTGGACGATAGTTGTCCTTTATTACTCGGCCAGTTTGTGAATTGCTGTGCCCCTGAGCTCCATTTTTCAACTCGCTTTTGGTGAGCTGACCGCAAGTCCAAAATTTTGCTTCAGGACCTATACTGGTTCCCGGTGGGTGGCTGAGAATTTGGTTAATTCTTCTTCCTGCCGGGAAATTACAGTGATATGTGCCCGTCCAAATGCCTAACAGCTACTCTCTCATTGGTTCTCCCTCTTCCCTTTCATCCTCTGCCAAATTGGCAACCTGTGCGAACCAAGAGGTTAAAGGGGCTGTCTCTCCAAGTTGGGAGGTTGATAGTAAAGCAGACGGAAAGTCAAACCAGAGCACCAGGGGAGGGACTATGCGTTGAGTTTTAGAAACCTTTCGTATTCACAGTGTGTCCGTTCTCTAGGTTTCCCGCACATGTTATAGCTGTAGTAATATTCCCTTCAACCTGGAGAGTTCGGACCCATGGAATGGGTGCCATGCATTATTGCTTTAAAGGGTCTGCATTTGCTCACCCAATCTCACCAATCGTCTCAGTCCCAAGTGTCCCTCCTTATGCCACATCCAGCTGTCGTTGTAGATAGGGTCATTCCAGCCTTCATCAGAGACCCTGAAGGAATTGTAAAGAATTTCCCAGTTTTTTTGTTTTGTTTTTGAAATTCCTTTTTATAGTGGGTTTGAGCTGATTCTCGCTGCCATGTTTATGCCAGTCTAGACACACTTGATTCCCTTACGGAGACATATCAATACATAGGTTTTAAGATTCTTACTAGTCAGATATTTTCCTCTGCGGGAAATATGGGGTTTTGAGTCCCTTTCGCTGAGGACGGTGTAGGTCTTGTCTATTCCATAGTTGGTTTTTGGAACGGTACCTGTGCTTATATCAAACTCTGGTTTTATGCATCACCCCACCTCTCCTTCCCCCTTAAGCAGGTATAAGAGTGTTTTCTAAATGTGAGACACTGTTCTCTTTCCTAACTCAGTTCAAGTGTAGCCATGTTTACAGGATCTTCATAAGTGATATCTTATGATAAGTTTCTTTTTCTGTGTGACTTATTTCACTTAGAATCATCGTACCTGAATCCACCCATTTTGCTGCTACTGGTCTTATGACATTGATTTCATGGCTGAGGGATATTCCATCGTACGTAAGTACCACAATTTTTTGAACCATGTTTATATTTTCTGGGATACTTAAGGTGTATCCAAGTTGAGGTCCTTGTATGCAGTGCAGCCCTAAATTTTGGGGTGGCTCTGTCTTATTGATTTTCAGTTTTCCCAAGGTATATTCCCTAGACTGGTAGTGCCCTTGGCTCTGTAGCTCTGTTCTTTACTTGTTTTAGGGAACAGAATGCACTCCTCCAGAGAGGCAGTTGGCAATTTACATCCCGCCCATCAGCATAACAAGGCTCCCTGTTCTCCAGGGCCTGTCTTGCCTTTCTTGTTCTTACACATTTTGTGGATGTCCCTTTTGACCGGTGGGAAGTGATACTTCTTTGTAGTGCAGATTTGCATTGCCCGCTTGCTTGCTTGGCCAAAAAGGGCATATGCGTTTTCTCCTGAATATATTCAGGAGAAAACGCATACGCCCTTTTTGGCCAAGTGCATCATTGTCGAAGTTGTGCCCCTCTTCCTGTGCTTTAAAGGCGATTCCAACGTACCTCTTGAAATCTGTTTCCTGCTATTCTGCCTCGCTTTCAAGTCCGCCTCGTTGCCTTCCCTCAACAGATTTTTGGACGATAGTTGTCCTTTATTACTCGGCCAGTTTGTGAATTGCTGTGCCCCTGAGCTCCATTTTTCAACTCGCTTTTGGTGAGCTGACCGCAAGTCCAAAATTTTGCTTCAGGACCTATACTGGTTCCCGGTGGGTGGCTGAGAATTTGGTTAATTCTTCTTCCTGCCGGGAAATTACAGTGATATGTGCCCGTCCAAATGCCTAACAGCTACTCTCTCATTGGTTCTCCCTCTTCCCTTTCATCCTCTGCCAAATTGGCAACCTGTGCGAACCAAGAGGTTAAAGGGGCTGTCTCTCCAAGTTGGGAGGTTGATAGTAAAGCAGACGGAAAGTCAAACCGGAGCACCAGGGGAGGGACTATGCGTTGAGTTTTAGAAACCTTTCGTATTCACAGTGTGTCCGTTCTCTAGGTTTCCCGCACATGTTATAGCTGTAGTAATATTCCCTTCAACCTGGAGAGTTCGGACCCATGGAATGGGTGCCATGCATTATTGCTTTAAAGGGTCTGCATTTGCTCACCCAATCTCACCAATCGTCTCAGTCCCAAGTGTCCCTCCTTATGCCACATCCAGCTGTCGTTGTAGATAGGGTCATTCCAGCCTTCATCAGAGACCCTGAAGGAATTGTAAAGAAGTTCCCAGTTTTTTTGTTTTGTTTTTGAAATTCCTTTTTATAGTGGGTTTGAGCTGATTCTCGCTGCCATGTTTATGCCAGTCTAGACACACTTGATTCCCTTACGGAGACATATCAATACATAGGTTTTAAGATTCTTACTAGTCAGATATTTTCCTCTGCGGGAAATATGGGGTTTTGAGTCCCTTTCGCTGAGGACGGTGTAGGTCTTGTCTATTCCATAGTTGGTTTTTGGAACGGTACCTGTGCTTATATCAAACTCTGGTTTTATGCATCACCCCACCTCTCCTTCCCCCTTAAGCAGGTATAAGAGTGTTTTCTAAATGTGAGACACTGTCCTCTTTCCTAACTCAGTTCAAGTGTAGCCATGTTTACAGTATCTTCATAAGTGATATCTTATGATAAGTTTCTTTTTCTGTGTGACTTATTTCACTTAGAATCATCGTACCTGAATCCACCCATTTTGTTGCTACTGGTCTTATGACATTGATTTCATGGCTGAGGGATATTCCATCGTACGTAAGTACCACAATTTTTTGAACCATGTTTATATTTTCTGGGATACTTAAGGTGTATCCAAGTTGAGGTCCTTGTATGCAGTGCAGCCCTAAATTTTGGGGTGGCTCTGTCTTATTGATTTTCAGTTTTCCCAAGGTATATTCCCTAGGCTGGTAGTGCCCTTGGCTCTGTAGCTCTGTTCTTTACTTGTTTTAGGGAACAGAATGCACTCCTCCAGAGAGGCAGTTGGCAATTTACATCCCGCCCATCAGCATAACAAGGCTCCCTGTTCTCCAGGGCCTGTCTTGCCTTTCTTGTTCTTACACATTTTGTGGATGTCCCTTTTGACCGGTGGGAAGTGATACTTCTTTGTAGTGCAGATTTGCATTGCCCGCTTGCTTACTTGGCCAAAAAGGGCGTATGCGTTTTCTCCTGAATATATTCAGGAGAAAACGCATACGCCCTTTTTGGCCAAGTGCATCATTGTCGAAGTTGTGCCCCTCTTCCTGTGCTTTAAAGGCGATTCCAACGTACCTCTTGAAATCTGTTTCCTGCTATTCTGCCTCGCTTTCAAGTCCGCCTCGTTGCCTTCCCTCAACAGATTTTTGGACGATAGTTGTCCTTTATTACTCGGCCAGTTTGTGAATTGCTGTGCCCCTGAGCTCCATTTTTCAACTCCTTTTTGGTGAGCTGACCGCAAGTCCAAAATTTTGGTTCAGGACCTATACTGGTTCCCTGTGGGTGGCTGAGAATTTGGTTAATTCTTCTTCCTGCCGGGAAATTACAGTGATATGTGCCCGTCCAAATGCCTAACAGCTACTCTCTCATTGGTTCTCCCTCTTCCCTTTCATCCTCTGCCAAATTGGCAACCTGTGCGAACCAAGAGGTTAAAGGGGCTGTCTCTCCAAGTTGGGATGTTGATAGTAAAGCAGACGGAAAGTCAAACCGGAGCACCAGGAGAGGGACTATGCGTTGAGTTTTAGAAACCTTTCGTATTCACAGTGTGTCCGTTCTCTAGGATTCCCGCACATGTTATAGCTGTAGTAATATTCCCTTCAACCTGGAGAGTTCGGACCCATGGAATGGGTGCCATGCATTATTGCTTTAAAGGGTCTGCATTTGCTCACCCAATCTCACCAATCGTCTCAGTCCCAAGTGTCCCTCCTTATGCCACATCCAGCTGTCGTTGTAGATAGGGTCATTCCAGCCTTCATCAGAGACCCTGAAGGAATTGTAAAGAATTTCCCAGTTTTTTTGTTTTGTTTTTGAAATTCCTTTTTATAGTGGGTTTGAGCTGATTCTCGCTGCCATGTTTATGCCAGTCTAGACACACTTGATTCCCTTACGGAGACATATCAATACATAGGTTTTAAGATTCTTACTAGTCAGATATTTTCCTCTGCGGGAAATATGGGGTTTTGAGTCCCTTTCGCTGAGGACGGTGTAGGTCTTGTCTATTCCATAGTTGGTTTTTGGAACGGTACCTGTGCTTATATCAAACTCTGGTTTTATGCATCACCCCACCTCTCCTTCCCCCTTAAGCAGGTATAAGAGTGTTTTCTAAATGTGAGACACTGTTCTCTTTCCTAACTCAGTTCAAGTGTAGCCATGTTTACAGGATCTTCATAAGTGATATCTTATGATAAGTTTCTTTTTCTGTGTGACTTATTTCACTTAGAATCATCGTACCTGAATCCACCCATTTTGCTGCTACTGGTCTTATGACATTGATTTCATGGCTGAGGGATATTCCATCGTACGTAAGTACCACAATTTTTTGAACCATGTTTATATTTTCTGGGATACTTAAGGTGTATCCAAGTTGAGGTCCTTGTATGCAGTGCAGCCCTAAATTTTGGGGTGGCTCTGTCTTATTGATTTTCAGTTTTCCCAAGGTATATTCCCTAGGCTGGTAGTGCCCTTGGCTCTGTAGCTCTGTTCTTTACTTGTTTTAGGGAACAGAATGCACTCCTCCAGAGAGGCAGTTGGCAATTTACATCCCGCCCATCAGCATAACAAGGCTCCCTGTTCTCCAGGGCCTGTCTTGCCTTTCTTGTTCTTACACATTTTGTGGATGTCCCTTTTGACCGGTGGGAAGTGATACTTCTTTGTAGTGCAGATTTGCATTGCCCGCTTGCTTGCTTGGCCAAAAAGGGCGTATGCGTTTTCTCCTGAATATATTCAGGAGAAAACGCATACGCCCTTTTTGGCCAAGTGCATCATTGTCGAAGTTGTGCCCCTCTTCCTGTGCTTTAAAGGCGATTCCATCGTACCTCTTGAAATCTGTTTCCTGCTATTCTGCCTCGCTTTCAAGTCCGCCTCGTTGCCTTCCCTCAACAGATTTTTGGACGATAGTTGTCCTTTATTACTCGGCCAGTTTGTGAATTGCTGTGCCCCTGAGCTCCATTTTTCAACTCGTTTTTGGTGAGCTGACCGCAAGTCCAAAATTTTGGTTCAGGACCTGTACTGGTTCCCGGTGGGTGGCTGAGAATTTGGTTAATTCTTCTTCCTGCCGGGAAATTACAGTGATATGTGACCGTCCAAATGCCTAACAGCTACTCTCTCATTTGTTCTCCCTCTTCCCTTTCATCCTCTGCCAAATTGGCAACCTGTGCGAACCAAGAGGTTAAAAGGGCTGTCTCTCCAAGTTGGGAGGTTGATAGTAAAGCAGACGGAAAGTCAAACCGCAGCACCAGGAGAGGGCCTATTCGTTGAGTTTTAGAAACCTTTCGTATTCACAGTGTGTCCGTTCTCTAGGTTTCCCGCACATGTTATAGCTGTAGTAATATTCCCTTCAACCTGGAGAGTTCGGACCCATGGAATGGGTGCCATGCATTATTGCTTTAAAGGGTCTGCATTTGCTCACCCAATCTCACCAATCGTCTCAGTCCCAAGTGTCCCTCCTTATGCCACATCCAGCTGTCATTGTAGATAGGGTCATTCCAGCTTTCATCAGAGACCCTGAAGGAATTGTAAAGAATTTCCCAATTTTTTTGTTTTGTTTTTGAAATTCCTTTTTATAGTGGGTTTGAGCTGATTCTCGCTGCCATGTTTATGCCAGTCTAGACACAATTGATTCCCTTATGGAGACATATCAATACATAGGTTTTAAGATTCTTACTAGTCAGATATTTTCCTCTGCGGGAAATATGGGGTTTTGAGTCCCTTTCACTGAGGACGGTGTAGGTCTTGTCTATTCCATAGTTGGTTTTTGGAACGGTACCTGTGCTTATATCAAACTCTGGTTTTATGCATCACCCCACCTCTCCTTCCCCCTTAAGCAGCTATAAGAGTGTTTTCTAAATGTGAGACAGTGTTCTCTTTCCTAACTCAGTTCAAGTGTAGCCATGTTTACAGGATCTTCATAAGTGATATCTTATGATAAGTTTCTTTTTCTGTGTGACTTATTTCACTTAGAATCATCGTACCTGAATCCACCCATTTTGCTGCTACTGGTCTTATGACATTGATTTCATGGCTGAGGGATATTCCATCGTACGTAAGTACCACAATATTTTGAACCATGTTTATATTTTCTGGGATACTTAAGGTGTATCCAAGTTCATGTCCTTGTATGCAGTGCAGCCCTAAATTTTGGGGTTGCTCTGTCTTATTGATTTTCAGTTTTCCCAAGGTATATTCCCTAGACTGGTAGTGCCCTTGGCTCTGTAGCTCTGTTCTTTACTTGTTTTAGGGAACAGAATGCACTCCTCCAGAGAGGCAGTTGGCAATTTACATCCCGCCCATCAGCATAACAAGGCTCCCTGTTCTCCAGGGCCTGTCTTGCCTTTCTTGTTCTTACACATTTTGTGGATGTCCCTTTTGACCGGTGGGAAGTGATACTTCTTTGTAGTGCAGATTTGCATTGCCCGCTTGCTTGCTTGGCCAAAAAGGGCGTATGCGTTTTCTCCTGAATATATTCAGGAGAAAACGCATACGCCCTTTTTGGCCAAGTGCATCATTGTCGAAGTTGTGCCCCTCTTCCTGTGCTTTAAAGGCGATTCCAACGTACCTCTTGAAATCTGTTTCCTGCTATTCTGCCTCGCTTTCAAGTCCGCCTCGTTGCCTTCCCTCAACAGATTTTTGGACGATAGTTGTCCTTTATTACTCGGCCAGTTTGTGAATTGCTGTGCCCCTGAGCTCCATTTTTCAACTCGCTTTTGGTGAGCTGACCGCAAGTCCAAAATTTTGGTTCAGGACCTATACTGGTTCCCGGTGGGTGGCTGAGAATTTGGTTAATTCTTCTTCCTGCCGGGAAATTACAGTGATATGTGCCCGTCCAAATGCCTAACAGCTACTCTCTCATTGGTTCTCCCTCTTCCCTTTCATCCTCTGCCAAATTGGCAACCTGTGCGAACCAAGAGGTTAAAGGGGCTGTCTCTCCAAGTTGGGAGGTTGATAGTAAAGCAGACGGAAAGTCAAACCGGAGCACCAGGAGAGGGACTATGCGTTGAGTTTTAGAAACCTTTCGTATTCACAGTGTGTCCGTTCTCTAGGTTTCCCGCACATGTTATAGCTGTAGTAATATTCCCTTCAACCTGGAGAGTTCGGACCCATGGAATGGGTGCCATGCATTATTGCTTTAAAGGGTCTGCATTTGCTCACCCAATCTCACCAATCATCTCAGTCCCAAGTGTCCCTCCTTATGCCACATCCAGCTGTCGTTGTAGATAGGGTCATTCCAGCTTTCATCAGAGACCCTGAAGGAATTGTAAAGAATTTCCCAGTTTTTTTGTTTTGTTTTTGAAATTCCTTTTTATAGTGGGTTTGAGCTGATTCTCGCTGCCATGTTTATGCCAGTCTAGACACACTTGATTCCCTTATGGAGACATATCAATACATAGGTTTTAAGATTCTTACTAGTCAGATATTTTCCTCTGCGGGAAATATGGGGTTTTGAGTCCCTTTCGCTGAGGACGGTGTAGGTCTTGTCTATTCCATAGTTGGTTTTTGGAACGGTACCTGTGCTTATATCAAACTCTGGTTTTATGCATCACCCCACCTCTCCTTCCCCCTTAAGCAGGTATAAGAGTGTTTTCTAAATGTGAGACACTGTTCTCTTTCCTAACTCAGTTCAAGTGTAGCCATGTTTACAGGATCTTCATAAGTGATATCTTATGATAAGTTTCTTTTTCTGTGTGACTTATTTCACTTAGAATCATCGTACCTGAATCCACCCATTTTGCTGCTACTGGTCTTATGACATTGATTTCATGGCTGAGGGATATTCCATCGTACATAAGTACCACAATTTTTTGAACCATGTTTATATTTTCTGGGATACTTAAGGTGTATCCAAGTTGAGGTCCTTTTATGCAGTGCAGCCCTAAATTTTGGGGTGGCTCTGTCTTATTGATTTTCAGTTTTCCCAAGGTATATTCCCTAGGCTGGTAGTGCCCTTGGCTCCGTAGCTCTGTTCTTTACTTGTTTTAGGGAACAGAATGCACTCCTCCAGAGAGGCAGTTGGCAATTTACATCCCGCCCATCAGCATAACAAGGCTCCCTGTTCTCCAGGGCCTGTCTTGCCTTTCTTGTTCTTACACATTTTGTGGATGTCCCTTTTGACCGGTGGGAAGTGATACTTCTTTGTAGTGCAGATTTGCATTGCCCGCTTGCTTGCTTGGCCAAAAAGGGCGTATGCGTTTTCTCCTGGAGAAAACGCATACGCCCTTTTTGGCCAAGTGCATCATTGTCGAAGTTGTGCCCCTCTTCCTGTGCTTTAAAGGCGATTCCATCGTACCTCTTGAAATCTGTTTCCTGCTATTCTGCCTCGCTTTCAAGTCCGCCTCGTTGCCTTCCCTCAACAGATTTTTGGACGATAGTTGTCCTTTATTACTCGGCCAGTTTGTGAATTGCTGTGCCCCTGAGCTCCATTTTTCAACTCGTTTTTGGTGAGCTGACCGCAAGTCCAAAATTTTGGTTCAGGACCTATACTGGTTCCCGGTGGGTGGCTGAGAATTTGGTTAATTCTTCTTCCTGCCGGGAAATTACAGTGATATGTGCCCGTCCAAATGCCTAACAGCTACTCTCTCATTGGTTCTCCCTCTTCCCTTTCATCCACTGCCAAATTGGCAACCTGTGCGAACCAAGAGGTTAAAGGGGCTGTCTCTCCAAGTTGGGAGGTTGATAGTAAAGCAGACGGAAAGTCAAACCGGAGCACCAGGAGAGGGACTATTCGTTGAGTTTTAGAAACCTTTCGTATTCACAGTGTGTCCGTTCTCTAGGTTTCCCGCACATGTTATAGCTGTAGTAATATTCCCTTCAACCTGGAGAGTTCAGACCCATGGAATGGGTGCCATGCATTATTGCTTTAAAGGGTCTGCATTTGCTCACCCAATCTCACCAATCGTCTCAGTCCCAAGTGTCCCTCCTTATGCCACATCCAGCTGTCATTGTAGATAGGGTCATTCCAGCTTTCATCAGAGACCCTGAAGGAATTGTAAAGAATTTCCCAGTTTTTTTGTTTTGTTTTTGAAATTCCTTTTTATAGTGGGTTTGAGCTGATTCTCGCTGCCATGTTTATGCCAGTCTAGACACACTTGATTCCCTTATGGAGACATATCAATACATAGGTTTTAAGATTCTTACTAGTCAGATATTTTCCTCTGCGGGAAATATGGGGTTTTGAGTCCCTTTCGCTGAGGACGGTGTAGGTCTTGTCTATTCCATAGTTGGTTTTTGGAACGGTACCTGTGCTTATATCAAACTCTGGTTTTATGTATCACCCCACCTCTCCTTCCCCCTTAAGCAGGTATAAGAGTGTTTTCTAAATGTGAGACACTGTTCTCTTTCCTAACTCAGTTCAAGTGTAGCCATGTTTACAGGATCTTCATAAGTGATATCTTATGATAAGTTTCTTTTTCTGTGTGACTTATTTCACTTAGAATCATCGTACCTGAATCCACCCATTTTGCTGCTACTGGTCTTATGACATTGATTTCATGGCTGAGGGATATTCCATCGTACGTAAGTACCACAATTTTTTGAACCATGTTTATATTTTCTGGGATACTTAAGGTGTATCCAAGTTGAGGTCCTTGTATGCAGTGCAGCCCTAAATTTTGGGGTGGCTCTGTCTTATTGATTTTCAGTTTTCCCAAGGTATATTCCCTAGACTGGTAGTGCCCTTGGCTCTGTAGCTCTGTTCTTTACTTGTTTTAGGGAACAGAATGCACTCCTCCAGAGAGGCAGTTGGCAATTTACATCCCGCCCATCAGCATAACAAGGCTCCCTGTTCTCCAGGGCCTGTCTTGCGTTTCTTGTTCTTACACATTTTGTGGATGTCCCTTTTGACCGGTGGGAAGTGATACTTCTTTGTAGTGCAGATTTGCATTGCCCGCTTGCTTGCTTGGCCAAAAAGGGCGTATGCGTTTTCTCCTGAATATATTCAGGAGAAAACGCATACGCCCTTTTTGGCCAAGTGCATCATTGTCGAAGTTGTGCCCCTCTTCCTGTGCTTTAAAGGCGATTCCAACGTACCTCTTGAAATCTGTTTCCTGCTATTCTGCCTCGCTTTCAAGTCTGCCTCGTTGCCTTCCCTCAACAGATTTTTGGACGATAGTTGTCCTTTATTACTCGGCCAGTTTGTGAATTGCTGTGCCCCTGAGCTCCATTTTTCAACTCGCTTTTGGTGAGCTGACCGCAAGTCCAAAATTTTGCTTCAGGACCTATACTGGTTCCCGGTGGGTGGCTGAGAATTTGGTTAATTCTTCTTCCTGCCGGGAAATTACAGTGATATGTGCCCGTCCAAATGCCTAACAGCTACTCTCTCATTGGTTCTCCCTCTTCCCTTTCATCCTCTGCCAAATTGGCAACCTGTGCGAACCAAGAGGTTAAAGGGGCTGTCTCTCCAAGTTGGGAGGTTGATAGTAAAGCAGACGGAAAGTCAAACCAGAGCACCAGGGGAGGGACTATGCGTTGAGTTTTAGAAACCTTTCGTATTCACAGTGTGTCCGTTCTCTAGGTTTCCCGCACATGTTATAGCTGTAGTAATATTCCCTTCAACCTGGAGAGTTCGGACCCATGGAATGGGTGCCATGCATTATTGCTTTAAAGGGTCTGCATTTGCTCACCCAATCTCACCAATCGTCTCAGTCCCAAGTGTCCCTCCTTATGCCACATCCAGCTGTCATTGTAGATAGGGTCATTCCAGCTTTCATCAGAGACCCTGAAGGAATTGTAAAGAATTTCCCAATTTTTTTGTTTTGTTTTTGAAATTCCTTTTTATAGTGGGTTTGAGCTGATTCTCGCTGCCATGTTTATGCCAGTCTAGACACAATTGATTCCCTTATGGAGACATATCAATACATAGGTTTTAAGATTCTTACTAGTCAGATATTTTCCTCTGCGGGAAATATGGGGTTTTGAGTCCCTTTCACTGAGGACGGTGTAGGTCTTGTCTATTCCATAGTTGGTTTTTGGAACGGTACCTGTGCTTATATCAAACTCTGGTTTTATGCATCACCCCACCTCTCCTTCCCCCTTAAGCAGCTATAAGAGTGTTTTCTAAATGTGAGACAGTGTTCTCTTTCCTAACTCAGTTCAAGTGTAGCCATGTTTACAGGATCTTCATAAGTGATATCTTATGATAAGTTTCTTTTTCTGTGTGACTTATTTCACTTAGAATCATCGTACCTGAATCCACCCATTTTGCTGCTACTGGTCTTATGACATTGATTTCATGGCTGAGGGATATTCCATCGTACGTAAGTACCACAATATTTTGAACCATGTTTATATTTTCTGGGATACTTAAGGTGTATCCAAGTTCATGTCCTTGTATGCAGTGCAGCCCTAAATTTTGGGGTTGCTCTGTCTTATTGATTTTCAGTTTTCCCAAGGTATATTCCCTAGACTGGTAGTGCCCTTGGCTCTGTAGCTCTGTTCTTTACTTGTTTTAGGGAACAGAATGCACTCCTCCAGAGAGGCAGTTGGCAATTTACATCCCGCCCATCAGCATAACAAGGCTCCCTGTTCTCCAGGGCCTGTCTTGCCTTTCTTGTTCTTACACATTTTGTGGATGTCCCTTTTGACCGGTGGGAAGTGATACTTCTTTGTAGTGCAGATTTGCATTGCCCGCTTGCTTGCTTGGCCAAAAAGGGCGTATGCGTTTTCTCCTGAATATATTCAGGAGAAAACGCATACGCCCTTTTTGGCCAAGTGCATCATTGTCGAAGTTGTGCCCCTCTTCCTGTGCTTTAAAGGCGATTCCAACGTACCTCTTGAAATCTGTTTCCTGCTATTCTGCCTCGCTTTCAAGTCCGCCTCGTTGCCTTCCCTCAACAGATTTTTGGACGATAGTTGTCCTTTATTACTCGGCCAGTTTGTGAATTGCTGTGCCCCTGAGCTCCATTTTTCAACTCGCTTTTGGTGAGCTGACCGCAAGTCCAAAATTTTGGTTCAGGACCTATACTGGTTCCCGGTGGGTGGCTGAGAATTTGGTTAATTCTTCTTCCTGCCGGGAAATTACAGTGATATGTGCCCGTCCAAATGCCTAACAGCTACTCTCTCATTGGTTCTCCCTCTTCCCTTTCATCCTCTGCCAAATTGGCAACCTGTGCGAACCAAGAGGTTAAAGGGGCTGTCTCTCCAAGTTGGGAGGTTGATAGTAAAGCAGACGGAAAGTCAAACCGGAGCACCAGGAGAGGGACTATGCGTTGAGTTTTAGAAACCTTTCGTATTCACAGTGTGTCCGTTCTCTAGGTTTCCCGCACATGTTATAGCTGTAGTAATATTCCCTTCAACCTGGAGAGTTCGGACCCATGGAATGGGTGCCATGCATTATTGCTTTAAAGGGTCTGCATTTGCTCACCCAATCTCACCAATCATCTCAGTCCCAAGTGTCCCTCCTTATGCCACATCCAGCTGTCGTTGTAGATAGGGTCATTCCAGCTTTCATCAGAGACCCTGAAGGAATTGTAAAGAATTTCCCAGTTTTTTTGTTTTGTTTTTGAAATTCCTTTTTATAGTGGGTTTGAGCTGATTCTCGCTGCCATGTTTATGCCAGTCTAGACACACTTGATTCCCTTATGGAGACATATCAATACATAGGTTTTAAGATTCTTACTAGTCAGATATTTTCCTCTGCGGGAAATATGGGGTTTTGAGTCCCTTTCGCTGAGGACGGTGTAGGTCTTGTCTATTCCATAGTTGGTTTTTGGAACGGTACCTGTGCTTATATCAAACTCTGGTTTTATGCATCACCCCACCTCTCCTTCCCCCTTAAGCAGGTATAAGAGTGTTTTCTAAATGTGAGACACTGTTCTCTTTCCTAACTCAGTTCAAGTGTAGCCATGTTTACAGGATCTTCATAAGTGATATCTTATGATAAGTTTCTTTTTCTGTGTGACTTATTTCACTTAGAATCATCGTACCTGAATCCACCCATTTTGCTGCTACTGGTCTTATGACATTGATTTCATGGCTGAGGGATATTCCATCGTACATAAGTACCACAATTTTTTGAACCATGTTTATATTTTCTGGGATACTTAAGGTGTATCCAAGTTGAGGTCCTTTTATGCAGTGCAGCCCTAAATTTTGGGGTGGCTCTGTCTTATTGATTTTCAGTTTTCCCAAGGTATATTCCCTAGGCTGGTAGTGCCCTTGGCTCCGTAGCTCTGTTCTTTACTTGTTTTAGGGAACAGAATGCACTCCTCCAGAGAGGCAGTTGGCAATTTACATCCCGCCCATCAGCATAACAAGGCTCCCTGTTCTCCAGGGCCTGTCTTGCCTTTCTTGTTCTTACACATTTTGTGGATGTCCCTTTTGACCGGTGGGAAGTGATACTTCTTTGTAGTGCAGATTTGCATTGCCCGCTTGCTTGCTTGGCCAAAAAGGGCGTATGCGTTTTCTCCTGGAGAAAACGCATACGCCCTTTTTGGCCAAGTGCATCATTGTCGAAGTTGTGCCCCTCTTCCTGTGCTTTAAAGGCGATTCCATCGTACCTCTTGAAATCTGTTTCCTGCTATTCTGCCTCGCTTTCAAGTCCGCCTCGTTGCCTTCCCTCAACAGATTTTTGGACGATAGTTGTCCTTTATTACTCGGCCAGTTTGTGAATTGCTGTGCCCCTGAGCTCCATTTTTCAACTCGTTTTTGGTGAGCTGACCGCAAGTCCAAAATTTTGGTTCAGGACCTATACTGGTTCCCGGTGGGTGGCTGAGAATTTGGTTAATTCTTCTTCCTGCCGGGAAATTACAGTGATATGTGCCCGTCCAAATGCCTAACAGCTACTCTCTCATTGGTTCTCCCTCTTCCCTTTCATCCACTGCCAAATTGGCAACCTGTGCGAACCAAGAGGTTAAAGGGGCTGTCTCTCCAAGTTGGGAGGTTGATAGTAAAGCAGACGGAAAGTCAAACCGGAGCACCAGGAGAGGGACTATTCGTTGAGTTTTAGAAACCTTTCGTATTCACAGTGTGTCCGTTCTCTAGGTTTCCCGCACATGTTATAGCTGTAGTAATATTCCCTTCAACCTGGAGAGTTCAGACCCATGGAATGGGTGCCATGCATTATTGCTTTAAAGGGTCTGCATTTGCTCACCCAATCTCACCAATCGTCTCAGTCCCAAGTGTCCCTCCTTATGCCACATCCAGCTGTCATTGTAGATAGGGTCATTCCAGCTTTCATCAGAGACCCTGAAGGAATTGTAAAGAATTTCCCAGTTTTTTTGTTTTGTTTTTGAAATTCCTTTTTATAGTGGGTTTGAGCTGATTCTCGCTGCCATGTTTATGCCAGTCTAGACACACTTGATTCCCTTATGGAGACATATCAATACATAGGTTTTAAGATTCTTACTAGTCAGATATTTTCCTCTGCGGGAAATATGGGGTTTTGAGTCCCTTTCGCTGAGGACGGTGTAGGTCTTGTCTATTCCATAGTTGGTTTTTGGAACGGTACCTGTGCTTATATCAAACTCTGGTTTTATGTATCACCCCACCTCTCCTTCCCCCTTAAGCAGGTATAAGAGTGTTTTCTAAATGTGAGACACTGTTCTCTTTCCTAACTCAGTTCAAGTGTAGCCATGTTTACAGGATCTTCATAAGTGATATCTTATGATAAGTTTCTTTTTCTGTGTGACTTATTTCACTTAGAATCATCGTACCTGAATCCACCCATTTTGCTGCTACTGGTCTTATGACATTGATTTCATGGCTGAGGGATATTCCATCGTACGTAAGTACCACAATTTTTTGAACCATGTTTATATTTTCTGGGATACTTAAGGTGTATCCAAGTTGAGGTCCTTGTATGCAGTGCAGCCCTAAATTTTGGGGTGGCTCTGTCTTATTGATTTTCAGTTTTCCCAAGGTATATTCCCTAGACTGGTAGTGCCCTTGGCTCTGTAGCTCTGTTCTTTACTTGTTTTAGGGAACAGAATGCACTCCTCCAGAGAGGCAGTTGGCAATTTACATCCCGCCCATCAGCATAACAAGGCTCCCTGTTCTCCAGGGCCTGTCTTGCGTTTCTTGTTCTTACACATTTTGTGGATGTCCCTTTTGACCGGTGGGAAGTGATACTTCTTTGTAGTGCAGATTTGCATTGCCCGCTTGCTTGCTTGGCCAAAAAGGGCGTATGCGTTTTCTCCTGAATATATTCAGGAGAAAACGCATACGCCCTTTTTGGCCAAGTGCATCATTGTCGAAGTTGTGCCCCTCTTCCTGTGCTTTAAAGGCGATTCCAACGTACCTCTTGAAATCTGTTTCCTGCTATTCTGCCTCGCTTTCAAGTCTGCCTCGTTGCCTTCCCTCAACAGATTTTTGGACGATAGTTGTCCTTTATTACTCGGCCAGTTTGTGAATTGCTGTGCCCCTGAGCTCCATTTTTCAACTCGCTTTTGGTGAGCTGACCGCAAGTCCAAAATTTTGCTTCAGGACCTATACTGGTTCCCGGTGGGTGGCTGAGAATTTGGTTAATTCTTCTTCCTGCCGGGAAATTACAGTGATATGTGCCCGTCCAAATGCCTAACAGCTACTCTCTCATTGGTTCTCCCTCTTCCCTTTCATCCTCTGCCAAATTGGCAACCTGTGCGAACCAAGAGGTTAAAGGGGCTGTCTCTCCAAGTTGGGAGGTTGATAGTAAAGCAGACGGAAAGTCAAACCAGAGCACCAGGGGAGGGACTATGCGTTGAGTTTTAGAAACCTTTCGTATTCACAGTGTGTCCGTTCTCTAGGTTTCCCGCACATGTTATAGCTGTAGTAATATTCCCTTCAACCTGGAGAGTTCGGACCCATGGAATGGGTGCCATGCATTATTGCTTTAAAGGGTCTGCATTTGCTCACCCAATCTCACCAATCGTCTCAGTCCCAAGTGTCCCTCCTTATGCCACATCCAGCTGTCGTTGTAGATAGGGTCATTCCAGCCTTCATCAGAGACCCTGAAGGAATTGTAAAGAATTTCCCAGTTTTTTTGTTTTGTTTTTGAAATTCCTTTTTATAGTGGGTTTGAGCTGATTCTCGCTGCCATGTTTATGCCAGTCTAGACACACTTGATTCCCTTACGGAGACATATCAATACATAGGTTTTAAGATTCTTACTAGTCAGATATTTTCCTCTGCGGGAAATATGGGGTTTTGAGTCCCTTTCGCTGAGGACGGTGTAGGTCTTGTCTATTCCATAGTTGGTTTTTGGAACGGTACCTGTGCTTATATCAAACTCTGGTTTTATGCATCACCCCACCTCTCCTTCCCCCTTAAGCAGGTATAAGAGTGTTTTCTAAATGTGAGACACTGTTCTCTTTCCTAACTCAGTTCAAGTGTAGCCATGTTTACAGGATCTTCATAAGTGATATCTTATGATAAGTTTCTTTTTCTGTGTGACTTATTTCACTTAGAATCATCGTACCTGAATCCACCCATTTTGCTGCTACTGGTCTTATGACATTGATTTCATGGCTGAGGGATATTCCATCGTACGTAAGTACCACAATTTTTTGAACCATGTTTATATTTTCTGGGATACTTAAGGTGTATCCAAGTTGAGGTCCTTGTATGCAGTGCAGCCCTAAATTTTGGGGTGGCTCTGTCTTATTGATTTTCAGTTTTCCCAAGGTATATTCCCTAGACTGGTAGTGCCCTTGGCTCTGTAGCTCTGTTCTTTACTTGTTTTAGGGAACAGAATGCACTCCTCCAGAGAGGCAGTTGGCAATTTACATCCCGCCCATCAGCATAACAAGGCTCCCTGTTCTCCAGGGCCTGTCTTGCCTTTCTTGTTCTTACACATTTTGTGGATGTCCCTTTTGACCGGTGGGAAGTGATACTTCTTTGTAGTGCAGATTTGCATTGCCCGCTTGCTTGCTTGGCCAAAAAGGGCATATGCGTTTTCTCCTGAATATATTCAGGAGAAAACGCATACGCCCTTTTTGGCCAAGTGCATCATTGTCGAAGTTGTGCCCCTCTTCCTGTGCTTTAAAGGCGATTCCAACGTACCTCTTGAAATCTGTTTCCTGCTATTCTGCCTCGCTTTCAAGTCCGCCTCGTTGCCTTCCCTCAACAGATTTTTGGACGATAGTTGTCCTTTATTACTCGGCCAGTTTGTGAATTGCTGTGCCCCTGAGCTCCATTTTTCAACTCGCTTTTGGTGAGCTGACCGCAAGTCCAAAATTTTGCTTCAGGACCTATACTGGTTCCCGGTGGGTGGCTGAGAATTTGGTTAATTCTTCTTCCTGCCGGGAAATTACAGTGATATGTGCCCGTCCAAATGCCTAACAGCTACTCTCTCATTGGTTCTCCCTCTTCCCTTTCATCCTCTGCCAAATTGGCAACCTGTGCGAACCAAGAGGTTAAAGGGGCTGTCTCTCCAAGTTGGGAGGTTGATAGTAAAGCAGACGGAAAGTCAAACCGGAGCACCAGGGGAGGGACTATGCGTTGAGTTTTAGAAACCTTTCGTATTCACAGTGTGTCCGTTCTCTAGGTTTCCCGCACATGTTATAGCTGTAGTAATATTCCCTTCAACCTGGAGAGTTCGGACCCATGGAATGGGTGCCATGCATTATTGCTTTAAAGGGTCTGCATTTGCTCACCCAATCTCACCAATCGTCTCAGTCCCAAGTGTCCCTCCTTATGCCACATCCAGCTGTCGTTGTAGATAGGGTCATTCCAGCCTTCATCAGAGACCCTGAAGGAATTGTAAAGAAGTTCCCAGTTTTTTTGTTTTGTTTTTGAAATTCCTTTTTATAGTGGGTTTGAGCTGATTCTCGCTGCCATGTTTATGCCAGTCTAGACACACTTGATTCCCTTACGGAGACATATCAATACATAGGTTTTAAGATTCTTACTAGTCAGATATTTTCCTCTGCGGGAAATATGGGGTTTTGAGTCCCTTTCGCTGAGGACGGTGTAGGTCTTGTCTATTCCATAGTTGGTTTTTGGAACGGTACCTGTGCTTATATCAAACTCTGGTTTTATGCATCACCCCACCTCTCCTTCCCCCTTAAGCAGGTATAAGAGTGTTTTCTAAATGTGAGACACTGTCCTCTTTCCTAACTCAGTTCAAGTGTAGCCATGTTTACAGTATCTTCATAAGTGATATCTTATGATAAGTTTCTTTTTCTGTGTGACTTATTTCACTTAGAATCATCGTACCTGAATCCACCCATTTTGTTGCTACTGGTCTTATGACATTGATATCATGGCTGAGGGATATTCCATCGTACGTAAGTACCACAATTTTTTGAACCATGTTTATATTTTCTGGGATACTTAAGGTGTATCCAAGTTGAGGTCCTTGTATGCAGTGCAGCCCTAAATTTTGGGGTGGCTCTGTCTTATTGATTTTCAGTTTTCCCAAGGTATATTCCCTAGGCTGGTAGTGCCCTTGGCTCTGTAGCTCTGTTCTTTACTTGTTTTAGGGAACAGAATGCACTCCTCCAGAGAGGCAGTTGGCAATTTACATCCCGCCCATCAGCATAACAAGGCTCCCTGTTCTCCAGGGCCTGTCTTGCCTTTCTTGTTCTTACACATTTTGTGGATGTCCCTTTTGACCGGTGGGAAGTGATACTTCTTTGTAGTGCAGATTTGCATTGCCCGCTTGCTTACTTGGCCAAAAAGGGCGTATGCGTTTTCTCCTGAATATATTCAGGAGAAAACGCATACGCCCTTTTTGGCCAAGTGCATCATTGTCGAAGTTGTGCCCCTCTTCCTGTGCTTTAAAGGCGATTCCAACGTACCTCTTGAAATCTGTTTCCTGCTATTCTGCCTCGCTTTCAAGTCCGCCTCGTTGCCTTCCCTCAACAGATTTTTGGACGATAGTTGTCCTTTATTACTCGGCCAGTTTGTGAATTGCTGTGCCCCTGAGCTCCATTTTTCAACTCCTTTTTGGTGAGCTGACCGCAAGTCCAAAATTTTGGTTCAGGACCTATACTGGTTCCCTGTGGGTGGCTGAGAATTTGGTTAATTCTTCTTCCTGCCGGGAAATTACAGTGATATGTGCCCGTCCAAATGCCTAACAGCTACTCTCTCATTGGTTCTCCCTCTTCCCTTTCATCCTCTGCCAAATTGGCAACCTGTGCGAACCAAGAGGTTAAAGGGGCTGTCTCTCCAAGTTGGGATGTTGATAGTAAAGCAGACGGAAAGTCAAACCGGAGCACCAGGAGAGGGACTATGCGTTGAGTTTTAGAAACCTTTCGTATTCACAGTGTGTCCGTTCTCTAGGATTCCCGCACATGTTATAGCTGTAGTAATATTCCCTTCAACCTGGAGAGTTCGGACCCATGGAATGGGTGCCATGCATTATTGCTTTAAAGGGTCTGCATTTGCTCACCCAATCTCACCAATCGTCTCAGTCCCAAGTGTCCCTCCTTATGCCACATCCAGCTGTCGTTGTAGATAGGGTCATTCCAGCCTTCATCAGAGACCCTGAAGGAATTGTAAAGAATTTCCCAGTTTTTTTGTTTTGTTTTTGAAATTCCTTTTTATAGTGGGTTTGAGCTGATTCTCGCTGCCATGTTTATGCCAGTCTAGACACACTTGATTCCCTTACGGAGACATATCAATACATAGGTTTTAAGATTCTTACTAGTCAGATATTTTCCTCTGCGGGAAATATGGGGTTTTGAGTCCCTTTCGCTGAGGACGGTGTAGGTCTTGTCTATTCCATAGTTGGTTTTTGGAACGGTACCTGTGCTTATATCAAACTCTGGTTTTATGCATCACCCCACCTCTCCTTCCCCCTTAAGCAGGTATAAGAGTGTTTTCTAAATGTGAGACACTGTTCTCTTTCCTAACTCAGTTCAAGTGTAGCCATGTTTACAGGATCTTCATAAGTGATATCTTATGATAAGTTTCTTTTTCTGTGTGACTTATTTCACTTAGAATCATCGTACCTGAATCCACCCATTTTGCTGCTACTGGTCTTATGACATTGATTTCATGGCTGAGGGATATTCCATCGTACGTAAGTACCACAATTTTTTGAACCATGTTTATATTTTCTGGGATACTTAAGGTGTATCCAAGTTGAGGTCCTTGTATGCAGTGCAGCCCTAAATTTTGGGGTGGCTCTGTCTTATTGATTTTCAGTTTTCCCAAGGTATATTCCCTAGGCTGGTAGTGCCCTTGGCTCTGTAGCTCTGTTCTTTACTTGTTTTAGGGAACAGAATGCACTCCTCCAGAGAGGCAGTTGGCAATTTACATCCCGCCCATCAGCATAACAAGGCTCCCTGTTCTCCAGGGCCTGTCTTGCCTTTCTTGTTCTTACACATTTTGTGGATGTCCCTTTTGACCGGTGGGAAGTGATACTTCTTTGTAGTGCAGATTTGCATTGCCCGCTTGCTTGCTTGGCCAAAAAGGGCGTATGCGTTTTCTCCTGAATATATTCAGGAGAAAACGCATACGCCCTTTTTGGCCAAGTGCATCATTGTCGAAGTTGTGCCCCTCTTCCTGTGCTTTAAAGGCGATTCCATCGTACCTCTTGAAATCTGTTTCCTGCTATTCTGCCTCGCTTTCAAGTCCGCCTCGTTGCCTTCCCTCAACAGATTTTTGGACGATAGTTGTCCTTTATTACTCGGCCAGTTTGTGAATTGCTGTGCCCCTGAGCTCCATTTTTCAACTCGTTTTTGGTGAGCTGACCGCAAGTCCAAAATTTTGGTTCAGGACCTGTACTGGTTCCCGGTGGGTGGCTGAGAATTTGGTTAATTCTTCTTCCTGCCGGGAAATTACAGTGATATGTGACCGTCCAAATGCCTAACAGCTACTCTCTCATTTGTTCTCCCTCTTCCCTTTCATCCTCTGCCAAATTGGCAACCTGTGCGAACCAAGAGGTTAAAAGGGCTGTCTCTCCAAGTTGGGAGGTTGATAGTAAAGCAGACGGAAAGTCAAACCGCAGCACCAGGAGAGGGCCTATTCGTTGAGTTTTAGAAACCTTTCGTATTCACAGTGTGTCCGTTCTCTAGGTTTCCCGCACATGTTATAGCTGTAGTAATATTCCCTTCAACCTGGAGAGTTCGGACCCATGGAATGGGTGCCATGCATTATTGCTTTAAAGGGTCTGCATTTGCTCACCCAATCTCACCAATCGTCTCAGTCCCAAGTGTCCCTCCTTATGCCACATCCAGCTGTCATTGTAGATAGGGTCATTCCAGCTTTCATCAGAGACCCTGAAGGAATTGTAAAGAATTTCCCAATTTTTTTGTTTTGTTTTTGAAATTCCTTTTTATAGTGGGTTTGAGCTGATTCTCGCTGCCATGTTTATGCCAGTCTAGACACAATTGATTCCCTTATGGAGACATATCAATACATAGGTTTTAAGATTCTTACTAGTCAGATATTTTCCTCTGCGGGAAATATGGGGTTTTGAGTCCCTTTCACTGAGGACGGTGTAGGTCTTGTCTATTCCATAGTTGGTTTTTGGAACGGTACCTGTGCTTATATCAAACTCTGGTTTTATGCATCACCCCACCTCTCCTTCCCCCTTAAGCAGCTATAAGAGTGTTTTCTAAATGTGAGACAGTGTTCTCTTTCCTAACTCAGTTCAAGTGTAGCCATGTTTACAGGATCTTCATAAGTGATATCTTATGATAAGTTTCTTTTTCTGTGTGACTTATTTCACTTAGAATCATCGTACCTGAATCCACCCATTTTGCTGCTACTGGTCTTATGACATTGATTTCATGGCTGAGGGATATTCCATCGTACGTAAGTACCACAATATTTTGAACCATGTTTATATTTTCTGGGATACTTAAGGTGTATCCAAGTTCATGTCCTTGTATGCAGTGCAGCCCTAAATTTTGGGGTTGCTCTGTCTTATTGATTTTCAGTTTTCCCAAGGTATATTCCCTAGACTGGTAGTGCCCTTGGCTCTGTAGCTCTGTTCTTTACTTGTTTTAGGGAACAGAATGCACTCCTCCAGAGAGGCAGTTGGCAATTTACATCCCGCCCATCAGCATAACAAGGCTCCCTGTTCTCCAGGGCCTGTCTTGCCTTTCTTGTTCTTACACATTTTGTGGATGTCCCTTTTGACCGGTGGGAAGTGATACTTCTTTGTAGTGCAGATTTGCATTGCCCGCTTGCTTGCTTGGCCAAAAAGGGCGTATGCGTTTTCTCCTGAATATATTCAGGAGAAAACGCATACGCCCTTTTTGGCCAAGTGCATCATTGTCGAAGTTGTGCCCCTCTTCCTGTGCTTTAAAGGCGATTCCAACGTACCTCTTGAAATCTGTTTCCTGCTATTCTGCCTCGCTTTCAAGTCCGCCTCGTTGCCTTCCCTCAACAGATTTTTGGACGATAGTTGTCCTTTATTACTCGGCCAGTTTGTGAATTGCTGTGCCCCTGAGCTCCATTTTTCAACTCGCTTTTGGTGAGCTGACCGCAAGTCCAAAATTTTGGTTCAGGACCTATACTGGTTCCCGGTGGGTGGCTGAGAATTTGGTTAATTCTTCTTCCTGCCGGGAAATTACAGTGATATGTGCCCGTCCAAATGCCTAACAGCTACTCTCTCATTGGTTCTCCCTCTTCCCTTTCATCCTCTGCCAAATTGGCAACCTGTGCGAACCAAGAGGTTAAAGGGGCTGTCTCTCCAAGTTGGGAGGTTGATAGTAAAGCAGACGGAAAGTCAAACCGGAGCACCAGGAGAGGGACTATGCGTTGAGTTTTAGAAACCTTTCGTATTCACAGTGTGTCCGTTCTCTAGGTTTCCCGCACATGTTATAGCTGTAGTAATATTCCCTTCAACCTGGAGAGTTCGGACCCATGGAATGGGTGCCATGCATTATTGCTTTAAAGGGTCTGCATTTGCTCACCCAATCTCACCAATCATCTCAGTCCCAAGTGTCCCTCCTTATGCCACATCCAGCTGTCGTTGTAGATAGGGTCATTCCAGCTTTCATCAGAGACCCTGAAGGAATTGTAAAGAATTTCCCAGTTTTTTTGTTTTGTTTTTGAAATTCCTTTTTATAGTGGGTTTGAGCTGATTCTCGCTGCCATGTTTATGCCAGTCTAGACACACTTGATTCCCTTATGGAGACATATCAATACATAGGTTTTAAGATTCTTACTAGTCAGATATTTTCCTCTGCGGGAAATATGGGGTTTTGAGTCCCTTTCGCTGAGGACGGTGTAGGTCTTGTCTATTCCATAGTTGGTTTTTGGAACGGTACCTGTGCTTATATCAAACTCTGGTTTTATGCATCACCCCACCTCTCCTTCCCCCTTAAGCAGGTATAAGAGTGTTTTCTAAATGTGAGACACTGTTCTCTTTCCTAACTCAGTTCAAGTGTAGCCATGTTTACAGGATCTTCATAAGTGATATCTTATGATAAGTTTCTTTTTCTGTGTGACTTATTTCACTTAGAATCATCGTACCTGAATCCACCCATTTTGCTGCTACTGATCTTATGACATTGATTTCATGGCTGAGGGATATTCCATCGTACATAAGTACCACAATTTTTTGAACCATGTTTATATTTTCTGGGATACTTAAGGTGTATCCAAGTTGAGGTCCTTTTATGCAGTGCAGCCCTAAATTTTGGGGTGGCTCTGTCTTATTGATTTTCAGTTTTCCCAAGGTATATTCCCTAGGCTGGTAGTGCCCTTGGCTCCGTAGCTCTGTTCTTTACTTGTTTTAGGGAACAGAATGCACTCCTCCAGAGAGGCAGTTGGCAATTTACATCCCGCCCATCAGCATAACAAGGCTCCCTGTTCTCCAGGGCCTGTCTTGCCTTTCTTGTTCTTACACATTTTGTGGATGTCCCTTTTGACCGGTGGGAAGTGATACTTCTTTGTAGTGCAGATTTGCATTGCCCGCTTGCTTGCTTGGCCAAAAAGGGCGTATGCGTTTTCTCCTGGAGAAAACGCATACGCCCTTTTTGGCCAAGTGCATCATTGTCGAAGTTGTGCCCCTCTTCCTGTGCTTTAAAGGCGATTCCATCGTACCTCTTGAAATCTGTTTCCTGCTATTCTGCCTCGCTTTCAAGTCCGCCTCGTTGCCTTCCCTCAACAGATTTTTGGACGATAGTTGTCCTTTATTACTCGGCCAGTTTGTGAATTGCTGTGCCCCTGAGCTCCATTTTTCAACTCGTTTTTGGTGAGCTGACCGCAAGTCCAAAATTTTGGTTCAGGACCTATACTGGTTCCCGGTGGGTGGCTGAGAATTTGGTTAATTCTTCTTCCTGCCGGGAAATTACAGTGATATGTGCCCGTCCAAATGCCTAACAGCTACTCTCTCATTGGTTCTCCCTCTTCCCTTTCATCCACTGCCAAATTGGCAACCTGTGCGAACCAAGAGGTTAAAGGGGCTGTCTCTCCAAGTTGGGAGGTTGATAGTAAAGCAGACGGAAAGTCAAACCGGAGCACCAGGAGAGGGACTATTCGTTGAGTTTTAGAAACCTTTCGTATTCACAGTGTGTCCGTTCTCTAGGTTTCCCGCACATGTTATAGCTGTAGTAATATTCCCTTCAACCTGGAGAGTTCGGACCCATGGAATGGGTGCCATGCATTATTGCTTTAAAGGGTCTGCATTTGCTCACCCAATCTCACCAATCGTCTCAGTCCCAAGTGTCCCTCCTTATGCCACATCCAGCTGTCATTGTAGATAGGGTCATTCCAGCTTTCATCAGAGACCCTGAAGGAAATGTAAAGAATTTCCCAGTTTTTTTGTTTTGTTTTTGAAATTCCTTTTTATAGTGGGTTTGAGCTGATTCTCGCTGCCATGTTTATGCCAGTCTAGACACACTTGATTCCCTTATGGAGACATATCAATACATAGGTTTTAAGATTCTTACTAGTCAGATATTTTCCTCTGCGGGAAATATGGGGTTTTGAGTCCCTTTCGCTGAGGAAGGTGTAGGTATTGTCTATTCCATAGTTGGTTTTTGGAACGGTACCTGTGCTTATATCAAACTCTGGTTTTATGCATCACCCCACCTCTCCTTCCCCCTTCAGCAGCCATAAGAGTGTTTTCTAAATGTGAGACTCTGTTCTCTTTCCTAACTCAGTTCAAGTGTAGCCATGTTTACAAGATCTTCATAAGTGATATCTTATGATATGTTTCTTTTTCTGTGTGACTTATTTCACTTAGAATCATCGTACCTGAATCCACCCATTTTGCTGCTACTGGTCTTATGATATTGATTTCATGGCTGAGGGATATTCCATCGTACGTAAGTACCACAATTTTTTGAACCATTTTTATATTTCCTGGGATATTTAAGGTGTACCCAAGTTGAGGTCCTTGTAAGCAGTGAAGCCCTAAATTTTGGGGTGGCTCTTTCTTATTGATTTTCAGTTTTCCCAAGGTATATTCCCTAGACTGGAAGTGCCCTTGGCTCTGTAGCTCTGTTGTTTACTTGTTTTAGGGAACACAATGCACTCCTCCAGAGAGGCAGTTGGCAATTTACATCCCGCCCATCAGCATATCAAGGCTCCCTGTTCTCCAGGGCCTGTCTTGCCTTTCTGGTTCTTACACATTTTGTGGATGTCCCTTTTGACGGCTGGGAAGTGATACCTCTTTGTAGTGCAGATTTGCATTGCCCGTTGCTTGCTTGGCCAAAAAGGGCGTATGCGTTTTCTCCTGAATATATTCAGGAGAAAACACATGCGCCCTTTTTGGCCAAGTGCATCATTGTCGAAGTTGTGCCCCTCATCCTGTGCTTTATAGGTGATTCGAACATACCTCTTGAAATCTGTTTCCTGCTATTCTGCCTCACTTTCAAGTCCGCCTCTTTTCCTTCCCTCAACAGATTTTTGGATGATAGTTGTCATTTATTACTCTGCCAGTTTGTGAATTGCTGTGCCCCTGAGCTCCATTTTTCAACTCATTTTTTGTGAGCTGACCACATTTCCAAAATTTTGGTTCAGGACCTATGCTGGTTCCGGTTGGGCGCTGAGACTTTGGTTAATTCTTCTTCCTGCCGGGAAATTAGAGTGATATGTGCCCGTCCAAATGCCTTACAGCTACTCTCTCATTGGTTCTCCCTCTTCCATTTCATCCTCTGCCAAATTGGCAACCTGTGCGAACCAGGATGTTAAAGGGGATGTCTCTCCAAGTTGGGAGGTTGATGGTAAAGCAGATGGAAAGTGAAACCGGAGCACCAGGAGAGGGACTATTCGTTGAGTTTTAGATATCTTTCGTATTCACAGTGTGTCCGTTCTCTAGGTTTCCTGTACATGTTATAGCTGTAGTAACATTCCCTTTAACCTGGAGAGTTGGGACCCAATGAATGGGTGCCACGCATTTGTGATTTAAACGGTCTGCATTTGCTCACCGAATCTCACCAATCCTCTCGGTCCCAAGTGTCCCTCCTTATGCCACATCCAGCTGTCGTTGTAGATAGGGTCATTCCAGGTTTCATCAGAGACCCTGAAGGAATTGTAAATAATTTCCCAGTTTTTTTGTTTTGTTTTTGAAATTGCTTTTTATAGTGGGTTTCAGCTGATTCTCGCTGCCATGTTTATGCCAGTCTAGACACACTTGATTCCCTTATGGAGACCTATCAATACATAGGTTTTAAGATTCTTATTAGTCAGATATATTCCTCTGTGGGAAATATGGGGTTTTGAGTCCCTTTCACTGAGGAAGGTGTAGGTCTTGTCTATTCCATAGTTGGTTTTTGGAACGGTACCTGTGCTTATATCAAACTCTGGTTTTATGCATCACCCCACCTCTCCTTCCCCCTTAAGCAGGCATAAGAGTGTTTTCTAAATGAGAGACACTGTTGACTTTCCTAACTCAGTTGAAGTGTAGCCATGTTTACAGGATCTTCATAAGTTATATGTTATGATAAGTTTCTTTTTCTGTGTGACTTATTTCACTTAGAATCATCGAACCTGAATCCAACCATTTTGCTGCTACTGGTCTCACGACATTGATTTCGTGGCTGAGGGATATCCCATCGTGCGTAAGTACCACAATTTTTTGAACCAATTTTATATTTCCTGGGATATTTAAGGTGTACCCAAGTTGAGGTCCTTGTAAGCAGTGCAGCCCTAAATTTTGTGGTGGCTCTGTCTTATTGATTTTCAGTTTTCCCAAGGTATATTCCCTAGACTGGAAGTGACCTTGGCTCTGTATCTCTGTTGTTTACTTGTTTTAGGGAACACAATGCACTCCTCCAGAGAGGCAGTTGGCAATTTACATCCCGCCCATCAGCATAACAAGGCACCCTGTTCTCCAGGGCCTGTCTTGCCTTTCTGGTTTTTACACATTTTGTGGATGTCCCTTTTGACCGGTGGGAAGTGATACTTCTTTGTAGTGCAGATTTGCATTGCCCACTTGCTTGCTTGGCCAAAAAGGGCGTATGCGTTTTCTCCTGAATATATTCAGGGGAAAACGCATACGCCCTTTTTGGCCAAGTGCATCATTGTCGAAGTTGTGCCCCTCTTCCTGTGCTTGAAAGACGATTCCAACGTACCTCTTGAAATCTGTTTCCTGCTATTCTGCCTCTCTTTCAACTCCGCCTCATTGCCTTCTCTGAACAGATTTTTGGACGATAGTTGTCCTTTATTACTCTGCCAGTTTGTACATTGCTGTGCCCCTGAGCTCCATTTTACAACTCGTTTTTTGTGAGCTGACCGCATGTCCAAAATCTTGGTTCAGGACCTATGCTGGTTCCCGTTAGGGGGCTGAGACTTTGGTTAATTCTTCTTCCAGCCGAGAAATTAGAGTGATATGTGCCCGTCGAAATGCCTAACAGCTACTCTTTCATTGGTTCTCACTCTTCCCTTTCATCCTCTGCCAAAGTGGCAAACTGTGCGAACCAGGAGGATAAACGGGCTGTCTCTCCAAGTTGGGAGGTTGATAGTAAACAAGATGGAAAGTCAAACCGGAGCACCAGGAGAGGGACAATTCGTTGAGTTTTAGAAACCTTTCGTATTCACAGTTTGTCCGTTCTCTAGGTTTCCCGTACATGTTATAGCTGTAGTAATATTCCCTTCAACCTGGAGAGTTGGGACCCATGGAATGTGTGCCAGGCATTTGTGCTTTAAAGGGTCTGCATTTGCTCACCCAATCTCACCAATCCTCTCAGTCCCAAGTGTCCAGCCTTATGCCACATCCAGCTGTCTTTGTAGATAGGGTCCTTCCAGGCTTCATCAGAAACCCTGAAGGAATTGTAAAGAATTTCCCAGTTTATTTGTTTTGTTTTTGAAATTCCTTTTTATAGTGGGTTTGAGCTGATTCTCGCTGCCATGTTTATGCCAGTCTAGACACACTTGATTCCCTTACGGAGACATATCAATACATAGGATTTAAGATACTTACTAGTCAGATATATTCCTCTGCGGGAAATATGGGGTTTTGAGTCCCTTTCACTGAGGAAGGTGTAGGTCTTGTCTATTCCATAGTTGGTCTTTGGAACAGTACCTGTGCTTATATCAAACTCTGGTTTTATGCATCACCCCACCTCTCCTTCCCCCTTCAGCAGGCATAAGAGTGTTTTCTAAATGTGATACTCTGTTCCCTTTCCTAACTCAGTTCAAGTGTAGCCATGTTTACAGGATCTTCATAAGTGATATCTTATGATAAGTTTCTTTTTCTGTGTGACTTATTTCACTTAGAATCATCATACCTGAATCCACCCATTTTGCTGCTACTGGTCTTATGACATTGATTTCATGGCTGAGGGATATTCCATCGTACGTAAGTACCACAATTTTTTGAACCCTTTTTATATTTCCTGGGATATTTAATGTGTACCCAAGTTGAGGTCCTTGTAAGCAGTGCAGCCCTAAATTTTGGGGTGGCTCTGTCTTATTGATTTTCAGTTTTCCCAAGGTATATTCCCTAGACTGGAAGTGCCCTTGGCTCTGTAGCTCTGTTGTTTACTTCTTTTAGGGAACACAATGCAGTGCTCCAGAGAGGCAGTTGGCAATTTACATCCCGCCGTCAGCATATCAAGGCTCCCTGTTCTCCAGGGCCTGTCTTGCCTTTCTGGTTTTTACACATTTTGTGGATATCCCTTTTGACCGGTGGGAAGTGATACTTCTTTGTAGTGCAGATTTGCATTGCCCGCTTGCTTGCTTGGCCAAAAAGGGCGTATGCGTTTTCTCCTGAATATATTCAGGAGAAAACGCATACGCCCTTTTTGGCCAAGTGCATCATTGTCGAAGTTGTGCCCCTCTTCCTGTGCTTTAAAGGTGATTCCAACGTACCTCTTGAAATCTGTTTCCTGCTATTCTGCCTCGCTTTCAAGTCCGCCTCGTTGCCTTCCCTCAACAGATTTGTGGACGATACTTGTCCTTTACTACTCTGCCAGTTTGTGAATGGCTGTGCCCTTGAGCTCCATTTTTCAACTCCTTTTTTGTGAGCTGACCGTACGTCCAAAATTTTGGTTCAGGACGTATGCTGGTTCCCGGTGGGGGGCTGAGACTTTGGTTAATTCTTCTTCCTTCTGGGAAGTTAGAGTGATATGTGCCCGTCCAAATGCCTAACAGCTACTCTCTCATTGATTCTCCGTCTTCCCTTTCATCCTCTGCCAATTTGGAAACCTGTGCCAACCAGGAGGTTAAAGGGGCTGTCTCTCCAAGTTGGGAGATTGATAGTAAAGCAGATGGAAAGTCAAACCGGAGCACCAGGAGAGGGACTATTCGTTGAGTTTTAGAAACCTTTCGTATTCACAGTGTGTCCGTTCTCTAGGTTTCCCGTACATGTTATAGCTGTAGTAATATTCCCTTCAACCTGGAGAGTTGGGACGCATGGAATTTCTGCCAGGCATTTGTGCTTTAAAGGGTCTGCATTTGCTCACCCAATCTCACCAATCCTCTCAGTCCCAAGTGTCCAGCCTTATGCCACATCCAGCTGTCGTTTTAGATAGGGTCATTCCAGGTTTCATCAGAGACCATGAAGGAATTGTAAAGAATTTCCCAGTTTTTTGTTTTGTTTTTGAAATTCCTTTTTATAGTGGGTTTGAGGTGATTCTCGCTGCCATGTTTATGCCAGTCTAGACACACTTGATTCCCTTATGGAGACATATCAATACATAGGTTTTAAGATTCTTACTAGTCAGATATATTCCTCTGCGGGAAATATGGGGTTTTGAGTCCTTTTCACTGAGGAAGGTGTAGGTCTTGTCTATTCCATAGTTGGTTTTTGGAACGGTACCTGTGCTTATATCAAACTCTGGTTTTATGCATCACCCCACCTCTCCTTCCCCCTTAAGCAGGCATAAGAGTGTTTTCTAAATGTGAGACACTGTTCTCTTTCCTAACTCAGTTCAAGTGTAGCCATGTTTACAGGATCTTCATAAGTGATATCTTATGATAAGTTTCTTTTTCTCTGTGACTTATTTCTCTTAGAATCATCGTACCTGAATCTACGCATTTTGCTGCTACTCGTCTTATGACATTGATTTCATGGCTGAGGGATATTCCATCGTACGTACGTACCACAATTTTTTGAACCATTTTTATATTTCCTGGGATATTTAAGTTGTACCCAAGTTGAGGTCCTTGTAAGCAGTGCAGCCCTAAAATTGGGGTGGCTCTGTCTTATTGATTTTCAGTGTTCCCTAGGTATATTCCCTAGACTGGAAGTGCCCTTGGCTCTGTAGCTCTGTTCTTTACTTGTTTTAGGGAACACAATGCACTCCTCCAGAGAGGCAGTTGGCAAGTTACATCCCGCCCGTCACCATTACAAGGCTCCCTGTTCTCCAGGGCCTGTCTTGCCTTTCTGGTTTTTACACATTTTGTGGATGTCCCTTTTGACCGGTGGGAAGTGATACTTCTTTGTAGTGCAGATTTGCATTGCCCGCTTGCTTGCTTGGCAAAAAAGGGCGTATGCGTTTTCTCCTGAATATATTCAGGAGAAAATGAATACGCCCTTTTTGGCCAAGTGTATCATTGTCGAAGTTGTGCCCCTCTTCCTGTGCTTTAAAGGAGATTCCAATGTACCTATTGATATCTTTTTCCTGCTATTCTGCCTCGCTTTCAAGTCCGCCTCGTAGCCTTCCCTTAACAGAATTTTGGACGATAGTTGTCCTTTATTACTCGGCCAGTTTGTGAATTGCTGTGCCCTTGAGCTGCATTTTTCAACTCGTTTTTTGTGAGCTGACCGCAAGTCCAAAATTTTGGTTCAGGGCTTATGCTGGTTCTCGGTGGTGGGCTGAGACTTTGGTTAATTCTTCTTCCTGCTGGGAAGTTAGAGTGATATGTGCCCGTCCAAATGCCTAACAGCTACTCTCTCATTGGTTATCCCTATTCCCTTTCATTATCTGCCAATTTGGAAACCTGTGCGAACCAGGAGGTTAAAGGGGCTGTCTCTCCAAGTTCAGAGGTTGATAGTAAAGGAGATGGAAAGTCAAACCGGAGCACCAGGAGAGGGACTATTCGTTGAGTTTTAGAAATCTTTCATATTCACAGTGGGTCCGTTCTCTAGGTTTCCCGTACATGTTATAGCTGTAGTAATATTCCCTTCAACCTGGAGAGTTGGGACCCATGGAATGGGTGCCAGGCATTTGTGCTTTAAAGGGTCTACATTTGCTCACCCAATCTCACCAATCCTCTCAGTCCCAAGTGTCCAGCCTTATGCCACATCCAGCTGTCGTTGTACATAGGGTCATTCCAGGTTTCATCAGAGACCCTGAAGGAATTGTAAAGAATTTCCCAGTTTTTTTGTTTTGTTTTTGAAATTCCTTTTTATACTGGGTTTGAGCTGATTCTCGCTGCCATGTTTATGCCAGTCTAGACACACTTGATTCCCTTACGGAGACATATCAATACATATGTTTTAAGATTCTTACTAGTCAGATATATTCCTCTTCGGGAAATAGGGTGTTTTGAGACCCTTTCACTGAGGAATGTGTAGGTCTTGTCTATTCCATAGTTGGTTTTTGGAACGGTACCTGTGCTTATATCAAATTCTGGTTTTATGCATCACCCCACCTCTCCTTCCCCCTTAAGCAGGCATAAGAGTGTTTTCTAAATGTGAGACACTGTTCTCTTTCCTAACTCAGTTCAAGTGTAGCCATGTTTACAGGATCTTCATAAGTGATATCTTATGATAAGTTTCTTTTTCTGTGTGACTTATTTCACTTAGAATCATCGTACCTGAATCCACCCATTTTGCTGCTACTGGTCTTATGGCATTTATCTCATGGCTGAGGGATATTCCATCGTACGTAAGTACCACAATTTTTTGAACAATTTATAGTTCCTGGCGTATTTAAGTTGTACCCAAGTTGAGGTCCTTGTAAGCAGTGCAGCCCTAAATTTTGGGGTGGCTCTGTCTTATTGATTTTCAGTTTTCCCAAGGTATATTCCCTAGACTGGAAGTGCCCTTGGCCTTGTAGCTCTGTTGTTTACTTGTTTCAGGGAACATAATGCACTCCTCCAGAGAGGCAGTTGTCAATTTACATCCCGCCCATCAGCATAACAAGGCTCCCGGTTCTCCAGGGCCTGTCTTGCATTACTGGTTTTTACACATTTTGTGGATTTCCCTTATGACCTGTGGGAAGTGACACTACTTTGTAGTGCAGATTTGCATCGCCCGCTTGCTTGCTTGGCCAAAAAGGGCGTATGCGTTTTCTCCTGAATATATTCAGGAGAAAACGCATACGCCCTTTTTGGCCAAGTGCATCATTGTCGAAGTTGTGCCCCTCTTCCTGTGCTTTAAAGGCGATTCCAACGTACCTCTTGAAATCTGTTTCCTGCTATGTTGCCTCACTTTCAAGTCAGACTCGTTGTCCTCCCTCAACAGATTTTTGGACGATAGTTTTCCTTTATTACTCGGGCAGTTTGTGAATTGCTGTTCCCCTGAGCTCCATTTTTCACCTCGTTTTTTGTGAGCTGGCCGCAAGTCCAAAATTTTGCTTCAGGACCTATACTGGTTCCCGGTGGGTGGCTGAGACTTTGGTTAATTCTTCTTCCTGCCGGGAAATTAGAGTGATATGTGCCCGTCCAAATGCCTAACAGCTACTCTCTCATTGGTTCTCCCTCTTCCCTTTCATCCTCTGCCAAATTGGCAACCTGTGCGAACCAGGATGTTAAAGGGGATGTCTCTCCAAGTTGGGAGGTTGATAGTAAAGCAGATGGAAAGTCAACCAGGAGCACCAGGAGAGGGACTATTCGTTGAGTTTTAGAAACCTTTCGTATTCACAGTGTGTCCGTTCTCTAGGTTTCCCGTACATGTTATATCTGTAGTAATATTCCCTTCAACCTGGAGAGTTGGGACCCATGGAATGGGTGCCATGCATTATTGCATTAAAGGGTCTGCATTTGCTCACCCAATCTCACCAATCGCCTCAGTCCCAAGTGTCCAGCCTTATGCCACATCCAGCTGTCATTGTAGATAGGGTCATTCCAGGTTTCATCAGAGACCCTGAAGGAAATGTAAAGAATTTCCCAGTTTTTTTGTTTTGTTTTTGCAATTCCTTTTTATAGTGGGTTTGAGCTGATTCTCGCTGCCATGTTTATGCCAGTCTAGACACACTTGATTCCCTTACGGAGGCATATCAATACATAGGTTTTAAGATTCTTACTAGTCAGATATATTCCTCTGCGGGAAATATTGGGTTTTGAGTCCCTTTCACTGAGGAAGGTGTAGGTCTTGTCTATTCCATAGTTGGTTTTTGGAACGATACCTGTGCTTATACCAAACTCTGGTTTTATGCATCACCCCACCTCTCCTTCCCCCTTAAGCAGGCATAAGAGTGTTTTCTAAATGTGAGACACTGTTCTCTTTCCTAACTCAGTTCAAGTGTAGCCATGTTTACAGGATCTTCATAAGTGATATCTTATGATAAGTTTCTTTTTCTGTGTGACTTATTTCACTTAGAATCATCGTACCTGAATCCACCCATTTTGCTGCTACTGGTCCTATGACATTGATTTCATGTCTGAGGGATATTCCATCGTACGTAAGTACCACAATTTTTTGAACCGTTTTTATATTTCCTGGGATATTTAAGGTGTACCCAAGTTGAGGTCCTTGTAAGCAGTGCAGCCCAAAATTTTGGGGTGGCTCTGTCTTATTGATTTTCAGTTTTCCCAAGGTATATTCCCTAGACTGGAAGTGCCCTTGGCTCTGTAGCTCTGTTCTTTACTTGTTTTAGGGAACACAGTATACTCCTCCAGAGAGGCAGTTGGCAATTTACATCCCGCCCATCAGCATAACAAGGCTCCCTGTTCTCCAGGACCTGTCTTGCCTTTCTGGTTTTTACACATTTTGTGGATGTCCCTTTTGACCGGTGGGAAGTGATACTTCTTTGTAGTGCAGATTTGCATTGCCCGCTTGCTTGCTTGGCCAATAAGGGCGTATTCGTTTTCTCCTGAATATATTCAGGAGAAAACGCATACGCCCTTTTTGGCCAAGTGCATTATTGTCGTAATTGTGCCCCTCTTCCTGTGCTTTAAAGGCGATTTCAACGTACCTCTTGAAAACTGTTTCCTGCTATTCTGCCTCGCTTTCAAGTCCGCCTCGTTGCCTTCCCTCAACAGATTTTTGGACGATAGTTGTCCTTTATTACTCGGCCAGTTTGTGAATTGCTGTGCCCCTGAGCTCCATTTTTCAACTCGTTTTTTGTGAGCAGACCGCAAGTCCAAGATTTTGGTTCAGGACCTATACTGGTTCCCTGTGGGTGTCTGAGACTTTGGTTAATTCTTTTTCCTCCCGGGAAGTTGGAGTGATACGTGCCCGTCCAAATGCCTAACAGCTACTCTCTCATTGGTTCTCCCTCTTCCCTTTCATCCTCTGCCAAATTGGAAACCTGTGTGAACCAGGAGGTTAAAGGGGCTGTCTCTCCAAGTTGGGACATTGATAGTAAAGCAGATGGAACGTCAAGCCGGACCACCAGGAGAGGGACTATTCGTTGAGTTTTAGAAACCTTTCGTATTCACAGTGTGTCCGTTCTCTAGGTTTCCCTTACATGTTATAGCTGTAGTAATATTCCCTTCAACCTGGAGAGTTGGGACCCATGGAATGGGTGCCAGGCATTTGTGCTTTAAAGGGTCTGCATTTGCTCACCCAATCTCACCAATCGTCTCAGTCCCAAGTGTCCAGACTTATGCCACATCCAGCTGTCGTTGTAGATAGGGTCATTCCAGGTTTCATCAGAGACTCTGAAGGAAGGAATTTTAAAGAATTTCCCAGTGTTTTTGTTTTGTTTTTGAAATTCCTTTTTATAGTGGGTTTGAGCTGATTCTCGCTGCCATGTTTATGCCAGTCTAGACGCACTTGATTCCCTTACAGAGACATATCAATACATAGGTTTTAAGATTCTTCCTAGTCAGATATTTTCCTCTGCGGGAAATATGGGGTTTTGAGTCCCTTTCCCTGAGGAATGTGTAGGTCTTGTCTATTCCATAGTTGGTTTTTGGAACGGTACTTGTGCTTATATCAAACTCTGGTTTTATGCAACACCCCACCTCTCCTTCCACCTTAAGCAGGCATACGATTGTTTTCTAAACGTGAGACACTGTTCTCTTTCCTAACTCAGTTCAAGTGTAGCCATGTTTACAGGATCTTCATAAGTGATATCTTATGATAAGTTTCTTTTTCTCTGTGACTTATTTCACTTAGAATCATCGTACCTGAATCCACCCATTTTGCTGTTACTGGTCTTATGACATTGATTTCATGGCTGAGGGATATTCCACCATACATAAGTACCACAATATTTTGAACCATTTTTTTATTTCCTGGGATATTTAAGGTGTACCCAAGTTGAGGTCCTTGTAAGCAGTGCAGCCCTAAATTTTGGGGTGGCACTGTCTTATTGATTTTCAGTTTTCCCAAGGTATATTCCCTAGACTGGAAGTGCCCTTGGCTCTGTAGCTTTGTTCTTTACTAGTTTTAGGGAACACAATGCACTCCTACAGAGAGGCAGTTGGCAATTTACATCCCGCCCATCAGCATAACAATGCTCCCTGTTCTCCAGGGCCTGTCTTGCCTTTCTGGTTTTTACACATTTTGTGGATATCCCTTTTGACAGGTGGGAAGTGATACTTCTTTGTACTGAAGATTTGCATTGCCCGCTTGCTTGCTAGGCCAAAAAGGGCGTATGCATTTTCTCTTGAATACATTCAGGAGAAAACGCATACGCCCTTTTTGGCCAAGTGCATCATTGTCGAAATTGTGCCCCTCTTCCTGTGCTTTAAAGGCGATTCAAACTTACCTCTTGAAATCTGTTTCCTGGTATTCTGCCTCGCTTTCAAGTCCGCCTCGTTGCCTTCCCTCAACAGATTTTTGGACGATAGTTGTCCTTTATTACTCGGCCAGTTTGTGAATTGCTGTGCCCCTGAGCTCCATTTCTCAACTCGTTTTTGGTGAGCTGACCGCAAGTCCAAAATTTTGGTTCAGGACCTATACTGGTTCCCGGTGGGTGGCTGAGACTTTGGTTAATTCTTCTTCCTGCCGAGAAATTACAGTGATATGTGCCCGTCAAAATGCCTAACAGCTACTCTCTCATTGGTTCTCCCTCTTCCCTTTCATCCTCTGCCAAATTGGCAACCTGTGCGAACCAGGAGGTTAAAGGGGCTGTCTCTCCAAGTTGGGAGGTTGATAGTAAAGCAGATGGAAAGTCAAACCAGAGCACCAGGAGAGGGACTATTCATTGAGTTTTAGAAACCTTTCGTATTCACAGTGTGTCCGTTCTCTAGGTTTCCTGTACATGTTATAGCTGTAGTAATATTCCCTTCAACCTGGAGAGTTGGGCCCCATGGAATGGGTGCCAGGCATTTGTGCTTTAAAGGGTCTGCATTTGCTCACCCAATCTCACCAATCGTCTCAGTCCCAAGTGTCCCTCCTTATGCCACATCCAGTTTTCATTGTAGATAGGGTCATTCCAGGTTTCATCAGAGACCCTGAAGGAATTGTAAAGAATTTCCCAGTTTTTTTTTTTAGTTTTTGAAATTCCTTTTTATAGTGGGTTTGAGCTGATTCTCGCTGCCATGTTTATGCCAGTCTAGACACACTTGATTCCCTTACGGAGACATATCAATACATAGGTTTTAAGATTCTTACTAGTCAGATATATTCCTCTGCGGGAAATATGGGGTTTTGAGTCCCTTTCACTGAGGAAGGTGTAGGTCTTGTCTATTCCATAGTTGGTTTTTGGAACGGTACCTGTGCTTATATCAAACTCTGGTTTTATGCATCACCCCACCTCTCCTTCCCCCTTAAGCAGGCATAAGAGTGTTTTCTAAATGTGAGACACTGTTCTCTTTCCTAACTCAGTTCAAGTGTAGCCATGTTTACAGGATCTTCATAAGTGATATCTTATGATAACTTTCTTTTTCTGTGTGACTTATTTCACTTAGAATCATCGTAACTGAATCCACCCATTTTGCTGCTACTGGTCTTATGACATTGATTTCATGGCTGAGGGATATTCCATCGTACGTAAGTACCACAATTTTTTGAACCATTTTTATATTTCCTGGGATATTTAAGTTGTATCCAAGTTGAGGTCCTTGTAAGCAGTGCAGCCCTAAATTTTGGGGTGGCTCTGTCTTATTGATTTTCAGTTTTCCCAAGGTATATTCCCTAGACTGGAAGTGCCCTTGGCTCTGTAGCTCTGTTGTTTACTTGTTTTAGGGAACACAATGCACTCCTCCAGAGAGGCAGTTGGCAATTTACATCCCGCCCATCAGCATAACAAGGCTCCCTGTTCTCCAGGGCCTGTCTTGCCTTTCTGGTTTTTACACATTTTGTGGATGTCCCTTTTGACCGGTGGGAAGTGATACTTCTTTGTGGTGCAGATTTGCATTGCCCGCTTGATTGCTTGGCCAACAAGGGTGTATGCGTTCTCTCCTGAATATATTCAGGAGAAAACGCATACGCCCTTTTTGGCCAAGTGCATCATTGTGGAAGTTGTGCCCCTCTTCCTGTGCTTTAAAGGCGATTCCAACGTACCTCTTGAAATCTCTTTCCTGCTATCCTGCCTCGCTTTCAAGTCTGCCACGTTGCCTTCCCTCAACAGATTTTTGGACGATAGTTGTCCTTTATTACTCGGCAAGTTTGTGAATTGCTGTGCCCCTGAGCTCCATTTTTCAACTCGATTTTGGTGAGCTGACCGCAAGTCCAACATTTTGGTTCAGGACCTATGCTGATTCCCGGGGGGGGGCTGAGACTTTGGTTAATTCTTCTTCCTGCCAGGAAATTAGAGTGATATGTGCCCGTCCAAATGCCTAACAGCTACTCTCTCATTGGTTCTCCCTCTTCCCTTTCATCCTCTGCCAAATTGGAAACCTGTGTGAACCAGGAGGTTAAAGGGGCTGTCTCTCCAAGTTGGGAGGTTGATAGTAAAGCAGATGGAAAGTCAAACCGGAGCACCAGGAGAGGGACTATTCGTTGAGTTTTAGAAACCTTTCGTATTCACAGTGGGTCCGTTCTCTAGGTTTCCCGTACATGTTATAGCTGTAGTAATATTCCCTTCAACCTGGAGTGTTGGGACCCATGGAATGGGTGTCATGCATTATTGCTTTAAAGGGTCTGCATTTGCTCACCCAATCTCACCAATCCTCTGAGTCCCAAGTTTCCCTCCTTATGCCACATCCAGCTGTCATTGTAGATAGGGTCATTCCAGGTTTCATCAAAGACCCTGAAGGAATTGCAAAGAATTTCCCAGTTTTTTTGTTTTGTTTTTGCAATTCCTTTTTATAGTGGGTTTGAGCTGATTCTCGATGCCATGTTTATGCCAGTCTAGACACACTTGATTCCCTTACGGAGACATATCAATACATAGGTTTTAAGATTCTTACTAGTCAGATATATTCCTCTGCGGGAAATATGGGGTTTTGAATCCCTTTCACTGAGGAAGGTGTAGGTCTTGCCTATTCCATAGTTGGTTTTTGGAACGGTACCTGTGCTTATATCAAACTCTGGTTTTATGCATCACCCCACCTCTCCTTCCCCCTTAAGAAGGCATAAGGGTGTTTTCTAAATGTGAGACACAGCTCTCTTTCCTAACTCGGTTCAAGTGTAGCCATGTTTACAGGATCTTCATAAGTGATATCTTATGATAAGTTTCTTTTTCTGTGTGACTTATTTCACTTAGAATCATCGTACCTGAATCCACCCATTTTGCTGCTACTGGTCTTATGACATTGATTTCATGGCTGAGGGATATTCCATCGTACGTAAGTACCACAATTTTTTGAACCATTTTTATATTTCCTGGGCTATTTAAGGTGCACCCAAGTTGAGGTCCTTGTAAGCAGTGCAGCCCTAAATTTTGGGGTGGCTCTGTCTTATTTATTTTCTGTTTTCCCAAGGTATATTCCATAGACTGGAAGTGCCCTTGGCTCTGTAGCTCTGTTCTTTACTTGTTTTAGGGAACACAATGTACTCCTCCAGAGAGGCAGTTGGCAATTTACATCCCGCCCATCAGCATAACAAGGCTCCCTGTTCTCCAGGGCCTGTCTTGCCTTTCTGGTTTTTACACATTTTGTGGATGTCCCTTTTGACCGGTGGGAAGTGATACTTCTTTGTAGTGCAGATTTGCATTGCCCGCTTGCTTGCTTGGCCAAAAAGGGCGTATGCGTTTTCTCCTGAATATATTCAGGAGAAAACGCATACGCCCCATTTGGCCAAGTGCATCATTGTCGAAGTTGTGCCCCTCTTCCTGTGCTTTAAAGGCGAATCCAACGTACCACTTGAAATCTGTTTCCTGCTATTCTGCCTCGCTTTCAAGTCCGCCTCCTGGCCTTCCCTCAACAGATTTTGGGACGATAGTTGTCCTTTATTACTCAGCCAGTTTGTGAATTGCTGTGCCCCGAGCTCAATTTTTCAACTCGTTTTTGGTGAGCAGACCGCAAGTCCAATATTTTGGTTCAGGACCTATGCTGGTTCCTGGTGAGGGGCTGAGACTTTGGTTAATTCTTCTTCCTGCCGGGAAGTTAGAGTGAAATGTGCCCGTCCAAATGACTAACAGCTACTCTCTCGTTGGTTCTCCCTCTTCCCTTTCATCCTCTGCCAATTTGGCAACCTGTGCGAACCAGGAGGTTAAAGGGGCTGTGTCTCCAAGTTGGGAGGTTGATAGTAAAGCAGATGGAAAGTCAAACTGGAGCACCAGGACAGGAACTATTCGTTGAGTTTTAGAAGCCTTTCGTATTCACAGTGGGTCCGTTCTCTAGGTTTCCCGTACATGTTATAGCTGTAGTAATATTCCCTTCAACCTGGAGAGTTGGGACCCATGGAAAGGGTGACAGGCATTTGTGCTTTAAAGGGTCTGCATTTGCTCACCCAATCTCACCAATCGTCTCAGTCCCAAGTGTCCCTCCTTATGCCACATCCAGCTGTCGTTGTAGATAGGGTCATTCTAGGTTGTATCAGAGACCCTGAAGGAATTGTAAAGAATTTCCCAGTTTTTTGGTTTGCTTTTGAAATTCCTTTGTATAGTGGGTTTGAGCTGATTCTTGCTGCCATGTTTATGCCAGTCTAGACACACTTGATTCCCTTACGGAGACATATCAATACATAGGTTTTAAGATTCTTACTAGTCAGATATATTCCTCTGCGGGAAATATGGGGTTTTGAGTCCCATTCACTGAGGAAGGTGTAGGTCTTGTCTATTCCATAGTTGGTTTTTGGAACGGTACCTGTGCTTATATCAAACTCTTCTTTTATGCATCACCCCACCTCTCCTTCCCCCTTAAGCAGGCATAAGAGTGTTTTCTAAATGTGAGACACTGTTCTCTTTCCTAACTCAGTTCAAGTGTAGCCATGTTTACAGGATCTTCATAAGTGATATCTTATGATAAGTTTCTTTTTCTGTGTGACTTATTTCACTTAGAATCATCGTACCTGAATCCACCCATTTTGCTGTTACTGGTCTTATGACATTGATTTCATGGCTGAGGGATATTCCACCATACATAAGTACCACAATATTTTGAACCATTTTTTTATTTCCTGGGATATTTAAGGTGTACCCAAGTTGAGGTCCTTGTAAGCAGTGCAGCCCTAAATTTTGGGGTGGCACTGTCTTATTGATTTTCAGTTTTCCCAAGGTATATTCCCTAGACTGGAAGTGCCCTTGGCTCTGTAGCTTTGTTCTTTACTAGTTTTAGGGAACACAATGCACTCCTCCAGAGAGGCAGTTGGCAATTTACATCCCGCCCATCAGCATAACAATGCTCCCTGTTCTCCAGGGCCTGTCTTGCCTTTCTGGTTTTTACACATTTTGTGGATATCCCTTTTGACAGGTGGGAAGTGATACTTCTTTGTACTGAAGATTTGCATTGCCCGCTTGCTTGCTAGGCCAAAAAGGGCGTATGCATTTTCTCTTGAATACATTCAGGAGAAAACGCATACGCCCTTTTTGGCCAAGTGCATCATTGTCGAAATTGTGCCCCTCTTCCTGTGCTTTAAAGGCGATTCAAACTTACCTCTTGAAATCTGTTTCCTGGTATTCTGCCTCGCTTTCAAGTCCGCCTCGTTGCCTTCCCTCAACAGATTTTTGGACGATAGTTGTCCTTTATTACTCGGCCAGTTTGTGAATTGCTGTGCCCCTGAGCTCCATTTCTCAACTCGTTTTTGGTGAGCTGACCGCAAGTCCAAAGTTTTGGTTCAGGACCTATACTGGTTCCCGGTGGGTGGCTGAGACTTTGGTTAATTCTTCTTCCTGCCGAGAAATTACAGTGATATGTGCCCGTCAAAATGCCTAACAGCTACTCTCTCATTGGTTCTCCCTCTTCCCTTTCATCCTCTGCCAAATTGGCAACCTGTGCGAACCAGGAGGTTAAAGGGGCTGTCTCTCCAAGTTGGGAGGTTGATAGTAAAGCAGATGGAAAGTCAAACCAGAGCACCAGGAGAGGGACTATTCATTGAGTTTTAGAAACCTTTCGTATTCACAGTGTGTCCGTTCTCTAGGTTTCCTGTACATGTTATAGCTGTAGTAATATTCCCTTCAACCTGGAGAGTTGGGCCCCATGGAATGGGTGCCAGGCATTTGTGCTATAAAGGGTCTGCATTTGCTCACCCAATCTCACCAATCGTCTCAGTCCCAAGTGTCCCTCCTTATGCCACATCCAGTTTTCATTGTAGATAGGGTCATTCCAGGTTTCATCAGAGACCCTGAAGGAATTGTAAAGAATTTCCCAGTTTTTTTTTTTAGTTTTTGAAATTCCTTTTTATAGTGGGTTTGAGCTGATTCTCGCTGCCATGTTTATGCCAGTCTAGACACACTTGATTCCCTTACGGAGACATATCAATACATAGGTTTTAAGATTCTTACTAGTCAGATATATTCCTCTGCGGGAAATATGGGGTTTTGAGTCCCTTTCACTGAGGAAGGTGTAGGTCTTGTCTATTCCATAGTTGGTTTTTGGAACGGTACCTGTGCTTATACCAAACTCTGGTTTTATGCATCACCCCACCTCTCCTTCCCCCTTAAGCAGGCATAAGAGTGTTTTCTAAATGTGAGACACTGTTCTCTTTCCTAACTCAGTTCAAGTGTAGCCATGTTTACAGGATCTTCATAAGTGATATCTTATGATAACTTTCTTTTTCTGTGTGACTTATTTCACTTAGAATCATCGTAACTGAATCCACCCATTTTGCTGCTACTGGTCTTATGACATTGATTTCATGGCTGAGGGATATTCCATCGTACGTAAGTACCACAATTTTTTGAACCATTTTTATATTTCCTGGGATATTTAAGTTGTATCCAAGTTGAGGTCCTTGTAAGCAGTGCAGCCCTAAATTTTGGGGCGGCTCTGTGTTATTGATTTTCAGTTTTCCCAAGGTATATTCCCTAGACTGGAAGTGCCCTTGGCTCTGTAGCTCTGTTGTTTACTTGTTTAAGGGAACACAATGCACTCCTCCAGAGAGGCAGTTGGCAATTTACATCCCGCCCATCAGCATAACAAGGCTCCCTGTTCTCCAGGGCCTGTCTTGCCTTTCTGGTTTTTACACATTTTGTGGATGTCCCTTTTGACCGGTGGGAAGTGATACTTCTTTGCGGTGCAGATTTGCCTTGCCCGCTTGTTTGCTTGGCCAACAAGGGTGTATGCGTTCTCTCCTGAATATATTCAGGAGAAAACGCATACGCCCTTTTTGGCCAAGTGCATCATTGTGGAAGTTGTGCCCCTCTTCCTGTGCTTTAAAGGCGATTCCAACGTACCTCTTGAAATCTGTTTCCTGCTATCCTGCCTCGCTTTCAAGTCTGCCACGTTGCCTTCCCTCAACAGATTTTTGGACGATAGTTGTCCTTTATTACTCGGCAAGTTTGTGAATTGCTGTGCCCCTGAGCTCCATTTTTCAACTCGATTTTGGTGAGCTGACCGCAAGTCCAACATTTTGGTTCAGGACCTATGCTGATTCCCGGGGGGGGGCTGAGACTTTGGTTAATTCTTCTTCCTGCCAGGAAATTAGAGTGATATGTGCCCGTCCAAATGCCTAACAGCTACTCTCTCATTGGTTCTCCCTCTTCCCTTTCATCCTCTGCCAAATTGGAAACCTGTGTGAACCAGGAGGTTAAAGGGGCTGTCTCTCCAAGTTGGGAGGTTGATAGTAAAGCAGATGGAAAGTCAAACCGGAGCACCAGGAGAGGGACTATTCGTTGAGTTTTAGAAACCTTTCGTATTCACAGTGGGTCCGTTCTCTAGGTTTCCCGTACATGTTATAGCTGTAGTAATATTCCCTTCAACCTGGAGTGTTGGGACCCATGGAATGTGTGTCATGCATTATTGCTTTAAAGGGTCTGCATTTGCTCACCCAATCTCACCAATCCTCTGAGTCCCAAGTTTCCCTCCTTATGCCACATCCAGCTGTCATTGTAGATAGGGTCATTCCAGGTTTCATCAAAGACCCTGAAGGAATTGCAAAGAATTTCCCAGTTTTTTTGTTTTGTTTTTGCAATTCCTTTTTATAGTGGGTTTGAGCTGATTCTCGATGCCATGTTTATCCCAGTCTAGACACACTTGATTCCCTTACGGAGACATATCAATACATAGGTTTTAAGATTCTTACTAGTCAGATATATTCCTCTGCGGGAAATATGGGGTTTTGAATCCCTTTCACTGAGAAAGGTGTAGGTCTTGCCTATTCCATAGTTGGTTTTTGGAACGGTACCTGTGCTTATATCAAACTCTGGTTTTATGCATCACCCCACCTCTCCTTCCCCCTTAAGAAGGCATAAGGGTGTTTTCTAAATGTGAGACACAGCTCTCTTTCCTAACTCGGTTCAAGTGTAGCCATGTTTACAGGATCTTCATAAGTGATATCTTATGATAAGTTTCTTTTTCTGTGTGACTTATTTCACTTAGAATCATCGTACCTGAATCCACCCATTTTGCTGCTACTTGTCTTATGACATTGATTTCATGGCTGAGGGATATTCCATCGTACGTAAGTACCACAATTTTTTGAACCATTTTTATATTTCCTGGGCTATTTAAGGTGTACCCAAGTTGAGGTCCTTGTAAGCAGTGCAGCCCTAAATTTTGGGGTGGCTCTGTCTTATTTATTTTCTGTTTTCCCAAGGTTTATTCCATAGACTGGAAGTGCCCTTGGCTCTGTAGCTCTGTTCTTTACTTGTTTTAGGGAACACAATGTACTCCTCCAGAGAGGCAGTTGGCAATTTACATCCCGCCCATCAGCATAACAAGGCTCCCTGTTCTCCAGGGCCTGTCTTGCCTTTCTGGTTTTTACACATTTTGTGGATGTCCCTTTTGACCAGTGGGAAGTGATACTTCTTTGTAGTGCAGATTTGCATTGCCCGCTTGCTTGCTTGGCCAAAAAGGGCGTATGCGTTTTCTCCTGAATATATTCAGGAGAAAACGCATACGCCCCATTTGGCCAAGTGCATCATTGTCGAAGTTGTGCCCCTCTTCCTGTGCTTTAAAGGCGAATCCAACGTACCACTTGAAATCTGTTTCCTGCTATTCTGCCTCGCTTTCAAGTCCGCCTCCTGGCCTTCCCTCAACAGATTTTGGGACGATAGTTGTCCTTTATTACTCAGCCAGTTTGTGAATTGCTGTGCCCCGAGCTCAATTTTTCAACTCGTTTTTGGTGAGCTGACCGCAAGTCCAATATTTTGGTTCAGGACCTATGCTGGTTCCTGGTGAGGGGCTGAGACTTTGGTTAATTCTTCTTCCTGCCGGGAAGTTAGAGTGAAATGTGCCCGTCCAAATGACTAACAGCTACTCTCTCATTGGTTCTCCCTCTTCCCTTTCATCCTCTGCCAATTTGGCAACCTGTGCGAACCAGGAGGTTAAAGGGGCTGTGTCTCCAAGTTGGGAGGTTGATAGTAAAGCAGATGGAAAGTCAAACTGGAGCACCAGGACAGGAACTATTCGTTGAGTTTTAGAAGCCTTTCGTATTCACAGTGGGTCCGTTCTCTAGGTTTCCCGTACATGTTATAGCTGTAGTAATATTCCCTTCAACCTGGAGAGTTGGGACCCATGGAAAGGGTGACAGGCATTTGTGCTTTAAAGGGTCTGCATTTGCTCACCCAATCTCACCAATCGTCTCAGTCCCAAGTGTCCCTCCTTATGCCACATCCAGCTGTCGTTGTAGATAGGGTCATTCTAGGTTGTATCAGAGACCCTGAAGGAATTGTAAAGAATTTCCCAGTTTTTTGGTTTGCTTTTGAAATTCCTTTGTATAGTGGGTTTGAGCTGATTCTTGCTGCCATGTTTATGCCAGTCTAGACACACTTGATTCCCTTACGGAGACATATCAATACATAGGTTTTAAGATTCTTACTAGTCAGATATATTCCTCTGCGGGAAATATGGGGTTTTGAGTCCCATTCACTGAGGAAGGTGTAGGTCTTGTCTATTCCATAGTTGGTTTTTGGAACGGTACCTGTGCTTATATCAAACTCTTCTTTTATGCATCACCCCACCTCTCCTTCCCCCTTAAGCAGGCATAAGAGTGTTTTCTAAATGTGTGACACTGTTCTCTTTCCTAACTCAGTTCAAGTGTAGCCATGTTTACAGGATCTTCATAAGTGATATCTTATGATAAGTTTCTTTTTCTGTGTGACTTATTTCACTTAGAATCATCGTACCTGAATCCACCCATTTTGCTGCTACTGGTCTTATGACATTGATTTCATGGCTGAGGGATATTCCATCGTACGTAAGTACCACAATTTTTTGAACCATTTTTATATTTCCTGGGATATTTAATGTGTACCCAAGTTGAGGTCCTTGTAAGCAGTGCAGCCCTAAATTTTGGGGTGGCTCTGTCTTATTGATTTTCAGTTTTCCCAAGGTATATTCCCTAGACTGGAAGTGCCCTTGGCTCTGTAGCTCTGTTCTTTACTTGTTTTAGGGAACACAATTCACTCCACCAGAGAGGCAGTTGGCCATTCACATCCCGCCCTTCAGCATAACAAGGCTACCTGTTCTCCAGGGCCTGTCTTGCCTTTCTGGTTTTTACACATTTTGTGGATGTCCCTTTTGACCGGTGGGAAGTGATACTTCTTTGTAGTGCAGACTTGCATTGCCCGCTTGCTTGCTTGGCCAAAAAGGGCATATGCGTTTTCTCCTGAATATATTCAGGAGAAAATGCATACGCCGTTTTTGGCCAATGCATCATTGTCGAAGTTGTGCCCCTATTCCTGTGCTTTAAAGGCAATTCCAACGTACCTCTTGAAATCTGTTTCCTGCTATTCTGCCTCGCTTTCAAGTCCGCCTCGTTGTCTTCCCTCAACAGATTTTTGGACGATAGTTGTCCTTTATTACTCGGCCAGTTTGTGAATTGCTGTGCCCCTGAGCTCCATTTTTCAACACGTTTTTGGTGAGCTGACCGCAAGTCCAAAATTTTGGTTCAGGACCTATACTGGTAACCGGTGGGTGGCTGAGACTTTGGTTAATTCTTCTTCCTGCCGGGAAGTTAGAGTGATATGTGCCCATCCAAATGCCTAACAGCTACTCTCTCATTGGTTCTCCCTCTTCCCTCTCATCCTCTGCCAAATTGGCAACCTGTGTGAATGAGGAGGTTAAAGTGGCTGTGTCTCCAAGTTGGGAGATTGATAGTAAAGCAGATGGAAAGTCAAACCGGAGCACCAGGAGAGGGACAATTCGTTGAGTTTTAGAATCCTTTCGTATTCACAGTGTGTCTGTTCTCTAGGTTTCCCGTACATGTTATAGCTGTAGTAATATTCCCTTCAACATGGAGAGTTCGGACCCATGGAATGGGTGCCAGGCGTTTGTGCTTTAAAGGGTCTGAATTTGCTCACCCAATCTCACCAATCGTCTCAGTCCCAAGTGTCCCTCCTTATGCCACATCCAGCTGTCGTTGTAGATAGGGTCATTCCAGGTTGCATCAGAGACCCTGAAGGAATTGTAAAGAATTTCCCAGTTTTTTCTTTTGTTTTTGAAATTCCTTTTTATAGTGGGTTTGAGCTGATTCTCGCTGCCATGTTTATGCCAGTCTAGACACACTTGATTCCCTTATGGAGACATATCAATACATAGGTTTTAAGATTCTTACTAGTCAGATATATTCCTCTGCGGGAAATATGGTGTTTTGAGTCCCTTTCACTGAGGAATGTATAGGTCTTGTCTATTCCATAGCTGGTTTTTGGAACGGTACCTGTGCTTATATCAAACTCTGGTTTTATGCATCACCCCACCTCTCCTTCCCCCTTAAGCAGGCATAAGAGTGTTTTCTAAATGTGAGACACTGTTCTCTTTCCTAACTCAGTTTAAGTGTAGCCATGTTTACAGGATCTTCATAAGTGATATCTTATGATAAGTTTCATTTTCTGTGTGACTTATTTCACTTAGAATCATCGTACCAGAATCCACCCATTTTGCTGCTACTGGTCTTATGACATTGATTTCATGGCTGAGGGATATTCCATCGTACGTAAGTACCACAATATTTTGAACCATGTTTATATTTTCTGGGATACTTAAGGTGTACCCAATTTGAGGTTCTTGTAAGCAGTTCAGCCCTAAATTTTGGGGTGGCTCTGTCTTATTGATTTTCAGTTTTCCCAAGGTATATTCCCTAGACTGGAAGTGCCCTTGGCTTTGTAGCTCTGTTCTTTACTTGTTTTAGGGAACACAATGTACTCCTCCAGAGAGGCAGTTTGCAATTTGCATCCCGCCCATCAGCATAACAAGGCTCCCTGTTCTCCAGGGCCTGTCTTGCCTTTTTGGTTTTTACACATTTTGTGGATGTCCATTTTGACCGGTGGGAAGTGATACTTCTTTGTAGTGCAGATTTGCATTGCCCGCTTGCTTGCTAGGTCAAAAAGGGCGTATGCGTTTTCTCCTGAATATATTCAGGAGAAAACGCATACGCCCTTTTTGGCCAAGTGCATCATTGTCGAAGTTGTGCCCCTCTTCCTGTGCTTTAAAGGCGATTCCAACGTACCTCTTGAAATCTGTTTCCTGCTATTCTGCCTCACTTTCAAGTCCGCCTCGTTGCCTTCCCTCAACAGGTTTTTGGACGATAGTTGTCCTTTATTACTCGGCCAGTTTGTGAATTGCTGTGCCCCTGAGCTCCATTTTTAACTCGTTTTTGGTGAGGTGACCGCAAGTCCAAAATTTTGGTTCAGGACCTATACTGGTTCCCTGTGGGTGTCTGAGACTTTGGTTAATTCTTCTTCCTGCCGGGAAGTTAGAGTGATATGTGCCCATCCAAATGTCTAACAGCTACTCTCTCATTGGTTCTCCCTCTTCCCTTTCATCCTCTGCCAAATTGGAAACCTGTGTGAACCAGGAGTTTAAAGGGGCTGTCTCTCCAAGTTGGGAGATTGATAGTAAAGCAGATGGAAAGTCAAACCGGAGCACCAGGGGAGGGTCTATTCGTTGAGTTTTAGAAACCTTTCGTATTCACAGTGTGTCCGTTCTCTAGGTTTCCTGTACATGTTATAACTGTAGTAATATTCCCTTCAACCTGGAGAGTTGGGACCCATGGAATGGGTGCCATGCATTATTGCTTTAAAGGGTCTGCATTTCCTCACCCAATCTCACCAATCCTCTCAGTCCCAAGTGTCCAGCCTTATGCCACATCCAGCTGTCGTTGTAGATAGGGTCATTCCAGCTTTCATCAGAGACCCTGAAGGAATTGTAAAGAATTTCCCAGTTTTTTTGTTTTGTTTTTGAAATTCCATTTTATAGTGTGTTTGAGCTGATTCTCGCTGCCATGTTTATGTCAGTCTAGACACACTTGATTCCCTTACGGAGAGATATCAATACATAGGTTTTAAGATTCTTACTAGTCAGATATATTCCTCTGTGGGAAATATGGGGTTTTGAGTCCCTTTCACTTAGGAAGGTGTAGGTCTTGCCTATTCCATAGTTGGTTTTTGGAACGGTACCTGTGCTTATATCAAACTCTGGTTTTATGCATCACCCCACCTCTCCTTCCCCCTTAAGCAGGTATAAGAGTGTTTTCTAAATGTGAGACACTGTTCTCCTTCCTATCTCTGTCCAAGTGTAGCCATGTTTACAGGATCTTCATAAGTGATATCTTATGATAAGTTTCTTTTTCTGTGTGACTTATTTCACTTAGAATCATCGTACCTGAATCCCCCCATTTTGCTGCTACTGGTCTTATGACATTGATTTCATGGCTGAGGGATATTCCATCGTACGTAAGTACCACAATATTTTGAACCATGTTTATATTTTCTGGGATACTTAAGGTGTATCCAAGTTGAGGTCCTTGTATGCAGTGCAGCCCTAAATTTTAGGGTGGCTCGGTCTTATTGATTTTCAGTTTTCCCAAGGTATATTCCCTAGACTGGTAGTGCCCTTGGCTCTGTAGCTCTGTTCTTTACTTGTTTTAGGGAACACAATGCACTCCTCCAGAGAGGCAGTTGGCAAATTACATCCCGCCCATCAGCATAACAAGGCTCCCTGTTCTCCAGGGCCTGTCTTGCCTTTCTGGTTCTTACACATTTTGTAGATGTCCCTTTTGACCGGTGGGAAGTGATACTTCTTTGTAGTGCAGATTTGCATTGCCCGCTTGCTTGCTTGGCCAAAAAGGGCGTATGCGTTTTCTCCTGAATATATTCAGGAGAAAACGCATAATCCCTTTTTGGCCAAGTGCATCATTGTCGAAGTTGTGCCCCTCTTCCTGTGCTTTAAAGGAGATTCCAACGTACCTCTTGAAATCTGTTTCCTGCTATTCTGCCTCGCTTTCAAGTCCGACTCGTTGCCTTCCCTCAACAGATTTTGGGACGATAGTTGTCCTTTATTACTCGGCCAGTTTGTGAATTGCGGTGCCCTGAGCTCCATTTTTCAACTCGTTTTTGGTGAGCTGACCGCAAGTCCAAAATTTTGGTTCAGGACCTATACTGGTTCCCGGTGGGTGGCTGAGACTTTGGTTAATTCTTCTTCCTGCCGGGAAATAACAGTGATATGTGCCCGTCCAAATGCCTAACAGCTACTCTCTCATTGGTTCTCCCTCTCCCTTTCATCCTCTGCCAAATTGGCAACCTGTGCGAACCAAGAGGTTAAAGGGGCTGTCTCTCCAAGTTGGGAGGTTGATAGTAAAGCAGATGAAAAGTCAAACCGGAGCACCAGGAGAGGGACTATTCGTTGAGTTTTACAAACCTTTCGTATTCACAGTGTGTCCGTTCTCTAGGTTTCCCGCACATGTTATAACTGTAGTAATATTCCCTTCAACCTGGAGAGTTCGGACCCATGGAATGGGTGCCATGCATTATTGCTTTAAAGGGTCTGCATTTGCTCACCCAATCTCACCAATCGTCTCAGTCCCAATTGTCCCTCCTTATGCCACATCCAGCTGTAGTTGTAGATAGGGTCATTCCAGCTTTCATCAGAGACCCTGAAGGAATTGTAAAGAATTTCCCAGTTTTTTTGTTTTGTTTTTAAAATTCCTTTTTATAGTGGGTTTGAGCTGATTCTCGCTGCCATGTTTATGCCAGTCTAGACACACTTGATTCCCTTACGGAGACATATCAATACATAGGTTTTAAGATTCTTACTAGTCAGATATTTTCCTCTGCGGGAAATATGGGGTTTTGAGTCCCTTTCACTGAGGACGGTGTAGGTCTTGTCTATTCCATAGTTGGTTTTTGGAACGGTACCTGTGCTTATATCAAACTCTGGTTTTATGCATCACCCCACCTCTCCTTCCCCCTTAAGCAGGCATAAGAGTGTTTTCTAAATGTGAGACACTGTTCTCTTTCCTAACTCAGTTCATGTGTAGCCATGTTTACAGGATCTTCATAAGTGATATCTTATGATAAGTTTCTTTTTCTCTGTGACTTATTTCACTTAGAATCATCGTACCAGAATCCACCCATTTTGCTGCTACTGGTCTTATGACATTGATTTCATGGCTGAGGGATATTCCATCGTACGTAAGTACCACAATTTTTTGAACCATTTTTATATTTCCTGGGATATTTAAGGTGTACCCAAGTTGAGGTCCTTGTAAGCAGTGCAGCCCTAAATTTTGGGGTGGCTCTGTCTTATTGATTTTCAGTTTTCCCAAGGTGTATTCCCTAGACTGGAAGTGCCCTTGGCTCTGTAGCTCTGTTCTTTACTTGTTTTAGGGAACACAATGTACTCCTCTAGAGAGGCAGTTGGCAATTTACATCCCGCCCATCAGCATAACAAGGCTCCCTGTTCTCCAGGGCCTGTCTTGCCTTTCTAATTTTTACACATTTTGTGGATGTCCCTTTTGAACGGTGGGAAGTGATACTTCTTTGTAGTGCAGATTTGCATTTCCCGCTTGCTTGCTTGGCCAAAAAGTGCGTATGCGTTTTCTCCTGAATATATTCAGGAGAAAACGCATACACCGTTTTTGGCCCAGTGCATCATTGTCTTAGTTGTGCCCCTCTTCCTGTGCTTTAAAGGCGATTCCAACGTACCTCGTGAAATCTGTTTCCTGCTATTCTGCCTCGCTTTCAAGTCCGCCTCGTTGCCTTCCCTCAACAGATTTTTGGACGATAGTTGTCCTTTATTACTCGGCCAGTTTGTGAATTGCTGTGCCCCTGAGCTCCATTTTTCAACTCGTTTTTGGTGAGCTGACCGCAAGTCCAAAATTTTGGTTCAGGACATATGCTGGTTCCCGGTGCAGGGCTGAGACTTTGGTTAATTCTTCTTCCTGCCGGCAATTTAGAGTGATATGTGCCCGTACAAATGCCTAACAGCTACTCTCTCATTGGTTCTCCCTCTTCCCTTTCATCCTCTGCCAAATTGGATGCCTGTGCGAACCAGGAGGTTAAAGGGGCTGTCTCTCCAAGTTGGGAGGTTGATAGTAAAGCAGATGGAAAGTCAAACCGGAGCACCAGGAGAGGAACTATTCGTTGAGTTTTAGAAACCTTTCGTATTCACAGTGTGTCCGTTCTCTAGTTTTCCCGTACATGTTATAGCTGTAGTAATATTCCCTTCAACCTGGAGAGTTCTGACCCATGAAATGGGTGCCATCCATTATTGCTTTAAAGGGTCTGCATTTGCTCACCCAATCTCACAAATCGTCTCAGTCTCAAGTGTCCCTCCTTATGCCACATCCAGCTGTCGTTGTAGATAGGGTCATTCCAGGTTTCATCAGAGTCCCTGAAGGAATTGTAAAGAATTTCCCAATTTTTTTTATTTTGTTTTTGAAATTCCTTTTTATAGTGGGTTTGAGCTGATTCTCGCTGCCATGTTTATGCCAGTCTAGACACACTTGATTCCCTTACGGAGACATATCAATACATAGGTTTTAAGATTCTTACTAGTCAGATATATTCCTCTGCGGGAAATATGGGGTTTTAAGTCCCTTTCACTGAGGAAGGTGTAGGTGTTGTCTAATCCATAGTTGGTTTTTGGAACCCTACCTGTGCTTATATCAAACTCTGGTTTTATGCATCACCCCACCTCTCCTTCCCCCTTAAGCAGGCATAAGATTGTTTTCTAAATGTGAGACACTATTCTCTTTCCTAACTCAGTTCAAGTGTAGCCATGTTTACAGGATCTTCATAAGTGATATCTTATGATAAGTTTCTTTTTCTGTGTGACTTATTTCACTTAGAATCATCGTACCTGAATCCACCCATTTTGCTGCTACTGGTCTTATGACATTGATTTCATGGCTGAGGGATATTCCATCGTTCGTAAGTACCTCAATTTTTTGAACCATTTTTATATTTCCTGGGATATTTAAGGTGTACCCAAGTTGATGTCCTTGTAAGCAGTGCAGCCCTAAATTTTGGGGCGGCTCTGTCTTACTGATTTTCAGTTTTCCCAAGGTATATTCCCTAGACTGGTAGTGCCCTTGGCTCTGTAGCTCTGTTCTTTACTTGTTTTAGGGACCACAATGTACTCCTCCAGAGAGACAGTTGGCAACTTACATCCCACCCATCAGCATAACAAGGCTCCCTGTTCTCCAGGGCCTGTCTTGCCTTTCTGGTTTTTACACATTTTGTGGATGTCCCTTTTGACCGGTGGGAAGTGATACTTCTTTGTAGTGCAGATTTGCATTGCCCGCTTGCTTGCTTGGCCAAAAAGGGCGTATGCGTTTTCTCCTGAATATATTCAGGAGAAAACGCATACACCCTTTGGGCCAAGTGCAACATTGTCGAAGTTGTGCCCCTCTTCCTGTCCTTTAAAGGCGATTCCAACGTACCTCTTGAAATCTGTTTCCTGCTATTCTGCCTCGCATTGAAGTCCGCCTCGTTGCCTTCCCTCAACAGATTTTTGGACGATAGTTGTCCTTTATTACTCGGCCAGTTTGTGAATTGCTGGGCCCCTGAGCTCCATTTTTCAACTCGTTTTTGGTGAGCTGACCGCAAGTCCAAAATTTTGGTCCAGGACCTATACTGGTTCCCGGTGGGTTGCTGAGACTTTGGTTAATTCTTCTTCCTGCCGGGAAATTACAGTGATATGTGCCCGTCCAAATGCCTAACAGCTACTCTCTCATTGGTTCTCCCTCTTCCCTTTAATCTTCTGCCAAATTGGCAACCTGTGTGAACCAGGAGGTTAAAGGGGCTGTGTCTCCAAGTTGGGATATTTATAGTAAAGCAGATGGAAAGTCGAACCAGAGCACCAGGAGAGGGACTATTCGTTGAGTTTTAGAAACCTTTCGTATTCACAGTGTGTCCGTTCTCTAGGTTTCCCGTACATGTTATAGCTGTAGTAATACTCCCTTCAACCTGGAGAGTTGGGACCCATGGAAAGGGTGACAGGCATTTGTGCTTCAAAGGGTCTGCATTTGCTCACCCAATCTCAACAATCGTCTCAGTCCCAAGTGTCCAGCCTTATGCCACATCCAGCTCTCATTGTAGATAGGGTCATTCCAGGTTTCATCAGAGACCCTGAAGGAATTGTAAAGAATTTCCCAGTTTTTTTGTTTTGTTTTTAAAATTCCTTTTTATAGTGGGTTTGAGCTGATTCTCGATGCCATGTTTATGCCAGTCTAGACACACTTGATTCCCTTACGGAGACATATCAATACATAGGTTTTAAGATTCTTACTACTCAGATAAATTCCTCTGCGGGAAATATGGGGTTTTGAGTCCCTTTCACTGAGGAAGGTGTAGGTCTTGTCTATTCCATAGTTGGTTTTTGGAACGGTACCTGTGCTTATATCAAACTCTGGTTTTATGCATCACCCCACCTCTCCTTCCCCCTTAAGCAGGCATAAGAGTGTTTTCTAAATGTGAGACACTGTTCTCTTTCCTAACTCAGTTCAAGTGTAGCCATGTTTACAGGATCTTCATAAGTGATATCTTATGATAAGTTTCTTTTTCTGTGTGACTTATTTCACTTAGAATCATCGTACCTGAATCCACCCATTTTGCTGCTACTTGTCTTATGACATTGATTTCATGGCTGAGGGATATTCCATCGTACGTAAGTACCACAATTTTTTGAACCATTTTTATATTTCCTGGGATATTTAATGTGTACCCAAGTTGAGGTCCTTGTAAGCAGTGCAGCCCTAAATTTTGGTGTGGCTCTGTCTTATTGATTTTCAGTTTTCCCAAGGTATATTCCCTAGACTGGAAGTGCCCTTGGCTCTGTAGCTCTGTTCTTTACTTGTTTTAGGGAACACAATTCACTCCACCAGAGAGGCAGTTGGCCATTCACATCCCGCCCATCAGCATAACAAGGCTCCCTGTTCTCCAGGGCCTGTCTTGCCTTTCTGGTTTTTACACATTTTGTGGATGTGCCTTTTGACCGGTGGGAAGTTATACTTCTTTGTAGTGCAGACTTGCATTGCCCGCTTGCTTGCTTGGCCAAAAAGGGCGTATGCGTTTTCTCCTGAATATATTCAGCAGAAAATGCATACGCCGTTTTTGGCCAATGCATCATTGTCGAAGTTGTGCCCCTCTTCCAGTGCTTTAAAGGCAATTCCAACGTACCTCTTGAAATCTGTTTCCCGCTATTCTGCCTCGCTTTCAAGTCCGCCTCGTTGCCTTCCCTCAACAGATTTTTGGCCGATAGTTGTCCTTTATTACTCGGCCAGTTTGTGAATTGCTGTGCCCCTGAGCTCCATTTTTCAACTCGTTTTTGGTGAGCTGACCGCAAGTCCAAAATTTTGGTTCAGGACCTATACTGGTAACCGGTGGGTGGCTGAGACTTTGGTTAATTCTTCTTCCTGCCGGGAAGTTAGAGTGATATGTGCCCATCCAAATGCCTAACAGCTACTCTCTCATTGGTTCTCCCTCTTCCCTCTCATCCTCTGCCAAATTGGCAACCTGTGTGAATGAGGAGGTTAAAGTGGCTGTGTCTCCAAGTTGGGAGATTGATAGTAAAGCAGATGGAAAGTCAAACTAGAGCACCATGGGAGGGTCTATTCGTTGAGTTTTAGAAACCTTTCGTATTCACAGTGTGTCCGTTCTCTAGGTTTCCTGTACATGTTATAACTGTAGTAATATTCCCTTCAACCTGGAGAGTTGGGACCCATGGAATGGGTGCCATGCATTATTGCTTTAAAGGGTCTGCATTTCCTCACCCAATCTCACCAACCCTCTCAATCCCAAGTGTCCAGCCTTATGCCACATCCAGCTGTCGTTGTAGATAGGGTCATTCCAGCTTTCATCAGAGACCCTGAAGGAATTGTAAAGAATTTCCCAGTTTTTTTGTTTTGTTTTTGAAATTCCATTTTATAGTGTGTTTGAGCTGATTCTCGCTGCCATGTTTATGTCAGTCTAGACACACTTGATTCCCTTACGGAGAGATATCAATACATAGGTTTTAAGATTCTTACTAGTCAGATATATTCCTCTGCGGGAAATATGGGGTTTTGAGTCCCTTTCACTTAGGAAGGTGTAGGTCTTGTCTATTCCATAGTTGGTTTTTGGAACGGTACCTGTGCTTATATCAAACTCTGGTTTTATGCATCACCCCACCTCTCCTTCCCCCTTAAGCAGGCATAAGAGTGTTTTCTAAATGTGAGACACTGTTCTCTTTCCTAACTCAGTTTAAGTGTAGCCATGTTTACAGGATCTTCATAAGTGATATCTTATGATAATTTTCTTTTTCTCTGTGACTTATTTCACTTAGAATCATCGTACCTGAATCCAGCCATTTTGCTGCTACTGGTCTTATGACATTGATTTCATGGCTGAGGGATATTCCATCGTACGTAGGTACCACAATTTTTTGAACCATTTTTATATTTCCTGGGATATTTAAGGTGTACCCAAGTTGAGGTCCTTGTAAGCAGTGCAGCCCTAAATTTTGGGGTGGCTGTGTCTTATTGATTTTCAGTTTTCCCAAGGTATATTCCCTAGACTGGAAGTGCCCTTGGCTCTGTAGCTCTGTTCTTTACTTGTTTTAGGGAACACAATGTACTCCTCTAGAGAGGCAGTTGGCAATTTACATCCCGCCCATCAGCATAACAAGGCTCCCTGTTCTCCAGGGCCTGTCTTGCCTTTCTAGTTTTTACACATTTTGTGGATGTCCCTTTTGAACGGTGGGAAGTGATACTTCTTTGTAGTGCAGATTTGCATTGCCCGCTTGCTTGCTTGGCCAAAAATGGCGTATGCGTTTTCTCCTGAATATATTCAGGAGAAAACGCATACGCCGTTTTTGGCCCAGTGCATCATTGTCTTAGTTGTGCCCCTCTTCCTGTGCTTTAAAGGCGATTCCAACGTACCTCTTGAAATCTGTTTCCTGCTATTCTGCCTCGCTTTCAAGTCCACCTCGTTGCCTTCCCTCAACAGATTTTTGGACGATAGTTGTCCTTTATTACTCGGCCAGTTTGTGAATTGCTGTGCCCCTGAGCTCCATTTTTCAACTCGTTTTTGGTGAGCTGACCGCAAGTCCAAAATTTTGGTTCAGGACATATGCTGGTTCCCGGTGCAGGGCTGAGACTTTGGTTAATTCTTTTTCCTGCCGGGAAGTTAGAGTGATATGTGCCCGTCCAAATGCCTAACAGCTACTCTCTCATTGGTTCTCCCTCTTCCCTTTCATCCTCTGCCAAATTGGAAGCCTGTGCGAACCAGGAGGTTAAAGGGGCTGTCTCTCCAAGTTGGGAGATTGATAGTAAAGCAGATGGAAAGTCAAACCGGAGCACCATGGGAGGATCTATTCGTTGAGTTTTAGAAACCTTTCGTATTCACAGTGTGTCTGTTCTCTAGGTTTCCCGTACATATTATAACTGTAGTAATATTCCCTTCAACCTGGAGAGTTGGGAACCATGGAATGGGTGCCAGGCATTATTGCTTTAAAGGGTCTTCATTTGCTCACCCAAACTCACCAATCCTCTCAGTCCCAAGTGTCCAGCCTTATGCCACATCCAGCTGTCGTTGTAGAGAGGGTCATTCCAGGTTTCATCAGAGACCCTGAAGGAATTGTAAAGAATTTCCCAGTTTTTTGGTTTTGTTTTGAAATTCCTTTTTATAGTGCGTTTGAGCTGATTCTCGCTGCCATGTTTATGCCAGTCTAGACACACTTGATTCCCTTACGGAGACATATCAATACATAGGTTTTAAGATTCTTACTAGTCAGATATATTCCTCTGCGGGAAATATGGGGTTTTGAGTCCCTTTCACTGAGGAAGGTGTACGTCTTGTCTATTCCATAGTTGGTTTTTGGAACGGTACCTGTGCTTATATCAAACTCTGGTTTTATGCATCACCCCACCTCTCCTTCCGCCTTAAGCAGGCATAAGAGTGTTTTCTAAATGTGAGACACTGTTCTCTTTTCTAACTCAGTTCATGTGTAGCCATGTTTACAGGATCTTCATAAGTGATATGTTATGTTAAGTTTCTTTTTCTGTGTGACTTATTTCACTTAGAATCATCGTACCTGAATCCACCCATTTTGCTGCTACTGGTCTTATGACATTGATTTCATGGCTCAGGGATATTCCATCGTATGTAATTACCACAATTTTTTGAACCATTTATATATTTCCTGGGATATTTAAGGTGTACCCAAGTTGAGGTCCTTGTAAGCAGTGCAGCCCTAAATTTTGGGGTGGCTCTGTCTTATTGATTTTCAGTTTTCCCAAGGTATATTCCCTAGACTGGAAGTGCCCTTGGCATTGTAGCTCTGTTGTTTACTTGTTTTAAGGAACACAATGCACTCCTCCAGAGAGGCAGTTGGCAATTTACATCCCGCCCATCAGCATAACAAGGCTCCCTGTTCTCCAGGGCCTGTCTTGCCTTTCTGGTTTTTACACATTTTGTGGATGTCCCTTTTGACCGGTGGGAAGTGATACTTCCTTGTAGTGCAGATTTGCATTGCCCGATTGCTTGCTTGGCCAAAAAGGGCGTGTGCGTTTTCTCCTGAATATATTCAGGAGAAAACGCATACGCCCTTTTTGGCCAAGTGCATCATTGTCGAAATTGTGCCCCTCTTCCTAGCTTTAAAGGCGATTCCAACATACCTCTTGAAATCTGTTTCCTGCTATTCTGCCTCGCTTTCAAGTCCACCTCGTTGCCTTCCCTCAACGGATTTTTGGACCATAGTTTTCCTTTATTACTCAGCCAGTTTTTGAATTGCTGTGCCCCTGAGCTCCATTTTTCAACTCGTTTTTGGTGAGCTGACCGCAAGTCCAAAATTTTTGTTCAGGACCTACCCTGGTTCCCGGTGGGTGGCTGAGACTTTGGTTAATTATTCTTCCTGCCGGGAAATTACAGTGATATGTGCCATCCAAATGCCTAACAGCTACTCTCTCATTGGTTCTCCCTCTTCCCTTTCATCCTCTGCCAAATTGGCAACCTGTGGGAACCAGGAGGTTAAAGGGGCTGTCTCTCAAAGTTGGGAGGTTGATAGTAAAGCAGATGGAAAGTCAAACCGGAGCACCAGGAGAGGGACTATTCGTTGAGTTTTAGAAACCTTTCGTGTTCACAGTGTGTCCGTTCTCTAGGTTTCCCGTACATGTTATAACTATATTAATCTTTCCTTCAACCTGGAGAGTTGGGACCCATGGAATGGGTGCCATGCATTATTGCTTTAAAGGGTCTGAATTTGCGCACCCAATCTCACCAATCCTCTCAGTCCCAAGTGTGCAGCCTTATGCCGCATCCAGCTGTCGTTGTAGATAGTGTCATTCCAGGTTTCATCAGACACCCTGAAGGAATTGAAAAGAATTTCCCAGTTTTATGTTTTGTTTTTCAAATTCCTTTTTATAGTGGGTTTGAGCTGATTCTCGCTGCCATGTTTATGCCAGTCTAGACACACTTGATTCCCTTACGGAGACATATCAATACATAGGTTTTAAGATTCTTACTAGTCAGATATATTCCTCTTCGGGAAATATGGGGTTTTGAGTCCCTTTCACTGAGGAAGGTGTAGGTCTTGTCTATTCCATAGTTGGTTTTTGGAACGGTACCTGTGGTTATATCAAACTCTGGTTTTATGCATCACCCCACCTCTCCTGCCCCCTTAAGCAGGCATAAGAGTGTTTTCTAAATGTGAGACACTGTTCTCTTTCCTAACTCAGTTCAAGTGTAGCCATGTTTACAGGATCTTCATAAGTGATATCTTATGATAAGTTTCTTTTTCTGTGTGACTTATTTCACTTAGAATCATCGTACCTGAATCCACCCATTTTGCTGCTACTGGTCTTATGACATTGATTTCATGGCTGAGGGATAATCCATCGTACGTAAGAACCACAATTTTTTGAACCATTTTTATATTTCCTGGGATATTTAAGGTGTACCCAAGTTGAGGTCCTTGTAAGCAGTGCAGCCCTAAATTTTGGTGTGGCTCTGTCTTATTGATTTTCAGTTTTCCCAAGGAATATTCCCTAGACTGGAAGTGCCCTTGGCTCTGATGCTCTGTTCTTTACTTGTTTTAGGGAACACAATGCACTCCTCCAGAGAGGCAGTTGGCAATTTACATCCCTCCCATCCGCATAACAAGGCTCCCTGTTCTCCAGGGCCTGTCTTGCCTTTCTGGTTTTTACACATATTGTGGATGACCCTTTTGAACGGTGGGAAGTTATACTTCTTTGTAGTGCAGATTGGCATTGCCCGCTTGCTTGCTTGGCCAAAAAGGGCGTATGCATTTTCTCCTGAATATATTCAGGAGAAAACGCATACGCCCTTTTGGGCCAAGTGCATCATTGTCGAAGTTGTGTCCCTCTTCCTGTGCTTTAAAGGCAATTCCAACATACCTCTTGAAATCTGTTTCCTGCTATTCTGCCTCACTTTCAAGTCCGCCTCGTTGCCTTCCCTCAACAGATTTTTGGACGATAGTTGTCCTTTATTACTCGGCCAGTTTGTGAATTGCTGTGCCCCTGAGCTCCATTTTCAACTCGTTTTTGGTGAGCTGACCGCAAGTCCAAAATTTTGGTTCAGTACCTATACTGGTTCCCGGTGGGTGGCTGAGACTTTGGTTAATTCTTCTTCTTGCCCGGAAATTACAGTGATATGTGCCCGTCCAAATGCCTAACAGCTACTCTCTCATTGGTTCTCCCTCTTCCCTTTCATCCTCTGCCAAATTGGCAACCTGTGCAAACCAGGAGGTTAAAGGGGCTGTCTCTCCAAGTTGGGAGGTAGATAGTAAAGCAGATGGAAAGTCAAACCGGAGCACCAGGAGAGGGGCTATTCGTTGAGTTTTAGAAACCTTTCATATTCACAGTGTGTCCGTTCTCTAGGTTTCCCGTACATGTTATAGCTGTAGTAATATTCCCTTCAACCTGGAGAGATGGGACCCGTGGAATGGGTGCCAGGCATTTGTGCTTTAAAGGGTCTGCATTTGCTCAACCAATCTCACCAATCCTCTCAGTCCCAAGTGGCCCTCCTTATGCCACATCCAGCTGTCATTGTAGATAGTGTCATTCCAGGTTTCATCAGAGACCCTGAAGGAATTGTAAAGAATTTCCCAGTTTTTTTGTTTTGTTTTTGAAATTCCTTTTAATAGTGGGTTTGAGCTGATTCTCTCTGCCATGCTTATGCCAGTCTAGACACACTGGATTCCCTTACGGAGACATATCAATACATAGGTTTTAAGATTATTACTACTCAGATATATTTCTCTGCGGGAAATATGGGGTCTTGAGTCCCTTTCACTGAGGAAGGTGTAGGTCTTGTCTATTCCATAGTTGGTTTTTGGAACGGTACATGTGCTTATATCAAGCTCTGGTTTTATGCATCACCCCACATCTCCTTCCCCCTTAAGCAGGCATAAGAGTGTTTTCTAAATATGAGACAATGTTCTCTTTCCTAACTCTGTTCAAGTGTAGCCATGTTTACAGGATCTCCATAAGTGATATCTATCTTATGATAAGTTTCTTTTTCTGTGTGACTTATTTCACTTAGAATCATCGTACCTGTATCCACCCATTTTGCTGCTACTGGTCTTATGACATTGATTTCATGGCTGAGGGATATTCCATCGTACGTAAGTACCACAATTTTTTGAACCATTTTTATATTTCCTGGGATATTTAAGGTGTACCCAAGTTGAGGTCCTTGTAAGCAGTGCAGCCCTAAATTTTGGCGTGGCTCTGTCTTATTGACTTTCAGTTTTCCCAAGGTATATTCCCTAGACTGGAAGTGCCCTTGGCTCTGTAGCTCTGTTCTTTACTTGTTTAGGGAACACAATGCACTCCTCCAGAGAGGCAGTTGGCAATTTACATCCCGCCCATCAGCATAACAAGGCTCCCTGTTCTCCAGGGCCTGTCTTGCCTTTCTGGTTTTTACATATTTTGTGGATGTCCCTTTTGACAGGTGGGAAGTGATACTTCTTTGTAGTTCAGATTTGCATTGCCCGCTTGCTTGCTTGGCCGAAAAGGGCATATGCGTTTTCTCCTGGATATATTCAGGAGAAAACTCATACGCCCTTTTTGGCCAAGTGCATCATTGTCGAAGTTGTGCCCCTCTTCCTGTGCTTTAAAGGCGATTCCAACGTACCTCTTGAAATCTGTTTCCTGCTATTCTGCAATGCTTTCAAGTCCGCTTCGTTGCCTTCCCTCACAGATTTCTGGACTATAGTTGTCCTTTATTACTCGGCCAGTTTGTGAATGGCTGTGCCCCTGAGCTCCATTTTTCAACTCGTTTTTGGTGAGCTGACCGCAAGTCCAAAATTTTGGTTCAGGACCTATGCTGGTTCCCGGTGGGGGGCTGAGACTTTGGTTAATTCTCCTTACTGCCGGGAAATTACAGTGATATGTGCCCGTCCAAATGCCTAACAGCTACTCTCTCATTGGTTCTCCCTATTCCCTTTCATCCTCTGCCAAATTGGCAACCTGTGTGAACCAGGAGGTTAAAGGGTCTGTCTCTCCAAGTTGGGAGGTTGATAGTAAAGCAGATGGAAAGTCAAACCGGAGCACCAGGAGAGGGACTATTCGTTGAGTTTTAGAAACCTTTCGTATTCACATTGTGTCCGTTCTCTAGGTTTCCCGTACATGTTATAACTGTAGTAATATTCCCTTCAACCTGGAGAGTTGGGACCCATGGAATGGGTACCATGCATTATTGCTTTAAAGTGTCTGCATTTGCTCACCCAATCTCACCAATCCTCTCAGTCCCAAGTGTCCAGCCTTATGCCACATCCAGCTGTCGTTGTAGATAGGGTCATTCCAGGTTTCATCAGAGACCCTGAAGGAATTTTAAAGAGTTTCCCATTTTTTGTTTTGTTTTTGAAATTCCTTTTTATAGTGGGTTTGAGCTGATTCTCGCTGCCATTTTTATGCCAGTCTAGACACACTTGATTCCCTTACGGAGACATATCAATACATAGGTTTTAAGATTCTTACGAGTCAGATATATTCCTCTGCGGGAAATATGGGGTTTTGAGTCCCTTTCACTGAGGAAGGTGTAGGTCTTGTCTATTCCATAGTTGGTTTTTGGAACGGTACCTGTGCTTATATCAAACTCTGGTTTTATGCATCACCCCACCTCTCCTTCCCCCTTAAGCAGGCATAAGAGTGTTTTCTAAATGTGAGACACTGTCCTCATTCCTAACTCAGTTCAAGTGTAGCCATGTTTACAGGATCTTCATAAGTGATCCCTTATGATAAGTTTCTTTATCTGTGTGACTTATATCACGTAGAATTATCGTACCTGAATCCACGCATTTTGCTGCTACTGGTAAAATGACATTGATTTCATGGCTGAGGGATATTGCATCGTACGTAAGTCTCACAATTTTTTGAACCATTTTTATATTTCCTGGGATATTTAAGGTGTACCCAAGTTGATGTCCTTGTAAGCAGTGCAGCCCTAAATTTTGGGGTGGCTCTGTCTTATTGATTTTCAGTTTTCCGAAGGTATATTCCCTAGACTGGATGTGCCCTTGGCTCTGTAGCTCTGTTGTTTACTTGTTTTAGGGAACACAATGCACTCCTCCAGAGAGGCAGTTGGAAATTTACATCCCGCCCATCAGCATAACAAGGCTCCCTGTTCTCCAGGGCCTGTCTTGCCTTTTTAGTTTTTACACATTTTGTGGATGTCCCTTTTGACCGGTGGGAAGTGATACTTCTTTGTAGTGCAGATTTGCATGGCCCGGTTGCTTGCTTGGCCAAAAAGGGCGTATGCGTTTTCTCCTGAATATATTCAGGAGAAAACGCATACGCCCTTTTTGGCCAAGTGCATCATTGTCGAAGTTGTGCCTCTCTTCCTGTGCTTTAAAGGCGATTCCAATGTACCTCTTGAAATCCGTTTCCTGCTATTCTGCCTCGCTTTCAAGTCCGCCTCGTTGCCTTCCCTCAACAGATTTTTGGACGATAGTTGTCCTTTATTACTCGGCCAGTTTGTGAATTGCTGTGCCCCTGAGCTCCATTTTTCAACTCGTTTTTTGTGAGCGGACAGCAAGTCCAAAATTTTGGTTCAGGGCCTATACTGGTTCCCGGTGTTTGGCTGAGACTTTGGTTAATTCTTCTTCCTGACGGGAAATTTGAGTGATATGTGCCCGTCCAAATGCCTAACAGCTACTCTCTCATTGGTTCTCCCTCTTCCCTTTCATCCTCTGCCAAATTGGCCACCTGTGCGAACCAGGAGGTTAAAGGGGCTGTCTCTCCAAGTTGGGAGGTTGATAGTAAAGCAGATGGAAAGTCAAACCGGAGCACCAGGAGGGGGATTATTCGTTGAGTTTTAGAAACCTTTCGTATTCACAGTGTGTCCGTTCTCTAGGTTTCCCTTACATGTTATAGCTGTAGTAATATTCCCTTCAACCTGGAGAGTTGGGACCCATGGAATGGGTGCCAGGCATTTGTGCTTTAAAGGGTCTGCATTTGCTCACCCAATCTCTCCAGTCGTCTCAGTCCCAAGTGTCACTCTTATGCCACATCCAGCTGTCATTGTAGATCGGGTCATTCCAGGTTTTATCAGAGACCCTGAAGGAATTGTAAAGAATTTCCCAGTTTTTTTGTTTTGTTTTTGAAATTCCTTTTTATAGTGGGTTTGAGCTGATTCTCGCTGCCATGTTTATGCCAGTCTAGACACACTTGATTCCCTTACGGAGACATATCAATACATAGGTTTTAAGATTCTTACTAGTCAGATATATTCCTCTGCGGGAAATATGGGGTTTTGAGTCCCTTTCACTGAGGAAGGTGTAGGTCTTGTCTATTCCATAGTTGGTTTTTGGAACGGTACCTGTGCTTATATCAAACTCTAGTTTTATGCATCACCCCACCTCTCCTTCCCCCTTAAGCAGGCATAAGACTGTTTTCTACATGTGAGACACTGTTCTCTTTCCTAACTCAGTTCAAGTGTAGCCATGTTTACAGGATCTTCATAAGTGATATCTTATGATACATTTCTTTTTCTCTGTGACTTATTTCACTTAGAATCATCGTACCTGAATCCACCCATTTTGCTGCTACTGGTCTTATGACATTGATTTCATGGCTGAGGGATATTCCATCGTACGTAAGTACCACAATTTTTTGAACCATTTTTATATTTCCTGGGATATTTAAGGTGTACCCAAGTTGAGGTCCTTGTAAGCAGTGCAGCCCTAAATTTTGTGGTGGCTCTGTCATATTGATATTCAGAATTCCCAAGGTATATTCCCTAGACTGGAAGTGCCCTTGGCTCTGTAGCTCTGTTCTTTACTTGTTTTAGGGAACACAATATACTCCTCCAGAGAGGCAGTTGGCAATTTACATCCCGCCCATCAGCATAACAAGGCTCCCTGTTCTCCAGGGCCCGTCTTGCCTTTCTGGATTTTACACATTTTGTGGATGTCGCTTTTGACTGGTGGGAAGTGATACTTCTTTGTAGTGCAGATTTGCATTGCCCGCTTGCTTGCTTGGCCAAAAAGGGCGTATGCGTTTTCTCCTGAATATATTCAGGAGAAAACGCATACGCCCTTTTTGGCCAAGTGTATCATTGTCGTAGTTGTGCCCTCTTCCTGTGCTTTAAAGGCGATTCCATCGTACCTCTTGAAATCAGTTTCCTGCTATTCTGCCTCGCTTTCAAGTCCACCTCGTTGCCTTCCCTCAACAGATTTTTGGACGATAATTGTCCGTTATTACTCTGCCTCTTTGTTAATTGCTGTGCCCCTGAGCTCCATTTTTCAACTCGATTTTGCTGAGCTGACCGCAAGTCCAAAATTTTGGTTCAGAACCTAAGCTGGTTCCCGGTGGGGGGCTGAAACTTTGGTTACTTGTTCTTCCTGCCGGGAATTTAGAGTGATATGTGCCCGTCCAAATGCCTAACAGCTACTCTCTCATTGGATCTCCCTCTACCCTTTCATCCTCTGCCAAATTGGAAACCTGTGCGAACCAGGAGGTTAAAGGGGCTCTCTCTCCAAGTTGGGAGATTGATAGTAAAGCAGATGGAAAGTCAAACCGGAGCACCAGGAGAGGGACATTCGTTGAGTTTTAGAAACCTTTCGTATTCACAGTGTGTCCGTTCTCTTGGTTTCCCGTACATGTTATAACTGTAGTAATATTCCCTACAACCTGGAGAGTTGGGACCCATGGAATGGGTGCCATGCATTATTGCTTTGAAGTGTGTGCATTTGATCACCCAGTCTCACCAATCCCCTCAGTCCCAAGTGTCCAGCCTTATGCCACATCCAGCTGTCGTTGTAGATAGGGTCATTCCAGGTTTCATCAGAGACCCTGAAGGAATTGTAAAGAATTTCCCAGTTTTATTGGTTTGTTTTTGAAATTCCTTTTTATAGTGGGTTTGATCTGATTCTCGCTGCCATGTTTATGCCAGTCTACACATATTTGATTCCCTTACGGAGACATTTCAATACATAGGTTTTAAGATTCTTACTACTCAGATATATTCCTCTGTGGGAAATATGGGTTTTGAGTTCCTTTCACTGAGGAAGGTGTAGGTCTTTTCTATTCCATAGTTGGTTTTTGGAACGGTAACTGTGCTTATATCAAACTCTGGTTTTATGCATCACCCCACCTCTCCTTCCCCCTTAAGCAGGCGTAAGAGTGTTTTCTAAATGTGAGACACTGTTCTCTTTCCTAACTCAGTTCAAGTGTAGCCATGTTTACAGGATCTTCATAAGTGATATCTTATGATAAGTTTCTTTTTCTGTGTGACTTATTTCACTTAGAATCATCGTAACTGAATCCACCCATTTTGCTGCTACTGGTCTTATGACATTGATTTCATGGCTGAGGGATATTCCATCGTACGTAAGTACCACAAATTTGAACCATTTTTATATTTCCTGGGATATTTAAGGTGTACCCAAGTTGAGGTCCTTGTAAGCAGTGCAGCCCTAAATTTTGGGGTGGCTCTGTCTTATTGATGTTCAGTTTTCCCAAGGTATATTCCCTAGACTGGAAGTGCCCTTGGCTCTGTAGCTCTGTTGTTTACTTGTTTTAGGGAACACAATGCACTCCTCCAGAGAGGCAGTTGGCAATTTACATCCCGCCCATCAGCATAACAAGGCTCCCTGTTCTCCAGGGCCTGTCTTGCCTTTCTGGTTTTTACACATTTTGTGGACGCCCCTTTTGACCGGTGGGAAGAGATACTTCTTTGTAGTGCAGATTTGCATTGCCCGCTTGCTTGCTTGGCCAAAAAGGGCGTATGCGTTTTCTCCTGAATATATTCAGGAGAAAACGCATACGCCCTTCTTGGCCAAGTGCATCATTGTCGAAGTTGTGCCCCTCTTCCTGTGCTTTAAAGGCGATTCCAACGTACCTCTTGAAATCTGTTTCCTGCTATTCTGCCTCGCTTTCAAGTCCGCCTCGTTGCCTTCCGTTAACAGATTTTTGGACGATACTTCTCCTTTATTACTCGGCCAGTTTGTGAATTGCTGTGCCCCTGAGCTCCATTATTCAACTCGTTTTTGGTGAGCTGACCGCAAGTCCAAAATTTTCGTTCAGTACCTATACTGGTTCCCGGTGGGTGGCTCAGACTTTGGTTAATTCTTCTTCCTGCCGGGAAATTACAGTGATATGTGCCCGTCCAAATGCCTAACAGCTACTCTCTCATTGGTTCTCCCTCTTCCCTTTCATAATCTGCCAAATTGGCAACCTGTGTGAACCAGGAGGTTAAAGGGGCTATCTCTCCAAGTTGGGAGGTTGATAGTAAAGCAGATGGAAGTCAAACTGGAGCACCAGGAGAGGGACTATTCGTTGAGTTTTAGAAACCTTTCGTATTCACAGTGTGTCCGTTCTCTAGGTTTCTAGTACATGTTATAGCTGTAGTAATATTCCCTTCAACCTGGAGAGTTGGGACCCATGGAATGGGTGCCAAACATTATTGCTTTAAAGGGTCTGCATTTGCTCACCCAATCTCACCAATCCTCTCAGTCCCAAGTGTCCAGCCTTATGCCACATCCAGCTGTCTTTGTAGATAGGGTCATTCCAGGTTTCATCAGAGACCCTCAAGGAATTGTAAAGAATTTCCCAGTTTTTTGTTTTGTTTTTGAAATTCCTTTTTATAGTGGGTTTGAGCTGATTCTCGCTGCCATGTTTATGACGGTCTAGACACACTTGATTCCCTTATGGAGACATATCAATACATAGGTTTTAAGATTCTTACTAGTCAGATATATTCCTCTGCAGGAAATATGGGGTTTTGAGTCCCTTTCACTGAGGAATGTGTAGGTCTTGTCTATTCCATAGTTGGTTTTTGGAACGGTACCTGTGCTTATATCAAACTCTGGTTTTATGCATCACCCCACCTCTCCTTCCCCCTTAAGCAGGCATAAGAGTGTTTTCTAAATGTGAGACACTGTTCTCTTTCCTAACTCAGTTCAAGTGTAGCCATGTTTACAGGATCTTCATAAGTGATATCTTATGATAAGATTCTTTTTCTGTGTGACTTATTTCACTTAGAATCATCGTTCCTGAATCCACCCATTTTGCTGCTACTGGTCTTATGACATTCATTTTATGGCTGAGGGATATTCCATCGTACGTATGTACCACAATGTTTTGAACCATTTTTATATTTCCTGGGATATTTAATGTGTACCCAAGTTGAGGTCCTTTTAAGCACTGCAGCCCTAAATATTGGGGTGGCTCTGTCTTATTGATTTTCAGTTTTCCCAAGGTATATTCCCTAGACTGGAAGTGCCCTTGGCTCTGTAGCTCTGTTGTTTACTTGTTTTAGGGAACACAATGCACTCCTCCAGAGAGGCAGTTGGCAATTTACATCCCGCCCATCAGCATAACAAGGCTCCCTGTTCTCCACGGCCTGTCTTGCCTTTCTGGTTTTTACACATTTTGTGGATGTCCCTTTTGACCGGTGAGAAGTGATACTTCTTTGTAGTGCAGATTTGCATTGCCCGCTTGCTTGCTTGGCCAAAAAGGGCGTATGCGTTTTCTCCTGAAAATATTCAGTAGAAAATGCATACGCCCTTTTTGGCCAAGTGCATCATTGTCGAAGTTGTGCCCCTCTTCTTGTGCTTTAAAGGCGATTCCCACGTAGCTCTTGAAATCTGTTTCCTGCTATTCTGCCTCGCTTTCAAGTCCGCCTCGTTGCCTTCCCTCAACAGATTTTTGGATGATAGTTGTCCTTTATTACTCGGCCAGTTTGTGAATTGCTGTGCCCCTGAGCTCCATATTTCAACACATTTTTGGTGATCTGACCGCAAGTCCAACATTTTGGTTCAGGACCTATACTGGTTCCCGGTGGGTGGCTGAGAATTTGGTTAATTATTGTTCCTTCCGGGAATTTAGAGTGATATGTGCCCGTCCAAATGCCTGACAGCTACTCTCTCATTGGTTCTCCCTCTTCCGTTTCATCCTCTGCCAAATTGGCAACCTGTGCGAACCAGGAGGTTAAAGGGGCTGTCTCTCCAAGTTGGGAGGTTGATAGTAAAGCACATGGAAAGTCAAACCGGAGCACCAGGAGACGGACTATTCGTTGAGTTTTAGAAACATTTCGTATTCACAGTGTGTCCGTTCTCTAGGTATCCCGTACATGTTATAACTTTAGTAATATTCCCTTCAACCTGGAGAGTTGGGACCCATGGAATGGGTGCCATGCATTATTGCTTTAAAGGGTCTGCATTTGCTCACCCAATCTCACAAATCCTCTCAGTCCCAAGTGTCCAGCCTTATGCCACATCCAGCTGTCGTTGTAGATTGGGTCATTCCAGCTTTCATCAGAGACCCTGAAGGAATTGTAAAGAATTTCCCAGTTTTTTTGTTTTGTTTTTGAAATTCCTTTTTATAGTGGGTTTGAGCTGATTCTCGCTGCCATGTTTATGCCAGTCTAGACACACTTGATTCCCTTATGGAGACATATCAATACATAGGTTTTAAAATTCTTACGAGTCAGATATATTCCTCTGCGGGAAATATGGGGTTTTGAGTCCCTTTCACTGAGGAAGGTATAGGTCTTTTCTATTCCATAGTTGGTTTTTGGAACGGTACCTGTGCTTATATCAAACTCTGGTTTTATGCATCACCCCACCTCTCCTTCCCACTTAAGCAGGTATAAGAGTGTTTTCTAAATGTGAGACACTGTTCTCTTTCCTAACTCAGTTCAAGTTTAGCCATGATTACAGGATCTTCATAAGTGATATCTTATGATAAGTTTCTTTTTCTGTGTGACTTATTTCACTTAGAATCATCGTACCTGAATCCACCCATTTTGCTGCTACTGGTCTTATGACATTGATTTCATGGCTGAGGGATATTCCATCGTACGTAAGTACCACAATTTTTTGAACCATTTTTATATTTCCTGGGATATTTAAGGTGTACCAAAGTTGAGGTCCTTGTAAGCAGTGCAGCCCTAAATTTTCGGGTGGCTCTGTCTTATTGATTTTCAGTTTTCCCAAGGTATATTCCCTAGACTGGAAGTGCCCTTGGCTCTGTAGCTCTGTTGTTTACTTGTTTTAGGGAACACAATGCACTCCTCCAGAGAGGCAGTTGGCAATTTACATCCCGCCCATCAGCATAACAAGGCTCCCTGTTCTCCAGGGCCTGTCTTGCCTTTCTGGTTTTTACACATTTTGTGGATGTCCCTTTTGACCGGTGGGAAGTGATACTTCTTTGTAGTGCAGATTTGCATTGCCCGCTTGCTTGCTTGGCCAAAAAGGGCGTATGCGTTTTCTCCTGAATATATTCAGGAGAAAACGCATACGCCCTTTTTGGCCAAGTGCATCATTGTCGAAGTTGTGCCCCTCTTCCTGTGCTTTAAAGGTGATTCCAACGTACCTCTTTAAACCTGTTTCCTGCTATTCTGCCTCGCATTCAAGTCCGCCTCGTTGCCTTCCCTCAACAGATTTTTGGACGATAGTTGTCCTTTATTACTCGGCCAGTTTGTGAATTGCTGTGCCCCTGAGCTCCATTTTTCAACTCGTTTTTGGTGAGTTGACCGGAAGTCCAAAATTTTGGTTCAGGACCTATACTGGCTCCCGGTTGGTGGCTGAGACTTTGGTTAACTCTTCTTCCTACCGGGAAGTTAGAGTGATATGTGCCCGTCGAAATGCCTAACAGCTACTCTCTCATTGATTCTCCCTCTTCCCTTTCATCCTCTGCCAAATTGGCAATGTGTGTGAACCAGGAGTTTAAAGGGGTTGTCTCTCCAAGTTGGGAGGTTGATAGTAAAGCAGATGGAAAGTCAAACCGGAGCACCAGGAGAGGGACTATTCGTTGAGATTTAGAAACCTTTCGTATTCACAGTGTGTCCGTTCTCTAGGTTTCCCGTACATGTTATAGCTGTAGTAATATTCCCTTCAACCTGGAGAGTTCGGACACATGGAATGGGTGCCATGCATTATTGCTTTAAAGGGTCTGCATTTGCTCACCCAATCTCACCAATCGTCTCAGTCCCAAGTGTCCCTCCTTCTGCCACATCCAGCTGTCATTGTAGATAGGGTCATTCCAGGTTTCATCAGAGACCCTGAAGGAATTGTAAAGAATTTCCCAGTTTTTTTGTTTTGTTTTTGAAATTCCTTTTTATAGTGAGTTTGAGCTGATTCTCGCTGCCATGTTTATGTCAGTCTAGACACACTTGATTCCCTTACGGAGACATATCAATACATAGGTTTTAAGATTCTTACTAGTCAGATATATTCCTCTGCGGGAAATATGGGGTTTTGAGTCCCTTTCACTGAGGAAGGTGTAGGTCTTGTCTATTCCATAGTTGGTTTTTGGAACGGTACCTGTGCTTATATCAAACTCTGGTTTTATGCATCACCCCACCTCTCCTTCCCCATTAAGCAGGCATAAGTGTGTTTTCTAATGTGAGACACTGTTCTCTTTCCTAACTCAGTTCAAGTGTAGCCATGTTTACAGGATCTTCATAAGTGATATCTTATGATAAGTTTCTTTTTCTCTGTGACTTATTTCACTTAGAATCATCGTACCTGAATCCACCCATTTTGCTGCTACTTGTCTTATGACATTGATTTCATGGCTGAGGGATATTCCATCGTACGTAAGTACCACAATTTTTTGAACCATTTTTATATTTCCTGGGATATTTAAGGTGTTCCCAAGTTGAGGTCCTTGTAAGCAGTGCAGCCCTAAATTATGGGGTGGCTCTGTCTTATTGATTTTCTGTTTTCCCAAGGTATATTCCATAGACTGGAAATGCCCTTGTCTCTGTAGCTCTGTTGTTTACTTGTTTTAGGGAACACAATGCACTCCTCCAGAGAGGCAGTTGGCAATTTACATCCCGCCCATCAGCATAACAAGGCTCCCTGTTCTCCAGAGCCTGTCTTGCCTCTCTGGTTTTTATACATTTTGTGGATATCCCTTTTGACCGGTGGGAAGTGATACTTCTTTGTAGTGCAGATTTGCATTGCCCGCTTGCTTGCTTGGCCAAAAAGGGCGTATGCGTTTTCTCCTGAATATATTCAGGAGAAAACGCATACGCCCTTTTTGGCCAAGTGCATCATTGTCGAAGTTGTGCCCCTCTTCCTGTGCTTTAAAGGCGAATCCAACGTACCTCTTGAAATCTGTTTCCTGCTATTCTGCCTCGCTTTCGAGTCCGCCTCGTTGCCTTCCGTTAACAGATTTTTGGACGATACTTGTCCTTTATTACTCGACCAGTTTGTGAATTGCTGTGCCCCTGAGCTCCATTTTTCAACTCGTTTTTGGTGAGCTGACCGCAAGTCCAAAATTTTCGTTCAGGACCTATACTGGTTCCCGGTGGGTGGCTGAGACTTTGGTTAATTCTTCTTCCTGCCGGGAAATTACAGTGATATGTGCCCGTCCAAATGCCTAACAGCTACTCTCTCATTGGTTCTCCCTCTTCCCTTTCATAATCTGCCAAATTGGAAACCTGTGTGAACCAGGAGGTTAAAGGGGCTATCTCTCCAAGTTGGGAGGTTGATAGTAAAGCAGATGGAAGTCAAACCGGAGCACCAAGAGAGGGACTATTCGTTGAGTTTTACCAACCTTTCGTATTCAGAGTGTGTCCGTTCTCTAGGTTTCCCGTACATGTTATAACTGTAGTAATATTCCCTTCAACCTGGAGAGTTGGGACCCATGGAATGGGTGCCAGGCATTTGTGCTTTAAAGGGTCTGCATTTGCTCACCCAATCTCCCCAATCCTCTCAGTCCCAAGTGTCCAGCCTTATGCCACATCCAGCTGTCGTTGTAGATAGGGTCATTCCATGTTTCATCAGAGACCCTGAAGGAATTGTAAAGAATTTCCCACTTTTTTTGTTTTGTTTTTGAAATTCCTTTTTATAGTGGGTTTGAGCTGATTTTCGCTGCCATGTTTATGCCAGTCTAGACACACTTGATTCCTTTACGGAGACATATCAATACATAGGTTTTAAGATTCTTACTAGTCAGATATATTCCTCTGCGGGAAATATGGGGTTTTGAGTCCCTTTCACTGAGGAAGGTATAGGTCTTGTCTATTCCATAGTTGGTTTTTGGAACGGTACCTGTGCTTATATCAAACTCTGGTTTTATGCATCACCCCACCTCTCCTTCCCCCTTAAGCAGGCATAAGAGTGTTTTCTAAATGTGAGACACTGTTCTCTTTCCTAACTCAGTTCAAGTGTAGCCATGATTACAGCATCTTCATAAGTGATATCTTATGATAAGTTTCTTTTTCTGTGTGACTTATTTCACTTAGAATCATCGTACCTGAATCCACCCATTTTGCTGCTACTGGTCTTATGACATTGATTTCATGGCTGAGGGATATTCCATCGTACGTAAGTACCACAATTTTTTGAACCATTTTTATATTTCCTGGGATATTTAAGGTGTACCAAAGTTGAGGTCCTTGTAAGCAGTGCAGCCCTAAATTTTGGGGTGGCTCTGTCTTATTGATTTTCAGTTTTCCCAAGGTATATTCCCTAGACTGGAAGTGCCCTTGGCTCTGTAGCTCTGTTGTTTACTTATTTTAGGGAACACAATGCACTCCTCCAGAGAGGCAGTTGGCAATTTACATCCCGCCCATCAGCATAACAAGGCTCCCTGTTCTCCAGGGCCTGTCTTGCCTTTCTGGTTTTTACACATTTTGTGGATGTCCCTTTTGACCGGTGGGAAGTGATACTTCTTTGTAGTGCAGATTTGCATTGCCCGCTTGCTTGCTTGGCCAAAAAGGGCGTATGTGTTTTCTCCTGAATATATTCAGGAGAAAACGCATACGCCCTTTTTGGCCAAGTGCATCATTGTCGAATTTGTGCCCCTCTTCCTGTGCTTTAAAGGCAATTCCAAAGTACCTTTTGAAATCTGTTTCCTGCTATTCAGCCTCGATTTCAAGTCTGCCTCGTTGCCTTCCCTCAACAGATTTTTGGACGATAGTTGTCCTTTTTTACTCGGCCAGTTTGTGAATTGCTGTGCCCCTGAGCTCCATTTTTCAACTCGTTTTTGGTGAGCTGACCGCAAGTCCAAAATTTTGGTTCAGGACCTATGCTGGTTCCCGGTGGGGGGCTGAGACTTTGGTTAATTCTTCTTCCTGCCGGGAAGTTAGAGTGATATGTGCCCGTCCAAATGCCTAACAGCTACTCTCTCATTGGTTCTCCCTCTTCCCTTTCATCCTCTGCGAAATTGGAAACCTGTGCGAACCAGGAGGTTAAAGGGGCTGTCTCTCCAAGTTGGGAGATTGATAGTAAAGCAGATGGAAAGTCAAAGCGGAGCATCAGGGGAGGGACTATTCGTTGAGTTTTAGAAAACTTTCGTATTCACAGTGTGTCCGTTCTCTAGGTTTCCCGTACATGTTATAACTGTAGTAATATTCCCTTCAACATGGAGAGTTGGGACCCATGGAGTGGGTGCCATGCATTATTGCTTTAAAGGGTCTGCATTTGCTCACCCAATCTCACCAATCCTCTCAGTCCCAAGTGTCCAGCCTTATTCCACATCCAGCTGTCATTGTAGATAGCGTCATTTAACGTTTCATCAGAGACCCTGAAGGAATTGTAAAGAATTACCCAGTTTTTTTGTTTTGTTTTTAAAATTCCTTTTTATAATGGGTTTGAGCTGATTCTCGCTGCCATGTTTATGCCAGTCTAGAAACACTTGATTCCCGTACGGAGACATATCAATACATAGGTTTTAAGATTCTTACTAGTCAGATATATTCCTCTGCGGGAAATATGGGGTTTTGAGTCCCTTTCACTGAGGAAGGTGTAGGTCTTGTCTATTCCATAGTTGGTTTTTGGAACGGTACCTGTGCTTATATGAAGCTCTGGTTTTATGCATCACCCCACCTCTCCTTCCCCCTTAAGCAGGCATAAGAATGTTTTCTAAATGTGAGACACTGTTCTCTTTCCTAACTCAGTTCAAGTGTAGCCATGTTTACAGGATCTTCATAAGTGATATCTTATGATAAGTTTATTTTTCTGTGTGACATATTTCACTTAGAATCATCGTACCTGAATCCACCCATTTTGCTGCTACTGGTCTTATGACATTGATTTCATGGCTGAGGGATATTCCATCGTACGTAAGTACCACAATTTTTTGAACCATTTTTATATTTCCTGGGATATTTAAGGTGTACCCAAGTTGACGTCCTTGTAAGCACTGCAGCCGTAAATTTTGGGGTGGCTCTGTCTTATTGATTTTCAGTTTTCCCAAGGTATATTCCCTAGACTGGAAGTGCCCTTGGCTCTGTAGCTCTGTTGTTTACTTGTTTTAGGGAACACAATGCACTCCTCCAGAGAGGCAGTTGGCAATTTACATCCCACCCATCAGCATAACAAGGCTCCCGGTTCTTCAGGGCCTGTCTTGCCTTTCTGGTTTTTACACATTTTGTGGATGTCCCTTTTGACCGGTGGGAAGTGATACTTCTTTGTAGTGCAGATTTGCATTTCCCGCTTGCTTGCTTGCTTGGCCAAAAAGGGCGTATGCGTTTTCTCCTGAATATATTCAGGAGAACACACATACGCCCTTTTTGGCCAAGTGCATCATTGTCGAAGTTGTGCCCCTCTTCCTGTGCTTTAAAGGTGATTCCAACGTACCTCTTGAAATCTGTTTCCTGCTATTCTACCTCGCATTCAAGTCCGCCTCGTTGCCTTCCCTCAACAGATTTTTGGACGATAGTTGTCCTTTTTTCTTGGCCAGTTTGTGAATTGCTGTGCCCCTGAGCTCCATTTTTCAACTCGTTTTGGGTGAGCTGACCGCAAGTCCAAAATTTTGGTTCAGGACCTATGCTGGTTCCCGGTTGGTGGCTGAGACTTTGGTTAATACTTCTTCCTGCCGGGAAGTTAGAGTGATATGTGCCCGTCCAAATGCCTAACAGCTACTCTCTCATTGGTTCTCCCTCTTCCCTTTCATCCTCTGCCAAATTGGAAACCTGTGCGAACCAGGAGGTTAAAGGGGCTGTCTCTCCAAGTTGGGAGGTTGATAGTAAAGCAGATGGAAAGTCAAACCGGAGCACCAGGAGAGGGACTATTCGTTGAGTTTTAGAAACCTTTCGTATTCACAGTGTGTCCGTTCTCTAGGTTTCCCGTACATGTTATAACTTTAGTAATATTCCCTTCAACCTGGAGAGTTGGGACCCATGGAATTGGTGCCATGCATTATTGCTTTAAAGGGTCTGCATTTGCTCACCCAATCTCACCAATCCTCTCAGTCGCAAGTGTCCAGCCTTATGCCACATCCAGCTGTCATTGTAGATAGGGTCATTCCATGTTTCATCAGAGAACCTGAAGGAATTGTAAAGAATTTCCCAGTTTTTTTTTGGTTTGTTATTGAAATTCCCTTTTTTAGTGGGTTTGAGCTGATTCTCGCTGCCATGTTTATGCCAGTCTAGACACACTTGATTCCCTTACGGAGACATATCAATACATAGGTTTTAAGATTCTTACTAGTCAGATATATTCCTCTGCGGGAAATATGGGGTTTTGAGTCCCTTTCACTGAGGAAGGTGTAGGTCTTGTCTATTCCATAGTTGGTTTTTGGAACGGTACCTGTGCTTATATCAAACTCTGGTTTTATGCATCACCCCACCACTCCTTCCCCCTTAAGCAGGCATAAGAGTGTTTTCTAAATGTGAGACACTGTTCTCTTTCCTAACTCAGTTCAAGTGTAGCCATGTTTACAGGATCTTCATAAGTGATATCTTATGATAAGTTTCTTTTTCTGTGTGACTTATTTCACTTAGAATCATCGTACCTGAATCCACCCATTTTGCTGCTACTGGTCTTATGACATTGATTTCATGGCTGAGGGATATTCCATCGTACGTAAGTACCACAATTTTTTGAACCATTTTTATATTTCCTGGGATATTTAAGGTGTACCCAATTTGAGGTCCTTGTAAGCAGTGCAGCCCAAAATTTTGGGGTGGCTCTGTCTTATTGATTTTCAGTTTTCCAAAGGTATATTCCCTAGACTGGAAGTGCCCTTGGCTCTGTAGCTCTGTTGATTACTTGTTTTAGGGAACACAATGCACTCCTCCAGAGAGACAGTTGGCAATTTACATCCCGCCCATCAACATAACAAGGCTCCCTGTTCTGCAGGGCCTGTCTTGCCTTTCTGGTTTTTACACATTTTGTGGATGTCCCTTTTGACCGGTGGGAAGTGATACTTCTTTGTAGTGCAGATTTGCATTGCCCGCTTGCTTGCTTGGCCAAAAAGGGCGTATGCGTTTTCTCCTGAATATATTCAGGTGAAAACGCATACGCCCTTTTTGGCCAAGTGCATCATTATCAAAGTTGTGCCCCTCTTCCTGTGCTTTAAAGGCGATTCCAAAGTATCTCTTGAAATCTGTTTCCTGCTATTCTGCCTCGCTTTCAAGTCCTCCTCGCTGCCTTCCCTCAAGAGATTTTTGGACCATAGTTGTCCTTTAAACTCGGCCAGTTTGTGAATTGCTGTGCCCCTGAGCTCCATTTTTCAACGCGTTTTTGGTGAGCTGACCGCAAGTCCAAAATTTTGGTTCAGGACATATGCTGGTTCCCGGTGCAGGGCTGAGACTTTGGTTAATTCTTTTTCCTGCCGGGAAGTTAGAGTGATATGTGCCCGTCCAAATGCCTAACAGCTACTCTCTCATTGGTTCTCCCTCTTCCCTTTCATCCTCTGCCAAATTGGAAGCCTGTGCGAACCAGGAGGTTAAAGGGGCTGTCTCTCCAAGTTGGGAGATTGATAGTAAAGCAGATGGAAAGTCAAACCGGAGCACCATGGGAGGATCTATTCGTTGAGTTTTAGAAACCTTTCGTATTCACAGTGTGTCTGTTCTCTAGGTTTCCCGTACATATTATAACTGTAGTAATATTCCCTTCAACCTGGAGAGTTGGGAACCATGGAATGGGTGCCAGGCATTATTGCTTTAAAGGGTCTTCATTTGCTCACCCAAACTCACCAATCCTCTCAGTCCCAAGTGTCCAGCCTTATGCCACATCCAGCTGTCGTTGTAGAGAGGGTCATTCCAGGTTTCATCAGAGACCCTGAAGGAATTGTAAAGAATTTCCCAGTTTTTTGGTTTTGTTTTGAAATTCCTTTTTATAGTGCGTTTGAGCTGATTCTCGCTGCCATGTTTATGCCAGTCTAGACACACTTGATTCCCTTACGGAGACATATCAATACATAGGTTTTAAGATTCTTACTAGTCAGATATATTCCTCTGCGGGAAATATGGGGTTTTGAGTCCCTTTCACTGAGGAAGGTGTACGTCTTGTCTATTCCATAGTTGGTTTTTGGAACGGTACCTGTGCTTATATCAAACTCTGGTTTTATGCATCACCCCACCTCTCCTTCCGCCTTAAGCAGGCATAAGAGTGTTTTCTAAATGTGAGACACTGTTCTCTTTTCTAACTCAGTTCATGTGTAGCCATGTTTACAGGATCTTCATAAGTGATATGTTATGTTAAGTTTCTTTTTCTGTGTGACTTATTTCACTTAGAATCATCGTACCTGAATCCACCCATTTTGCTGCTACTGGTCTTATGACATTGATTTCATGGCTCAGGGATATTCCATCGTATGTAATTACCACAATTTTTTGAACCATTTATATATTTCCTGGGATATTTAAGGTGTACCCAAGTTGAGGTCCTTGTAAGCAGTGCAGCCCTAAATTTTGGGGTGGCTCTGTCTTATTGATTTTCAGTTTTCCCAAGGTATATTCCCTAGACTGGAAGTGCCCTTGGCATTGTAGCTCTGTTGTTTACTTGTTTTAAGGAACACAATGCACTCCTCCAGAGAGGCAGTTGGCAATTTACATCCCGCCCATCAGCATAACAAGGCTCCCTGTTCTCCAGGGCCTGTCTTGCCTTTCTGGTTTTTACACATTTTGTGGATGTCCCTTTTGACCGGTGGGAAGTGATACTTCCTTGTAGTGCAGATTTGCATTGCCCGATTGCTTGCTTGGCCAAAAAGGGCGTGTGCGTTTTCTCCTGAATATATTCAGGAGAAAACGCATACGCCCTTTTTGGCCAAGTGCATCATTGTCGAAATTGTGCCCCTCTTCCTAGCTTTAAAGGCGATTCCAACATACCTCTTGAAATCTGTTTCCTGCTATTCTGCCTCGCTTTCAAGTCCACCTCGTTGCCTTCCCTCAACGGATTTTTGGACCATAGTTTTCCTTTATTACTCAGCCAGTTTTTGAATTGCTGTGCCCCTGAGCTCCATTTTTCAACTCGTTTTTGGTGAGCTGACCGCAAGTCCAAAATTTTTGTTCAGGACCTACCCTGGTTCCCGGTGGGTGGCTGAGACTTTGGTTAATTATTCTTCCTGCCGGGAAATTACAGTGATATGTGCCATCCAAATGCCTAACAGCTACTCTCTCATTGGTTCTCCCTCTTCCCTTTCATCCTCTGCCAAATTGGCAACCTGTGGGAACCAGGAGGTTAAAGGGGCTGTCTCTCAAAGTTGGGAGGTTGATAGTAAAGCAGATGGAAAGTCAAACCGGAGCACCAGGAGAGGGACTATTCGTTGAGTTTTAGAAACCTTTCGTGTTCACAGTGTGTCCGTTCTCTAGGTTTCCCGTACATGTTATAACTATATTAATCTTTCCTTCAACCTGGAGAGTTGGGACCCATGGAATGGGTGCCATGCATTATTGCTTTAAAGGGTCTGAATTTGCGCACCCAATCTCACCAATCCTCTCAGTCCCAAGTGTGCAGCCTTATGCCGCATCCAGCTGTCGTTGTAGATAGTGTCATTCCAGGTTTCATCAGACACCCTGAAGGAATTGAAAAGAATTTCCCAGTTTTATGTTTTGTTTTTCAAATTCCTTTTTATAGTGGGTTTGAGCTGATTCTCGCTGCCATGTTTATGCCAGTCTAGACACACTTGATTCCCTTACGGAGACATATCAATACATAGGTTTTAAGATTCTTACTAGTCAGATATATTCCTCTTCGGGAAATATGGGGTTTTGAGTCCCTTTCACTGAGGAAGGTGTAGGTCTTGTCTATTCCATAGTTGGTTTTTGGAACGGTACCTGTGGTTATATCAAACTCTGGTTTTATGCATCACCCCACCTCTCCTGCCCCCTTAAGCAGGCATAAGAGTGTTTTCTAAATGTGAGACACTGTTCTCTTTCCTAACTCAGTTCAAGTGTAGCCATGTTTACAGGATCTTCATAAGTGATATCTTATGATAAGTTTCTTTTTCTGTGTGACTTATTTCACTTAGAATCATCGTACCTGAATCCACCCATTTTGCTGCTACTGGTCTTATGACATTGATTTCATGGCTGAGGGATAATCCATCGTACGTAAGAACCACAATTTTTTGAACCATTTTTATATTTCCTGGGATATTTAAGGTGTACCCAAGTTGAGGTCCTTGTAAGCAGTGCAGCCCTAAATTTTGGTGTGGCTCTGTCTTATTGATTTTCAGTTTTCCCAAGGAATATTCCCTAGACTGGAAGTGCCCTTGGCTCTGATGCTCTGTTCTTTACTTGTTTTAGGGAACACAATGCACTCCTCCAGAGAGGCAGTTGGCAATTTACATCCCTCCCATCCGCATAACAAGGCTCCCTGTTCTCCAGGGCCTGTCTTGCCTTTCTGGTTTTTACACATATTGTGGATGACCCTTTTGAACGGTGGGAAGTTATACTTCTTTGTAGTGCAGATTGGCATTGCCCGCTTGCTTGCTTGGCCAAAAAGGGCGTATGCATTTTCTCCTGAATATATTCAGGAGAAAACGCATACGCCCTTTTGGGCCAAGTGCATCATTGTCGAAGTTGTGTCCCTCTTCCTGTGCTTTAAAGGCAATTCCAACATACCTCTTGAAATCTGTTTCCTGCTATTCTGCCTCACTTTCAAGTCCGCCTCGTTGCCTTCCCTCAACAGATTTTTGGACGATAGTTGTCCTTTATTACTCGGCCAGTTTGTGAATTGCTGTGCCCCTGAGCTCCATTTTCAACTCGTTTTTGGTGAGCTGACCGCAAGTCCAAAATTTTGGTTCAGTACCTATACTGGTTCCCGGTGGGTGGCTGAGACTTTGGTTAATTCTTCTTCTTGCCCGGAAATTACAGTGATATGTGCCCGTCCAAATGCCTAACAGCTACTCTCTCATTGGTTCTCCCTCTTCCCTTTCATCCTCTGCCAAATTGGCAACCTGTGCAAACCAGGAGGTTAAAGGGGCTGTCTCTCCAAGTTGGGAGGTAGATAGTAAAGCAGATGGAAAGTCAAACCGGAGCACCAGGAGAGGGGCTATTCGTTGAGTTTTAGAAACCTTTCATATTCACAGTGTGTCCGTTCTCTAGGTTTCCCGTACATGTTATAGCTGTAGTAATATTCCCTTCAACCTGGAGAGATGGGACCCGTGGAATGGGTGCCAGGCATTTGTGCTTTAAAGGGTCTGCATTTGCTCAACCAATCTCACCAATCCTCTCAGTCCCAAGTGGCCCTCCTTATGCCACATCCAGCTGTCATTGTAGATAGTGTCATTCCAAGTTTCATCAGAGACCCTGAAGGAATTGTAAAGAATTTCCCAGTTTTTTTGTTTTGTTTTTGAAATTCCTTTTAATAGTGGGTTTGAGCTGATTCTCTCTGCCATGCTTATGCCAGTCTAGACACACTGGATTCCCTTACGGAGACATATCAATACATAGGTTTTAAGATTATTACTACTCAGATATATTTCTCTGCGGGAAATATGGGGTCTTGAGTCCCTTTCACTGAGGAAGGTGTAGGTCTTGTCTATTCCATAGTTGGTTTTTGGAACGGTACATGTGCTTATATCAAGCTCTGGTTTTATGCATCACCCCACATCTCCTTCCCCCTTAAGCAGGCATAAGAGTGTTTTCTAAATATGAGACAATGTTCTCTTTCCTAACTCTGTTCAAGTGTAGCCATGTTTACAGGATCTCCATAAGTGATATCTATCTTATGATAAGTTTCTTTTTCTGTGTGACTTATTTCACTTAGAATCATCGTACCTGTATCCACCCATTTTGCTGCTACTGGTCTTATGACATTGATTTCATGGCTGAGGGATATTCCATCGTACGTAAGTACCACAATTTTTTGAACCATTTTTATATTTCCTGGGATATTTAAGGTGTACCCAAGTTGAGGTCCTTGTAAGCAGTGCAGCCCTAAATTTTGGCGTGGCTCTGTCTTATTGACTTTCAGTTTTCCCAAGGTATATTCCCTAGACTGGAAGTGCCCTTGGCTCTGTAGCTCTGTTCTTTACTTGTTTAGGGAACACAATGCACTCCTCCAGAGAGGCAGTTGGCAATTTACATCCCGCCCATCAGCATAACAAGGCTCCCTGTTCTCCAGGGCCTGTCTTGCCTTTCTGGTTTTTACATATTTTGTGGATGTCCCTTTTGACAGGTGGGAAGTGATACTTCTTTGTAGTTCAGATTTGCATTGCCCGCTTGCTTGCTTGGCCGAAAAGGGCATATGCGTTTTCTCCTGGATATATTCAGGAGAAAACTCATACGCCCTTTTTGGCCAAGTGCATCATTGTCGAAGTTGTGCCCCTCTTCCTGTGCTTTAAAGGCGATTCCAACGTACCTCTTGAAATCTGTTTCCTGCTATTCTGCAATGCTTTCAAGTCCGCTTCGTTGCCTTCCCTCACAGATTTCTGGACTATAGTTGTCCTTTATTACTCGGCCAGTTTGTGAATGGCTGTGCCCCTGAGCTCCATTTTTCAACTCGTTTTTGGTGAGCTGACCGCAAGTCCAAAATTTTGGTTCAGGACCTATGCTGGTTCCCGGTGGGGGGCTGAGACTTTGGTTAATTCTCCTTACTGCCGGGAAATTACAGTGATATGTGCCCGTCCAAATGCCTAACAGCTACTCTCTCATTGGTTCTCCCTATTCCCTTTCATCCTCTGCCAAATTGGCAACCTGTGTGAACCAGGAGGTTAAAGGGTCTGTCTCTCCAAGTTGGGAGGTTGATAGTAAAGCAGATGGAAAGTCAAACCGGAGCACCAGGAGAGGGACTATTCGTTGAGTTTTAGAAACCTTTCGTATTCACATTGTGTCCGTTCTCTAGGTTTCCCGTACATGTTATAACTGTAGTAATATTCCCTTCAACCTGGAGAGTTGGGACCCATGGAATGGGTACCATGCATTATTGCTTTAAAGTGTCTGCATTTGCTCACCCAATCTCACCAATCCTCTCAGTCCCAAGTGTCCAGCCTTATGCCACATCCAGCTGTCGTTGTAGATAGGGTCATTCCAGGTTTCATCAGAGACCCTGAAGGAATTTTAAAGAGTTTCCCATTTTTTGTTTTGTTTTTGAAATTCCTTTTTATAGTGGGTTTGAGCTGATTCTCGCTGCCATTTTTATGCCAGTCTAGACACACTTGATTCCCTTACGGAGACATATCAATACATAGGTTTTAAGATTCTTACGAGTCAGATATATTCCTCTTCGGGAAATATGGGGTTTTGAGTCCCTTTCACTGAGGAAGGTGTAGGTCTTGTCTATTCCATAGTTGGTTTTTGGAACGGTACCTGTGCTTATATCAAACTCTGGTTTTATGCATCACCCCACCTCTCCTTCCCCCTTAAGCAGGCATAAGAGTGTTTTCTAAATGTGAGACACTGTCCTCATTCCTAACTCAGTTCAAGTGTAGCCATGTTTACAGGATCTTCATAAGTGATCCCTTATGATAAGTTTCTTTATCTGTGTGACTTATATCACGTAGAATTATCGTACCTGAATCCACGCATTTTGCTGCTACTGGTAAAATGACATTGATTTCATGGCTGAGGGATATTGCATCGTACGTAAGTCTCACAATTTTTTGAACCATTTTTATATTTCCTGGGATATTTAAGGTGTACCCAAGTTGATGTCCTTGTAAGCAGTGCAGCCCTAAATTTTGGGGTGGCTCTGTCTTATTGATTTTCAGTTTTCCGAAGGTATATTCCCTAGACTGGATGTGCCCTTGGCTCTGTAGCTCTGTTGTTTACTTGTTTTAGGGAACACAATGCACTCCTCCAGAGAGGCAGTTGGAAATTTACATCCCGCCCATCAGCATAACAAGGCTCCCTGTTCTCCAGGGCCTGTCTTGCCTTTTTAGTTTTTACACATTTTGTGGATGTCCCTTTTGACCGGTGGGAAGTGATACTTCTTTGTAGTGCAGATTTGCATGGCCCGGTTGCTTGCTTGGCCAAAAAGGGCGTATGCGTTTTCTCCTGAATATATTCAGGAGAAAACGCATACGCCCTTTTTGGCCAAGTGCATCATTGTCGAAGTTGTGCCTCTCTTCCTGTGCTTTAAAGGCGATTCCAATGTACCTCTTGAAATCCGTTTCCTGCTATTCTGCCTCGCTTTCAAGTCCGCCTCGTTGCCTTCCCTCAACAGATTTTTGGACGATAGTTGTCCTTTATTACTCGGCCAGTTTGTGAATTGCTGTGCCCCTGAGCTCCATTTTTCAACTCGTTTTTTGTGAGCGGACAGCAAGTCCAAAATTTTGGTTCAGGGCCTATACTGGTTCCCGGTGTTTGGCTGAGACTTTGGTTAATTCTTCTTCCTGACGGGAAATTTGAGTGATATGTGCCCGTCCAAATGCCTAACAGCTACTCTCTCATTGGTTCTCCCTCTTCCCTTTCATCCTCTGCCAAATTGGCCACCTGTGCGAACCAGGAGGTTAAAGGGGCTGTCTCTCCAAGTTGGGAGGTTGATAGTAAAGCAGATGGAAAGTCAAACCGGAGCACCAGGAGGGGGATTATTCGTTGAGTTTTAGAAACCTTTCGTATTCACAGTGTGTCCGTTCTCTAGGTTTCCCTTACATGTTATAGCTGTAGTAATATTCCCTTCAACCTGGAGAGTTGGGACCCATGGAATGGGTGCCAGGCATTTGTGCTTTAAAGGGTCTGCATTTGCTCACCCAATCTCTCCAGTCGTCTCAGTCCCAAGTGTCACTCTTATGCCACATCCAGCTGTCATTGTAGATCGGGTCATTCCAGGTTTTATCAGAGACCCTGAAGGAATTGTAAAGAATTTCCCAGTTTTTTTGTTTTGTTTTTGAAATTCCTTTTTATAGTGGGTTTGAGCTGATTCTCGCTGCCATGTTTATGCCAGTCTAGACACACTTGATTCCCTTACGGAGACATATCAATACATAGGTTTTAAGATTCTTACTAGTCAGATATATTCCTCTGCGGGAAATATGGGGTTTTGAGTCCCTTTCACTGAGGAAGGTGTAGGTCTTGTCTATTCCATAGTTGGTTTTTGGAACGGTACCTGTGCTTATATCAAACTCTAGTTTTATGCATCACCCCACCTCTCCTTCCCCCTTAAGCAGGCATAAGACTGTTTTCTACATGTGAGACACTGTTCTCTTTCCTAACTCAGTTCAAGTGTAGCCATGTTTACAGGATCTTCATAAGTGATATCTTATGATACATTTCTTTTTCTCTGTGACTTATTTCACTTAGAATCATCGTACCTGAATCCACCCATTTTGCTGCTACTGGTCTTATGACATTGATTTCATGGCTGAGGGATATTCCATCGTACGTAAGTACCACAATTTTTTGAACCATTTTTATATTTCCTGGGATATTTAAGGTGTACCCAAGTTGAGGTCCTTGTAAGCAGTGCAGCCCTAAATTTTGTGGTGGCTCTGTCATATTGATATTCAGAATTCCCAAGGTATATTCCCTAGACTGGAAGTGCCCTTGGCTCTGTAGCTCTGTTCTTTACTTGTTTTAGGGAACACAATATACTCCTCCAGAGAGGCAGTTGGCAATTTACATCCCGCCCATCAGCATAACAAGGCTCCCTGTTCTCCAGGGCCCGTCTTGCCTTTCTGGATTTTACACATTTTGTGGATGTCGCTTTTGACTGGTGGGAAGTGATACTTCTTTGTAGTGCAGATTTGCATTGCCCGCTTGCTTGCTTGGCCAAAAAGGGCGTATGCGTTTTCTCCTGAATATATTCAGGAGAAAACGCATACGCCCTTTTTGGCCAAGTGTATCATTGTCGTAGTTGTGCCCTCTTCCTGTGCTTTAAAGGCGATTCCATCGTACCTCTTGAAATCAGTTTCCTGCTATTCTGCCTCGCTTTCAAGTCCACCTCGTTGCCTTCCCTCAACAGATTTTTGGACGATAATTGTCCGTTATTACTCTGCCTCTTTGTTAATTGCTGTGCCCCTGAGCTCCATTTTTCAACTCGATTTTGCTGAGCTGACCGCAAGTCCAAAATTTTGGTTCAGAACCTAAGCTGGTTCCCGGTGGGGGGCTGAAACTTTGGTTACTTGTTCTTCCTGCCGGGAATTTAGAGTGATATGTGCCCGTCCAAATGCCTAACAGCTACTCTCTCATTGGATCTCCCTCTACCCTTTCATCCTCTGCCAAATTGGAAACCTGTGCGAACCAGGAGGTTAAAGGGGCTCTCTCTCCAAGTTGGGAGATTGATAGTAAAGCAGATGGAAAGTCAAACCGGAGCACCAGGAGAGGGACATTCGTTGAGTTTTAGAAACCTTTCGTATTCACAGTGTGTCCGTTCTCTTGGTTTCCCGTACATGTTATAACTGTAGTAATATTCCCTACAACCTGGAGAGTTGGGACCCATGGAATGGGTGCCATGCATTATTGCTTTGAAGTGTGTGCATTTGATCACCCAGTCTCACCAATCCCCTCAGTCCCAAGTGTCCAGCCTTATGCCACATCCAGCTGTCGTTGTAGATAGGGTCATTCCAGGTTTCATCAGAGACCCTGAAGGAATTGTAAAGAATTTCCCAGTTTTATTGGTTTGTTTTTGAAATTCCTTTTTATAGTGGGTTTGATCTGATTCTCGCTGCCATGTTTATGCCAGTCTACACATATTTGATTCCCTTACGGAGACATTTCAATACATAGGTTTTAAGATTCTTACTACTCAGATATATTCCTCTGTGGGAAATATGGGTTTTGAGTTCCTTTCACTGAGGAAGGTGTAGGTCTTTTCTATTCCATAGTTGGTTTTTGGAACGGTAACTGTGCTTATATCAAACTCTGGTTTTATGCATCACCCCACCTCTCCTTCCCCCTTAAGCAGGCGTAAGAGTGTTTTCTAAATGTGAGACACTGTTCTCTTTCCTAACTCAGTTCAAGTGTAGCCATGTTTACAGGATCTTCATAAGTGATATCTTATGATAAGTTTCTTTTTCTGTGTGACTTATTTCACTTAGAATCATCGTAACTGAATCCACCCATTTTGCTGCTACTGGTCTTATGACATTGATTTCATGGCTGAGGGATATTCCATCGTACGTAAGTACCACAAATTTGAACCATTTTTATATTTCCTGGGATATTTAAGGTGTACCCAAGTTGAGGTCCTTGTAAGCAGTGCAGCCCTAAATTTTGGGGTGGCTCTGTCTTATTGATGTTCAGTTTTCCCAAGGTATATTCCCTAGACTGGAAGTGCCCTTGGCTCTGTAGCTCTGTTGTTTACTTGTTTTAGGGAACACAATGCACTCCTCCAGAGAGGCAGTTGGCAATTTACATCCCGCCCATCAGCATAACAAGGCTCCCTGTTCTCCAGGGCCTGTCTTGCCTTTCTGGTTTTTACACATTTTGTGGACGCCCCTTTTGACCGGTGGGAAGAGATACTTCTTTGTAGTGCAGATTTGCATTGCCCGCTTGCTTGCTTGGCCAAAAAGGGCGTATGCGTTTTCTCCTGAATATATTCAGGAGAAAACGCATACGCCCTTCTTGGCCAAGTGCATCATTGTCGAAGTTGTGCCCCTCTTCCTGTGCTTTAAAGGCGATTCCAACGTACCTCTTGAAATCTGTTTCCTGCTATTCTGCCTCGCTTTCAAGTCCGCCTCGTTGCCTTCCGTTAACAGATTTTTGGACGATACTTCTCCTTTATTACTCGGCCAGTTTGTGAATTGCTGTGCCCCTGAGCTCCATTATTCAACTCGTTTTTGGTGAGCTGACCGCAAGTCCAAAATTTTCGTTCAGTACCTATACTGGTTCCCGGTGGGTGGCTCAGACTTTGGTTAATTCTTCTTCCTGCCGGGAAATTACAGTGATATGTGCCCGTCCAAATGCCTAACAGCTACTCTCTCATTGGTTCTCCCTCTTCCCTTTCATAATCTGCCAAATTGGCAACCTGTGTGAACCAGGAGGTTAAAGGGGCTATCTCTCCAAGTTGGGAGGTTGATAGTAAAGCAGATGGAAGTCAAACTGGAGCACCAGGAGAGGGACTATTCGTTGAGTTTTAGAAACCTTTCGTATTCACAGTGTGTCCGTTCTCTAGGTTTCTAGTACATGTTATAGCTGTAGTAATATTCCCTTCAACCTGGAGAGTTGGGACCCATGGAATGGGTGCCAAACATTATTGCTTTAAAGGGTCTGCATTTGCTCACCCAATCTCACCAATCCTCTCAGTCCCAAGTGTCCAGCCTTATGCCACATCCAGCTGTCTTTGTAGATAGGGTCATTCCAGGTTTCATCAGAGACCCTCAAGGAATTGTAAAGAATTTCCCAGTTTTTTGTTTTGTTTTTGAAATTCCTTTTTATAGTGGGTTTGAGCTGATTCTCGCTGCCATGTTTATGACGGTCTAGACACACTTGATTCCCTTATGGAGACATATCAATACATAGGTTTTAAGATTCTTACTAGTCAGATATATTCCTCTGCAGGAAATATGGGGTTTTGAGTCCCTTTCACTGAGGAATGTGTAGGTCTTGTCTATTCCATAGTTGGTTTTTGGAACGGTACCTGTGCTTATATCAAACTCTGGTTTTATGCATCACCCCACCTCTCCTTCCCCCTTAAGCAGGCATAAGAGTGTTTTCTAAATGTGAGACACTGTTCTCTTTCCTAACTCAGTTCAAGTGTAGCCATGTTTACAGGATCTTCATAAGTGATATCTTATGATAAGATTCTTTTTCTGTGTGACTTATTTCACTTAGAATCATCGTTCCTGAATCCACCCATTTTGCTGCTACTGGTCTTATGACATTCATTTTATGGCTGAGGGATATTCCATCGTACGTATGTACCACAATGTTTTGAACCATTTTTATATTTCCTGGGATATTTAATGTGTACCCAAGTTGAGGTCCTTTTAAGCACTGCAGCCCTAAATATTGGGGTGGCTCTGTCTTATTGATTTTCAGTTTTCCCAAGGTATATTCCCTAGACTGGAAGTGCCCTTGGCTCTGTAGCTCTGTTGTTTACTTGTTTTAGGGAACACAATGCACTCCTCCAGAGAGGCAGTTGGCAATTTACATCCCGCCCATCAGCATAACAAGGCTCCCTGTTCTCCACGGCCTGTCTTGCCTTTCTGGTTTTTACACATTTTGTGGATGTCCCTTTTGACCGGTGGGAAGTGATACTTCTTTGTAGTGCAGATTTGCATTGCCCGCTTGCTTGCTTGGCCAAAAAGGGCGTATGCGTTTTCTCCTGAAAATATTCAGTAGAAAATGCATACGCCCTTTTTGGCCAAGTGCATCATTGTCGAAGTTGTGCCCCTCTTCTTGTGCTTTAAAGGCGATTCCCACGTAGCTCTTGAAATCTGTTTCCTGCTATTCTGCCTCGCTTTCAAGTCCGCCTCGTTGCCTTCCCTCAACAGATTTTTGGATGATAGTTGTCCTTTATTACTCGGCCAGTTTGTGAATTGCTGTGCCCCTGAGCTCCATATTTCAACACATTTTTGGTGATCTGACCGCAAGTCCAACATTTTGGTTCAGGACCTATACTGGTTCCCGGTGGGTGGCTGAGAATTTGGTTAATTATTGTTCCTTCCGGGAATTTAGAGTGATATGTGCCCGTCCAAATGCCTGACAGCTACTCTCTCATTGGTTCTCCCTCTTCCGTTTCATCCTCTGCCAAATTGGCAACCTGTGCGAACCAGGAGGTTAAAGGGGCTGTCTCTCCAAGTTGGGAGGTTGATAGTAAAGCACATGGAAAGTCAAACCGGAGCACCAGGAGACGGACTATTCGTTGAGTTTTAGAAACATTTCGTATTCACAGTGTGTCCGTTCTCTAGGTATCCCGTACATGTTATAACTTTAGTAATATTCCCTTCAACCTGGAGAGTTGGGACCCATGGAATGGGTGCCATGCATTATTGCTTTAAAGGGTCTGCATTTGCTCACCCAATCTCACAAATCCTCTCAGTCCCAAGTGTCCAGCCTTATGCCACATCCAGCTGTCGTTGTAGATTGGGTCATTCCAGCTTTCATCAGAGACCCTGAAGGAATTGTAAAGAATTTCCCAGTTTTTTTGTTTTGTTTTTGAAATTCCTTTTTATAGTGGGTTTGAGCTGATTCTCGCTGCCATGTTTATGCCAGTCTAGACACACTTGATTCCCTTATGGAGACATATCAATACATAGGTTTTAAAATTCTTACGAGTCAGATATATTCCTCTGCGGGAAATATGGGGTTTTGAGTCCCTTTCACTGAGGAAGGTATAGGTCTTTTCTATTCCATAGTTGGTTTTTGGACCGGTACCTGTGCTTATATCAAACTCTGGTTTTATGCATCACCCCACCTCTCCTTCCCACTTAAGCAGGTATAAGAGTGTTTTCTAAATGTGAGACACTGTTCTCTTTCCTAACTCAGTTCAAGTTTAGCCATGATTACAGGATCTTCATAAGTGATATCTTATGATAAGTTTCTTTTTCTGTGTGACTTATTTCACTTAGAATCATCGTACCTGAATCCACCCATTTTGCTGCTACTGGTCTTATGACATTGATTTCATGGCTGAGGGATATTCCATCGTACGTAAGTACCACAATTTTTTGAACCATTTTTATATTTCCTGGGATATTTAAGGTGTACCAAAGTTGAGGTCCTTGTAAGCAGTGCAGCCCTAAATTTTCGGGTGGCTCTGTCTTATTGATTTTCAGTTTTCCCAAGGTATATTCCCTAGACTGGAAGTGCCCTTGGCTCTGTAGCTCTGTTGTTTACTTGTTTTAGGGAACACAATGCACTCCTCCAGAGAGGCAGTTGGCAATTTACATCCCGCCCATCAGCATAACAAGGCTCCCTGTTCTCCAGGGCCTGTCTTGCCTTTCTGGTTTTTACACATTTTGTGGATGTCCCTTTTGACCGGTGGGAAGTGATACTTCTTTGTAGTGCAGATTTGCATTGCCCGCTTGCTTGCTTGGCCAAAAAGGGCGTATGCGTTTTCTCCTGAATATATTCAGGAGAAAACGCATACGCCCTTTTTGGCCAAGTGCATCATTGTCGAAGTTGTGCCCCTCTTCCTGTGCTTTAAAGGTGATTCCAACGTACCTCTTTAAACCTGTTTCCTGCTATTCTGCCTCGCATTCAAGTCCGCCTCGTTGCCTTCCCTCAACAGATTTTTGGACGATAGTTGTCCTTTATTACTCGGCCAGTTTGTGAATTGCTGTGCCCCTGAGCTCCATTTTTCAACTCGTTTTTGGTGAGTTGACCGGAAGTCCAAAATTTTGGTTCAGGACCTATACTGGCTCCCGGTTGGTGGCTGAGACTTTGGTTAACTCTTCTTCCTACCGGGAAGTTAGAGTGATATGTGCCCGTCGAAATGCCTAACAGCTACTCTCTCATTGATTCTCCCTCTTCCCTTTCATCCTCTGCCAAATTGGCAATGTGTGTGAACCAGGAGTTTAAAGGGGTTGTCTCTCCAAGTTGGGAGGTTGATAGTAAAGCAGATGGAAAGTCAAACCGGAGCACCAGGAGAGGGACTATTCGTTGAGATTTAGAAACCTTTCGTATTCACAGTGTGTCCGTTCTCTAGGTTTCCCGTACATGTTATAGCTGTAGTAATATTCCCTTCAACCTGGAGAGTTCGGACACATGGAATGGGTGCCATGCATTATTGCTTTAAAGGGTCTGCATTTGCTCACCCAATCTCACCAATCGTCTCAGTCCCAAGTGTCCCTCCTTCTGCCACATCAAGCTGTCATTGTAGATAGGGTCATTCCAGGTTTCATCAGAGACCCTGAAGGAATTGTAAAGAATTTCCCAGTTTTTTTGTTTTGTTTTTGAAATTCCTTTTTATAGTGAGTTTGAGCTGATTCTCGCTGCCATGTTTATGTCAGTCTAGACACACTTGATTCCCTTACGGAGACATATCAATACATAGGTTTTAAGATTCTTACTAGTCAGATATATTCCTCTGCGGGAAATATGGGGTTTTGAGTCCCTTTCACTGAGGAAGGTGTAGGTCTTGTCTATTCCATAGTTGGTTTTTGGAACGGTACCTGTGCTTATATCAAACTCTGGTTTTATGCATCACCCCACCTCTCCTTCCCCATTAAGCAGGCATAAGTGTGTTTTCTAATGTGAGACACTGTTCTCTTTCCTAACTCAGTTCAAGTGTAGCCATGTTTACAGGATCTTCATAAGTGATATCTTATGATAAGTTTCTTTTTCTCTGTGACTTATTTCACTTAGAATCATCGTACCTGAATCCACCCATTTTGCTGCTACTTGTCTTATGACATTGATTTCATGGCTGAGGGATATTCCATCGTACGTAAGTACCACAATTTTTTGAACCATTTTTATATTTCCTGGGATATTTAAGGTGTTCCCAAGTTGAGGTCCTTGTAAGCAGTGCAGCCCTAAATTATGGGGTGGCTCTGTCTTATTGATTTTCTGTTTTCCCAAGGTATATTCCATAGACTGGAAATGCCCTTGTCTCTGTAGCTCTGTTGTTTACTTGTTTTAGGGAACACAATGCACTCCTCCAGAGAGGCAGTTGGCAATTTACATCCCGCCCATCAGCATAACAAGGCTCCCTGTTCTCCAGAGCCTGTCTTGCCTCTCTGGTTTTTATACATTTTGTGGATATCCCTTTTGACCGGTGGGAAGTGATACTTCTTTGTAGTGCAGATTTGCATTGCCCGCTTGCTTGCTTGGCCAAAAAGGGCGTATGCGTTTTCTCCTGAATATATTCAGGAGAAAACGCATACGCCCTTTTTGGCCAAGTGCATCATTGTCGAAGTTGTGCCCCTCTTCCTGTGCTTTAAAGGCGAATCCAACGTACCTCTTGAAATCTGTTTCCTGCTATTCTGCCTCGCTTTCGAGTCCGCCTCGTTGCCTTCCGTTAACAGATTTTTGGACGATACTTGTCCTTTATTACTCGACCAGTTTGTGAATTGCTGTGCCCCTGAGCTCCATTTTTCAACTCGTTTTTGGTGAGCTGACCGCAAGTCCAAAATTTTCGTTCAGGACCTATACTGGTTCCCGGTGGGTGGCTGAGACTTTGGTTAATTCTTCTTCCTGCCGGGAAATTACAGTGATATGTGCCCGTCCAAATGCCTAACAGCTACTCTCTCATTGGTTCTCCCTCTTCCCTTTCATAATCTGCCAAATTGGAAACCTGTGTGAACCAGGAGGTTAAAGGGGCTATCTCTCCAAGTTGGGAGGTTGATAGTAAAGCAGATGGAAGTCAAACCGGAGCACCAAGAGAGGGACTATTCGTTGAGTTTTACCAACCTTTCGTATTCAGAGTGTGTCCGTTCTCTAGGTTTCCCGTACATGTTATAACTGTAGTAATATTCCCTTCAACCTGGAGAGTTGGGACCCATGGAATGGGTGCCAGGCATTTGTGCTTTAAAGGGTCTGCATTTGCTCACCCAATCTCCCCAATCCTCTCAGTCCCAAGTGTCCAGCCTTATGCCACATCCAGCTGTCGTTGTAGATAGGGTCATTCCATGTTTCATCAGAGACCCTGAAGGAATTGTAAAGAATTTCCCACTTTTTTTGTTTTGTTTTTGAAATTCCTTTTTATAGTGGGTTTGAGCTGATTTTCGCTGCCATGTTTATGCCAGTCTAGACACACTTGATTCCTTTACGGAGACATATCAATACATAGGTTTTAAGATTCTTACTAGTCAGATATATTCCTCTGCGGGAAATATGGGGTTTTGAGTCCCTTTCACTGAGGAAGGTATAGGTCTTGTCTATTCCATAGTTGGTTTTTGGAACGGTACCTGTGCTTATATCAAACTCTGGTTTTATGCATCACCCCACCTCTCCTTCCCCCTTAAGCAGGCATAAGAGTGTTTTCTAAATGTGAGACACTGTTCTCTTTCCTAACTCAGTTCAAGTGTAGCCATGATTACAGCATCTTCATAAGTGATATCTTATGATAAGTTTCTTTTTCTGTGTGACTTATTTCACTTAGAATCATCGTACCTGAATCCACCCATTTTGCTGCTACTGGTCTTATGACATTGATTTCATGGCTGAGGGATATTCCATCGTACGTAAGTACCACAATTTTTTGAACCATTTTTATATTTCCTGGGATATTTAAGGTGTACCAAAGTTGAGGTCCTTGTAAGCAGTGCAGCCCTAAATTTTGGGGTGGCTCTGTCTTATTGATTTTCAGTTTTCCCAAGGTATATTCCCTAGACTGGAAGTGCCCTTGGCTCTGTAGCTCTGTTGTTTACTTATTTTAGGGAACACAATGCACTCCTCCAGAGAGGCAGTTGGCAATTTACATCCCGCCCATCAGCATAACAAGGCTCCCTGTTCTCCAGGGCCTGTCTTGCCTTTCTGGTTTTTACACATTTTGTGGATGTCCCTTTTGACCGGTGGGAAGTGATACTTCTTTGTAGTGCAGATTTGCATTGCCCGCTTGCTTGCTTGGCCAAAAAGGGCGTATGTGTTTTCTCCTGAATATATTCAGGAGAAAACGCATACGCCCTTTTTGGCCAAGTGCATCATTGTCGAATTTGTGCCCCTCTTCCTGTGCTTTAAAGGCAATTCCAAAGTACCTTTTGAAATCTGTTTCCTGCTATTCAGCCTCGATTTCAAGTCTGCCTCGTTGCCTTCCCTCAACAGATTTTTGGACGATAGTTGTCCTTTTTTACTCGGCCAGTTTGTGAATTGCTGTGCCCCTGAGCTCCATTTTTCAACTCGTTTTTGGTGAGCTGACCGCAAGTCCAAAATTTTGGTTCAGGACCTATGCTGGTTCCCGGTGGGGGGCTGAGACTTTGGTTAATTCTTCTTCCTGCCGGGAAGTTAGAGTGATATGTGCCCGTCCAAATGCCTAACAGCTACTCTCTCATTGGTTCTCCCTCTTCCCTTTCATCCTCTGCGAAATTGGAAACCTGTGCGAACCAGGAGGTTAAAGGGGCTGTCTCTCCAAGTTGGGAGATTGATAGTAAAGCAGATGGAAAGTCAAAGCGGAGCATCAGGGGAGGGACTATTCGTTGAGTTTTAGAAAACTTTCGTATTCACAGTGTGTCCGTTCTCTAGGTTTCCCGTACATGTTATAACTGTAGTAATATTCCCTTCAACATGGAGAGTTGGGACCCATGGAGTGGGTGCCATGCATTATTGCTTTAAAGGGTCTGCATTTGCTCACCCAATCTCACCAATCCTCTCAGTCCCAAGTGTCCAGCCTTATTCCACATCCAGCTGTCATTGTAGATAGCGTCATTTAACGTTTCATCAGAGACCCTGAAGGAATTGTAAAGAATTACCCAGTTTTTTTGTTTTGTTTTTAAAATTCCTTTTTATAATGGGTTTGAGCTGATTCTCGCTGCCATGTTTATGCCAGTCTAGAAACACTTGATTCCCGTACGGAGACATATCAATACATAGGTTTTAAGATTCTTACTAGTCAGATATATTCCTCTGCGGGAAATATGGGGTTTTGAGTCCCTTTCACTGAGGAAGGTGTAGGTCTTGTCTATTCCATAGTTGGTTTTTGGAACGGTACCTGTGCTTATATGAAGCTCTGGTTTTATGCATCACCCCACCTCTCCTTCCCCCTTAAGCAGGCATAAGAATGTTTTCTAAATGTGAGACACTGTTCTCTTTCCTAACTCAGTTCAAGTGTAGCCATGTTTACAGGATCTTCATAAGTGATATCTTATGATAAGTTTATTTTTCTGTGTGACATATTTCACTTAGAATCATCGTACCTGAATCCACCCATTTTGCTGCTACTGGTCTTATGACATTGATTTCATGGCTGAGGGATATTCCATCGTACGTAAGTACCACAATTTTTTGAACCATTTTTATATTTCCTGGGATATTTAAGGTGTACCCAAGTTGACGTCCTTGTAAGCACTGCAGCCGTAAATTTTGGGGTGGCTCTGTCTTATTGATTTTCAGTTTTCCCAAGGTATATTCCCTAGACTGGAAGTGCCCTTGGCTCTGTAGCTCTGTTGTTTACTTGTTTTAGGGAACACAATGCACTCCTCCAGAGAGGCAGTTGGCAATTTACATCCCACCCATCAGCATAACAAGGCTCCCGGTTCTTCAGGGCCTGTCTTGCCTTTCTGGTTTTTACACATTTTGTGGATGTCCCTTTTGACCGGTGGGAAGTGATACTTCTTTGTAGTGCAGATTTGCATTTCCCGCTTGCTTGCTTGCTTGGCCAAAAAGGGCGTATGCGTTTTCTCCTGAATATATTCAGGAGAACACACATACGCCCTTTTTGGCCAAGTGCATCATTGTCGAAGTTGTGCCCCTCTTCCTGTGCTTTAAAGGTGATTCCAACGTACCTCTTGAAATCTGTTTCCTGCTATTCTACCTCGCATTCAAGTCCGCCTCGTTGCCTTCCCTCAACAGATTTTTGGACGATAGTTGTCCTTTTTTCTTGGCCAGTTTGTGAATTGCTGTGCCCCTGAGCTCCATTTTTCAACTCGTTTTGGGTGAGCTGACCGCAAGTCCAAAATTTTGGTTCAGGACCTATGCTGGTTCCCGGTTGGTGGCTGAGACTTTGGTTAATACTTCTTCCTGCCGGGAAGTTAGAGTGATATGTGCCCGTCCAAATGCCTAACAGCTACTCTCTCATTGGTTCTCCCTCTTCCCTTTCATCCTCTGCCAAATTGGAAACCTGTGCGAACCAGGAGGTTAAAGGGGCTGTCTCTCCAAGTTGGGAGGTTGATAGTAAAGCAGATGGAAAGTCAAACCGGAGCACCAGGAGAGGGACTATTCGTTGAGTTTTAGAAACCTTTCGTATTCACAGTGTGTCCGTTCTCTAGGTTTCCCGTACATGTTATAACTTTAGTAATATTCCCTTCAACCTGGAGAGTTGGGACCCATGGAATTGGTGCCATGCATTATTGCTTTAAAGGGTCTGCATTTGCTCACCCAATCTCACCAATCCTCTCAGTCGCAAGTGTCCAGCCTTATGCCACATCCAGCTGTCATTGTAGATAGGGTCATTCCATGTTTCATCAGAGAACCTGAAGGAATTGTAAAGAATTTCCCAGTTTTTTTTTGGTTTGTTATTGAAATTCCCTTTTTTAGTGGGTTTGAGCTGATTCTCGCTGCCATGTTTATGCCAGTCTAGACACACTTGATTCCCTTACGGAGACATATCAATACATAGGTTTTAAGATTCTTACTAGTCAGATATATTCCTCTGCGGGAAATATGGGGTTTTGAGTCCCTTTCACTGAGGAAGGTGTAGGTCTTGTCTATTCCATAGTTGGTTTTTGGAACGGTACCTGTGCTTATATCAAACTCTGGTTTTATGCATCACCCCACCACTCCTTCCCCCTTAAGCAGGCATAAGAGTGTTTTCTAAATGTGAGACACTGTTCTCTTTCCTAACTCAGTTCAAGTGTAGCCATGTTTACAGGATCTTCATAAGTGATATCTTATGATAAGTTTCTTTTTCTGTGTGACTTATTTCACTTAGAATCATCGTACCTGAATCCACCCATTTTGCTGCTACTGGTCTTATGACATTGATTTCATGGCTGAGGGATATTCCATCGTACGTAAGTACCACAATTTTTTGAACCATTTTTATATTTCCTGGGATATTTAAGGTGTACCCAATTTGAGGTCCTTGTAAGCAGTGCAGCCCAAAATTTTGGGGTGGCTCTGTCTTATTGATTTTCAGTTTTCCAAAGGTATATTCCCTAGACTGGAAGTGCCCTTGGCTCTGTAGCTCTGTTGATTACTTGTTTTAGGGAACACAATGCACTCCTCCAGAGAGACAGTTGGCAATTTACATCCCGCCCATCAACATAACAAGGCTCCCTGTTCTGCAGGGCCTGTCTTGCCTTTCTGGTTTTTACACATTTTGTGGATGTCCCTTTTGACCGGTGGGAAGTGATACTTCTTTGTAGTGCAGATTTGCATTGCCCGCTTGCTTGCTTGGCCAAAAAGGGCGTATGCGTTTTCTCCTGAATATATTCAGGTGAAAACGCATACGCCCTTTTTGGCCAAGTGCATCATTATCAAAGTTGTGCCCCTCTTCCTGTGCTTTAAAGGCGATTCCAAAGTATCTCTTGAAATCTGTTTCCTGCTATTCTGCCTCGCTTTCAAGTCCTCCTCGCTGCCTTCCCTCAAGAGATTTTTGGACCATAGTTGTCCTTTAAACTCGGCCAGTTTGTGAATTGCTGTGCCCCTGAGCTCCATTTTTCAACGCGTTTTTGGTGAGCTGACCGCAAGTGCAAAATTTTGATTCAGGACTTATGCTGGTTCCCGGTGGGGGGCTGAGACTTTGGTTAATTCTTCTTCCTGCCGGGATGTTAGAGTGATATATGCCCGTCCAAATGCCTAACAGCTACTCTCTCATTGGTTCTCCCTCTTCCCTTTCATCCTCTGCCAAATTGGCAACCTGTGCGAACCAGGAGCTTAAAGGGGCTGTCTCTCCAAGTTGGGAGGTTGATAGTAAAGCAGATGGAAAGACAAAACGGAGCACCAGGAGAGGGACTATTCGTTAGTTTTAGAAACCTTTCGTATTCACAGTGTGTCCGTTCTCTAGGTTTCCCGTACATGTTATAGCGGTAGTAATATTCCCTTCAACCTGGAGAGTTGGGACCCATGGAATGGGTGCCAAGCATTATTGCTTTAAAGGGTCTGCATTTGCTCACCCAATCTCACCAATCCTCTCAGTCCCAAGTGTCCAGCCTTTTGCCACATTCAGATGTCGTTGTAGATAGGGTCATTCCAGGTTTCATCAGAGACCATGAAGGAAATGTAAAGAATTTCCCAGTTTTTTTGTTTTGTTTTTGAAATTCCTTTTTATAGTGGGTTTGAGCTGATTCTCGCTGCCATGTTTATGCCAGTCTAGACACACTTGATTCCCTTACGGTGACATATCAATACATAGGTTTTAAGATTCTTACTAGTCAGATATATTCCTCTGCGGGAAATATGGGGTTTTGAGTCCCTTTCACTGAGGAAGGTGTAGGTCTTGTCTATTCCATAGTTGGTTTTTGGAACGGTACCTGTGCTTATATCAAGCTCTGGTTTCATGCATCACCCCACCTCTACTTCCACCTAAAGCAGGCATAAGGGTGTTTTCTAAATGTGAGACACTGTTCTCTTTCCTAACTCAGTTCAAGTGTAGCCATGTTTACAGGATCTTCATAAGTGATATCTTATGATAAGTTTCTTTTTCTCTGTGACTTATTTCACTTAGAATCATCGTACCTGAATCCACCCATTTTGCTGCTACTGGTCTTATGACATTGATTTCATGGCTGAGTGATATTCCATCGTACGTAAGTACCACAATTTTTTGAACCATTTTTATATTTCCTGGGATATTTAAGGTGTACCCAAGTTGAGGTCCTTGTAAGCAGTGCAGCCCTAAATTTTTGGGTGGCTCTGTCTTGTTGATTTTCAGTTTTCCCAAGGTATATTCCCTAGACTGGAAGTGCCCTTGGCTCTGTAGCTCTGTGGTTTACTTGTTTTAGCGAACACAATGCACTCCTCCAGAGAGACAGTTGGCAATTTACATCCCGCCCATCAACATAACAAGGCTCCCTGTTCTGCAGGGCCTGTCTTGCCTTTCTGGTTTTTACACATTTTGTGGATGTCCCTTTTGACCGGTGGGAAGTGATACTTCTTTGTAGTGAAGATTTGCATTGCCAGCTTGCTTGCTTGGCCAAAAAGGGCGTATGCGTTTTCTCCTGAATATATTCAGGAGAAAACGCATACGCCCTTTTTGGCCAAGTGCATCATTGTCAAAGTTGTGCCCCTCTTCCTGTGCTAAAGGCCATTCCAACGTACCTCTTGAAATCTGTTTCCTGCTATTCTGCCTCACATTCAAGTCTGCCTCGATGCCTTCCCTCAACAGATTTTTGGACCATAGTTGTCCTTTATTACTCGGACTGTTTGTGAATTGCTGTGCCCCTGAGCTCCATTTTTCAACTCGTTTTTGGTGAGCTAACCGCAAGTCCAAAATTTTGGTTCAGGACCTATGCTGTTTCCCGGTGGGGGGCTGAGACTTTGGTTAATTCTTCTTCCTGCCAGGAAGTTAGAGTGATATGTGCCCGTCCAAATGCCTAACAGCTACTCTCTCATTGGTTCTCCCTCTTCCCTTTCATCCTCTGCCAAATTGGAAACCTGTGCGAACCAGGAGTTTAAAGGGGCTGTCTCTCCAAGTTGGGAGGTTGATAGTAAAGCAGATGGAAAGTCAAACCGGAGCACCAGGAGAGGGACTATTCGTTAAGTTTTAGAAACCTTTCGTATTCACTGTGTGTCCGTTCTCTAGGTTTCCAGTACATGTTATAGCGGTGGTCATATTCCCTTCAACCTGGAGAGTTGGGACCCATGGAATAGGTGCCAGGCATTTGTGCTTTAAAGGGTCTGCATTTGCTCACCCAATCTCACCATTCCTTTCAGTCCCAAGTGTCCAGCCTTATGCCACATCCAGCTGTCATTGTAGATAGGGTCATTCCAGGTTTCATCAGAGACCCTGAAGGAATTGTAAAGAATTTCCCAGTTTTTTTGTTTTGTTTTTGAAATTCCTTTTTATACTGGGTTTGAGCTGATTCTCGCTGCCATGTTTATGCCAGTCTAGACACACTTGATTCCCGTACGGAGACATATCAATACATAGGTTTTAAGATTCTTACTAGTCAGATATATTCCTCTGCGGGAAATATGGGGTTTTGAGTCCCTTTCACTGAGGAAGGTGTAGGTCTTTTCTATTCCATAGTTGGTTTTTGGAACGGTACCTGTGCTTATATCAAACTCTTGTTTTATGCATCACCTCACCTCTCCTTCCCCCTTAAGCAGGCATAAGAGTGTTTTCTAAATGTGAGACACTGTTCTCTTTCCTAACTCAGTTCAAGTGTAGCCATGTTTACAGGATCTTCATAAGTGATATCTTATGATAAGTTTCTTTTTCTGTGTGACTTATTTCACTTAGAATCATCGTACCTGAATCCACCCATTTTGCTACTACTGGTCTTATGACATTGATTTCATGGCTGAGGGATATTCCATCGTACGTAAGTACCACAATTTTTTGAACCATTTTTATATTTCCTGGGATATTTAAGGTGTACCCAAGTTGACGTCCTTGTAAGCACTGCAGCCCTAAATTTTGGGCTGGCTCTATCTTATTGATTTTCAGTTTTCCCAAGGTATATTCCCTAGACTGGAAGTGCCCTTGGCTCTGTAGCTCTGTTGATTACTTGTTTTAGGGAACACAATGCACTCCTCCAGAGAGACAGTTGGCAATTTACATCCCGCCCATCAACAAAACAAGGCTCCCTGTTCTGCAGGGCCTGTCTTGCCTTTCTGGTTTTTACACATTTTGTGGATGTCCCTTTTGACCGGTGGGAAGTGATACTTCTTTGTAGTGCAGATTTGCATTGCCTGCATGCTTGCTTGCTTGGCCAAAAAGGGCGTATGCGTTTTCTCCTGAATATATTCAGGAGAAAACGCATGCGCCCTTTTTGGCCAAGTGCATCATTGTCGAAGTTGTGCCCCTCTTCCTGTGCTTTAAAGGCGATTCCAACGTACCTCTTGAAATCTGTTTCCTGCTATTCTGCCTCGCATTCAAGTCCGCCTCGTTGCCTTCCCTCAACAGATTTTTGGACGATAGTTGTCCTTTTTTACTTGGCTTGTTTGTGTATTGCTGTGACCCTGAGCTCCATTTTTCAACTCATTTTTGGTGAGCTGACCGCAAGTCCAAAATTTTGGTTCAGGACCTATGCTGGTTCCCGGTGGGTGGCTGAGACTTTGGTTAATTCTTCTTCCTGCCGGGAAGTTAGAGTGATATGTGCCCGTCCAAATGCCTAACAGCTACTCTCTCATTGGTTCTCCCTCTTCCCTTTCATCCTCTGCCAAATTGGCAACCTGTGCGAACCAGGAGGTTAAAGGGGCTGTCTCTTCAACTTGGGAGGTTGATAGTAAAGCAGATGGAATGTGAAACTGGAGCACCAGGAGAGGGACTATTCATTGAGTTTTAGAAACCTTTCGTATTCACAGTGTGTCCGTTCTCTAGGTTTCCCGTACGTGTTATAACTTTAGTAATATTCCCTTCAACCTGGAGAGTTGGGACCCATGGAATGGGTGCCATGCATTATTGCTTTAAAGGGTCTGCATTTGCTCACCCAATCTCACCAATCCTCTCAGTCCCAAGTGTCCAACCTTATGCCACATCCAGCTGTCGTTGAAGATAGGGTCATTCCTGGTTTCATCAGAGACCCTGAAGGAATTGTAAAGAATTTCCCAGTTTTTTTGTTTTGTTATTGAAATTCCTTTTTTTAGTGGGTTTGAGCTGATTCTCGCTGCCATGTTTATGCCAGTCTAGACACACTTGATTCCCTTACGGAGACATATCAATACATAGGTCTTAAGATTCTTACTAGTCAGATATATTCCTCTGCGGGAAATATGGGGTTTTGAGTCCCTTTCACTGAAGAAGGTATAGGTCTTGACTATTCCATAGTTGGTTTTTGGAACGGTACCTGTGCTTATATCAAACTCTGGTTTTATGCATCACCCCACCTCTCCTTCCCCCTTAAGCAGGCATAAGAGTGTTTTCTAAATGTGAGACACTGTTCTCTTTCCTAACTCAATTCAAGTGTAGCCATGTTTACAGGATCTTCATAAGTGATATCTTATGATAAGTTTCTTTTTCTGTGTGACTTATTTCACTTAGAATCATCGTACCTGAATCCACCCATTTTGCTACTACTGGTCTTATGACATTGATTTCATGGATGAGGGATATTCCATCGTACGTAAGTACCACAATTTTTTGAACCATTTTTATATTTCCTGGGATATTTAAGGTGTACCCAAGTTGAGGTCCTTTTAAGCAGTGCAGCCCTAAATTTTGGGGTGGCTCTGTCTTATTGATTTTCAGTTTTCCAAAGGTATATTCCCTAGACTGGAAGTGCCCTTGGCTCTGTAGCTCTGTTGATTACTTCTTTTAGGGAACACAATGCACTCCTCCAGAGAGACAGTTGGCAATTTACATCCCGCCCATCAACATAACAAGGCTCCCTGTTCTGCAGGGCCTGTCTTGCCTTTCTGGTTTTTACACATTTTGTGGATGTCCGTTTTGACCGGTGGGAAGTGATACTTCTTTGTAGTGCAGATTTGCATTGCCCGCTTGCTTGCTTGGCCAAAAAGGGCGTATGCGTTTTCTCCTGAATATATTCAGGAGAAAACGCATACGCCCTTTTTGGCCAAGTGCATCATTGTCAAAGTTGTGCCCCTCTTCCTGTGCTTTAAAGGCGATTCCAACGTACCTCTTGAAATCTGTTTCCTGCTATTCTGCCTCGCTTTCAAGTCCGCCTCATTGCCTTCCCTCAAGAGATTTTTGGACCATAGTTGTCCTTTATTACTCAGACTGTTTGTGAATTGCTGTGCCCCTTAGCTCAATTTTTCAACTCGTTTTTGGTGAGCTGACCGCAAGTCCAAAATTTTGGTTCAGGACCTATGCTGGTTCCCGGTGGGGGGCTGATACTTTGGTTAATTCTTCTTCCTGCTGGGAAATTAAACTCATATGTGCCCGTCCAAATGCCTAACAGCTACTCTCTCATTGGTTCTCCCTCTTCCCTTTCATCCTCTGCCAAATTGGAAACCTGTGTGAACCAGGAGGTTAAAGGGGCTGTCTCTCCAATTTGGGAGGTTGATAGTAAAGCAGATGGAAAGTCAAACCGGAGCACCGGGAGAGGGACTATTCGTTGAGTTTTAGAAACCTTTCATATTCACATTGGGTTCGTTCTCTAGGTTTCCCGTACATGTTATAGCTGTAGTAATATTCCCTTCAACCTGGAGAGTTGGGACCCATGGAATAGGTGCCAGGCATTTGTGCTTTAAAGGGTCTGCATTTGCTCACCCAATCTCACCAATCGTCTCAGTCCCAAGTGTCCCTACTTATGCCACATCCAGCTGTCATTGTAGATAGGGTATTAAAGGTTTCATCAGAGACTCTGAATGAATTGTAAAGAATTTCCCAGTTTTTTTGTTTTCTTTTTGAAATTCCTTTTTATAGTGGGTTTGAGCTGATTCTCGCTGCCATGTTTATGCCAGTCTAGACACACTTGATTCCCTTACGGAGACATATCAATACATAGGTTTTAAGATTCTTACTAGTCAGATCTATTCCTCTGCGGTAAATATGGTGTTTTGAGTCCCTTTCACTGAGGAAGGTGTAGGTCTTGTCTATTCCATAGTTGGTTTTTGGAACGGTACCTTTGCCTATATCAAAATCTGGTTTTATGCATCACCCCACCTCTCCTTCCCCCTTAAGCAGGCATAAGAGTGTTTTCTAAATGTGAGACACTGTTCTCTTTCCTAACTCAGTTCAAGTGTAGACATGTTTACAGGTTCTTCATAAGTGATATCTTATGATAAGTTTCTTTTTCTGTGTGACTTATTTCACTTAGAACCATCGTACCTGAATCCACCCATTTTGCTGCTACTGGTCTTATGACATTGATTTCATGGCTGAGGGATATTCCATCACACGTAAGTACCACAATTTTTTGAACCATTTTTATATTTCCTGGGATATTTAAGGTGTACCCAAGTTGAGGTCCTTGTAAGCAGTGCAGCCATAAATTTTGGGGTGACTCTGTCTTATTGATTTTCAGTTTTCTCAAGGTATATTCCCTAGACTGGAAGTGCCCTTGGCTCTGTGGCTCTGTTCTTTACTTGTTTTAGGGAACACAATGTACTCCTCCAGAGAGGCAGTTGGCAATTTACATCCCGCCCATCAGCATAACAAGGCTCCCTGTTCTCCAGGGCCTGTCTTGCCTTTCTGGTTTTTACACATTTTGTGGATGTCCCTTTTGACCGGTCGGAAGTGATACTTCTTTGTAGTGCAGATTTGCATTGCCCGCTTGCTTGCTTGGCCAAAAAGGGCGTATGCGTTTTCTCCTGAATATATTCAGGTGAAAACGCATACGCCCTTTTTGGCCAAGTGCATCATTGGCAAAGTTGTTCAACCCTTCCTGTGCTTTAAAGGCGATTCCAACGTACCTCTTGAAATCTGTTTCCTGCTATTCTGCCTCGCTTTCAAGTCCGCCTCGTTGTCTTCCCTCAACAGATTTTTGGACAATAGTTGTCCTTTATTACTCGGCCAGTTTGTGAATTGCTGTGCCCCTGAGCTCCATTTTTCAACTCGTTTTTGGTGAGCTGACCGCAAGTCCAAAATTTTGGTTCAGGACTTATACTGGTTCCCGGTGGGTGGCTGAATCTTTGGTTAATTCTTCTTCCTGTCGGGAAATAACAGTGACATGTGCCCGTCCAAATGCCTAACAACTACTCTCTCATTGGTTCTCCCTATTCCCTTTCATCCTCTGCCAAACTGTCAACCTGTGCGAAACAGGAGGTTAAAGGGGCTGTCTCTCCAAGTTGGGAGGTTGATAGTAAAGCAGATGGAAAGTCAAACTGGAGCACCAGGAGAGGGACTATTCGTTGAGTTTTAGAAACCTTTCGTATTCACAGTGTGTCCGTTCTCTAGGTTTCCCGTACATGTTATAACTGTAGTAATATTCCCTTCAACCTGGAGAGTTGAGACCCATGGAATGGGTGCCATGCATTATTACTTTAAAGGGTCTGCATTTGCTCACCCAATCTCAGCAATCCTCTCTGTCCCAAGTGTCCAGCCTTATGCCACATCCAGCTGTCGTTGTACATACGGTCATTCCAGGTTTCATCAGAGACCCTGAAGGAATTGTAAAGAATTTCCCAGTTTTTTTGTTTTGTTTTTGAAATTCCTTTTTATAGTGGGTTTGAGCTGATTCTCGCTGCCATGTTTATGCCAGTCTAGACACACTTGATTCCCTTACGGAGACATATCAATACATAGGTTTTAAGATTCTTACTAGTCAGATATATTCCTCTGCGGGAAATATGGTGTTTTGAGTCCCTTTCACTGAGGAAGGTGTAGGTCTTGTCTATTCCATAGTTGGTTTTTGGAACGGTACCTGTGCTTATATCAAACTCTGGTTTTATGCATCACCCCACCTCTCCTTCCCCCTTAAGCAGGCATAAGAGTGTTTTCTAAATGTGAGACACTGTTCTCTTTCCTAACTCAGTTCAAGTGTAGCCATGTTTACAGGATCTTCATAAGTGATATCTTATGATAAGTTTCTTTTTCTCTGTGACTTATTTCACATAGAATCATCGTACCTGAATCCACCCATTTTGCTGCTACTGGTCTTATGACATGATTTCATGGTTTAGGGATATTCCATCGTATGTAAGTACCACAATTTTTTGAACCATTTTTATATTTCCTGGGATATTTAAGGTGTACCCAAGTTGAGGTCCTTGTAAGCAGTGCAGCCCTAAATTTTGTGGTTCCTCTGTCTTATTGATTTTCAGTTTTCCCGAGGTATATTCCCTAGACTGGAAGTGCCCTTGGCTCTGTAGCTCTGTTCTTTACTTGTTTTAGGGAACACAATGTACTCCTCCAGAGAGGCAGTTGGCAATTTACATCCCGCCCATCAGCATAAAAAGGCTCCCTGTTCTCCAGGGCCTGTCTTGCCTTTCTGGTTTTTACACATTTTGTGGATGTCCCTTTTGACCGGTGGGAAGTGATACTTCTTTGTAGTGCAGATTTGCATTGCCCGCTTGCTTGCTTGGCCAAAAAGGGCGTATGCGTTTTCTCCTGAATATATTCAGGAGAAAACGCATACGCCCTTTTTGGCCAAGTGCATCATTGTCGAAGTTGTGGCCCTCTTCCTGTGCTTTAAAGGCGATTCCAACGTACCTCTTGAAATCTGTTTCCTGCTATCCTGCCTCGCTTTCAAGTCTGCCTGGATGCCTTCCCTCAACAGATTTTTGGACGATAGTTGTCCTTTATTACTCGGCCAGTTTGTGAATTGCTGTGCCCCTGAGCTCCATTTGTCAACTCGTTTTTGGTGAGCTGACCGCAAGTCCAACATTTTGGTTCAGGACCTATGCTGGTTCCCGGTGGGGGGCTGAGACTTTGGTTAATTCTTCTTCCTGCCGGGAAGTTGGAGTGATATGTGCCCGTCCAAATGCCTAACAGCTACTCTCTCATTGTTTCTCCCTCTTCCCTTTCATCCTCTGCCAAATTGGCAACCTGTGCGAACCAGGAGGTTAAAGGGGCTGTCTCTCCAAGTTGGGAGGTTGATAGTAAAGCAGATGGAAAATCAAACCAGAGCACCAGGAGAGGGACTATTCGTTGAGTTTTAGAAACCTTTCGTATTCACAGTGGGTCCGTTCTCTAGGTTTCCCGTACATGTTATAGCTGTAGTAATATTTCCTTCAACCTGGAGAGTTGGGACCCATGTAATGGGTGCCAGGCATTTGTTCTTTGAAGGGTCTGCATTTGCACACCCAATCTCACCAATCGTCTCAGTCCCAAGTGTCCCTCCTTATGCCACATCCAGCTGTCATTGTAGATAGGGTCATTCCAGGTTTCATCAGAGACCCTGAAGGAATTGTAAAGAATTTCCCAGTTTTTTTGTTTTGTTTTTGAAATTCTTTTTTATAGTGGGGTTGAGCTGATTCTCGCTGCCATGTTTATGCCAGTCGAGGCACACTTGATTCCCTTACGGTGACATATCAATACATAGGTTTTAAGATTCTTACTAGACAGATATATTCCTCTGTGGGAAATATGGGGTTTTGAGTCCCTTTCACTGAGTAAGGTGTATGTCTTGTTTATTCCATAGTTGGTTTTTGGAACGGTACCTGTGCTTATATCAAACTCTGGTTTTATGCATCACCCCACCACTCCTTCCCCCTTAAGCAGACATAAGAGTGTTTTCTAAATGTGAGACAATATTCTCTTTCCTAACCCAGTTGAAGTGTAGCCATGTTTACAGGATCTTCATAAGTGATATCTTATGATAAGTTTCTTTTTCTGTGTGACTTATTTCACTTAGAATCATCGTACCTGAATCCACCCATTTTGCTGTTACTGGTCTTATGACATTGATTTCATGGCTGAGGGATATTCCATCGTACGTAAGTACCACAATTTTTTGAACCAGTTTTATATTTCCTGGGATAATTAATGTGTATCCAAGTTGAGGTCCTTGTAAGCAGTGCAGCCCTAAATTTTGGGGTGGCTCTGTCTCATTGATTTTCAGTTTTCCCAAGGTATATTCCCTAGACTGGAAGTGCCCTTGGCTCTGTAGCTCTGTTGTTTACTTGTTTTAGGGACCACAATGCACTCCTCCACAGAGGCTGTAGGCAATTTACATCCCGCCCATCAGCATAACAAGGCTCCCTGTTCTCCAGGGCCTGTCTTGCCTTTCTGGTTTTTACACATTTTTTGGATGTCCCTTTTGAGCGGTGGGAAGTGATACTTCTTTGTAGTGCAGATTTGCATTGCCCGCTTGCTTGCTTGGGCAAAAAGGGCGTATGCGTTTTCTCCTGAATATATTCAGGAGAAAACGCATACGCCCTTTTTGGCCAAGTGCATCATTGTCGAAGTTGTGCCCCTCTTCCTGTGCTTTAAAGGCAATTCCAATGTACCTCTTGAAATCTGTTTCCTGCTATTCTGCCTCGCTTTCAAGTCCGCCTCGTTGCCTTCCCTCAACAGATTTTTGGACGATAGTTGTCCTTTATTACTCGGCCAGTTTGTGAATTGCTGTGCCCCTGAGCTCCATTTTTCAACTCGTTTTTGGTGAGCTGACCGCAAGTCCAACATTTTGGTTCAGGACCTATACTGGTTCCCGGTGGGTGGCTGAGACTTTGGTTAATTCTTCTTCCTGCCGGGAAATTACAGTGATATGTGCCCGTCCAAATGCCTAACAGCTACTGTCTCATTGGTTCTCCCTCTTCCCTTTCATCCTCTGCCAAATTGGCAACCTGTGCGAACCAGGAGTTTAAAGGGGCTGTCTCTCCAAGTTGGGAGGTTGATAGTAAAGCAGATGGAAAGTCAAACTGGAGCACCAGGAGAGGGACTATTCGTTGAGTTTTAGAAACCTTTCGTATTCACAGTGTGTCCGTTCTCTAGTTTTCGCGTACATGTTATAGCTGTAGTAATATTCCCTTCAACCTGGAGAGTTCGGACCCATGAAATGTGTGCCATCCATTATTGCTTTAAAGGGTCTGCATTTGCTCACCCAATCTCACAAATTGTCTCAGTCTCAAGTGTCCCTCCTTATGCCACATCCAGCTGTCGTTGTAGATAGGGTCATTCGAGGTTTCATCAGAGTCCCTGAAGGAATTGTAAAGAATTTCCCAGTTTTTTTATTTTGTTTTTGAAATTCCTTTTTATAGTGGGTTTGAGCTGATTCTCACTGCCATGTTTATGCCCGTCTAGACACACTTGATTCCCTTACGGAGACATATCAATACATAGGTTTTAAGATTCTTACTAGTCAGATATATTCCTCTGCGGGAAATATGGGGTTTTAAGTCCCTTTCACTTAGGAAGGTGTAGGTCTTGTCTAATCCATAGTTGGTTTTTGGAACGGTACCTGTGCTTATATCAAACTCTGGTGTTATGCATCACCCCACCTCTCCTTCCCCCTTAAGCAGGCATAAGGGTGTTTTCTAAATGTGAGACACTATTCTCTTTCCTAACTCAGTTCAAGTGTAGCCATGTTTACAGGATCTTCATAAGTGATATCTTATGATAAGTTTCTTTTTCTGTGTGACTTATTTCACTTAGAATCATCGTAACTGAATCCACCCATTTTGCTGCTACTGGTCTTATGACATTGATTTCATGGCTGAGGGATATTCCATCGTTCGTAAGTACCTCAATTTTTTGAACCATTTTTATATTTCCTGGGATATTTAAGGTGTACCCAAGTTGATCTCCTTGTAAGCAGTGCAGCCCTAAATTTTGGGGCGGCTCTGTCTTACTGATTTTTAGTTTTCCCAAGGTATATTCCCTAGACTGGTAGTGCCCTTGGCTCTGTAGCTCTGTTCTTTACTTGTTTTAGGGACCACAATGTACTCCTCCAGAGAGGCAGTTGGCAACTTACATCCCGCCCATCAGCATAACAAGGCTCCCTGTTCTCCAGGGCCTGTCTTGCCTTTCTGGTTTTTACACATTTTGTGGATGTCCCTTTTGCCCGGTGGGAAGTGATACTTCTTTGTAGTGCAGATTTGCATTGCCCGCTTGCTTGCTTGGCCAAAAAGGGCGTATGCGTTTTCTCCTGAATATATTCAGGTGAAAACGCATATACCCTTTGGGCCAAGTGCAACATTGTCGAAGTTGTGCCCCTCTTCCTGTCCTTTAAAGGCAATTCCAACGTACCTCTTGAAATCTGTTTCCTGCTATTCTGCCTCGCATTCAAGTCCGCCTCGTTGCCTTCCCTCAACAGATTTTTGGACGATAGTTGTCCTTTATTACTCGGCCAGTTTGTGAATTGCTGGGCCCCTGAGCTCCATTTTCAACTCGTTTTTGGTGAGCTGACTGCAAGTCCAAAATTTTGGTCCAGGACCTATACTGGTTCCCGGTGGGTGGCTGAGACTTTGTTTAATTCTTCTTCCTGCCGGAAAATTACAGTGATATGTGCCCGTCCAAATGCCTAACAGCTACTGTCTCATTGGTTCTCCCTCTTCCCTTTAATCCTCTGCCAATTTGGCAACCTGTGTGAACCAGGAGGTTAAAGGGGCTGTGTCTCCAAGTTGGGAGATTTATAGTAAAGCAGATGGAAAGTCGAACCGGAGAACCAGGAGAGGGACTATTCGTTGAGTTTTAGAAACCTTTCGTATTCACAGTGTGTCCGTTCTCTAGGTTTCCCGTACATGTTATAGCTGTAGTAATATTCCCTTCAACCTGGAGAGTTGGGACCCATGGAAAGGGTGACAGGCATTTGTGCTTTAAAGGGTCTGCATTTGCTCACCCAATCTCACCAATCGTCTCAGTCCCAAGTGTCCCTCCTTTTGCCACATCCAGCTGTCGTTGTAGATAGGGTCATTCTAGGTTGTATCAGAGACCCTGAAGGAATTGTAAAGAATTTCCCAGTTTTTTGGTTTGTTTTTGAAATTCCTTTGTATAGTGGGTTTGAGCTGATTCTTGCTGCCATGTTTATGCCAGTCTAGACACACTTGATTCCCTTACGGAGACATATCAATACATAGGTTTTAAGATTCTTACTAGTCACATATATTCCTCTGCGGGAAATATGGGGTTTTGAGTCCCATTCACTGAGGAAGGTGTAGGTCTTGTCTATTCCATAGTTGGTTTTTGGAACGGTACCTGAGCTTATATCAAACTCTGGTTTTATGCATCACCCCACCTCTCCTTCCCCCTTAAGCAGGCATAAGAGTGTTTTCTAAATGTGAGACACTGTTCTCTTTCCTAACTCAGTTCAAGTGTAGCCATGTTTACAGGATCTTCATAAGTGATATCTTATGATAAGTTTCTTTTTCTGTGTGACTTATTTCACTTAGAATCATCGTACCTGAATCCACCCATTTTGCTGCTACTGGTCTTATGACATTGATTTCATGGCTGAGGGATATTCCATCGTACGTAAGTACCACAATTTTTTGAACCATTTTTATATTTCCTAGGATATTTAATGTGTACCCAAGTTGAGGTCCTTGTAAGCAGTGCAGCCCTAAATTTTGGGGTGGCTCTGTCTTATTGATTTTCAGTTTTCCCAAGGTATATTCCCTAGACTGGAAGTGCCCTTGGCTCTGTAGCTCTGTTCTTTACTTGTTTTAGGGAACACAATTCACTCCACCAGAGAGGCAGTTGGCCATTCACATCCCGCCCATCAGCATAACAAGGCTCCCTGTTCTCCAGGGCCTGTCTTGCCTTTCTGGTTTTTACACATTTTGTGGATGTCCCTTTTGACCGGTGGGAAGTGATACTTCTTTGTAGTGCAGACTTGCATTGCCCGCTTGCTTGCTTGGCCAAAAAGGGCGTATGCGTTTTCTCCTGAATATATTCAGGAGAAAATGCATACGCCGTTTTTGGCCAATGCATCATTGTCGAAGTTGTGCCCCTCTTCCTGTGCTTTAAAGGCAATTCCAACGTACCTCTTGAAATCTGTTTCCTGCTATTCTGCCTCGCTTTCAAGTACGCCTCGTTGACTTCCCTCAACAGATTTTTGGACGATAGTTGTCCTTTATTACTCGGCCAGTTTGTGAATTGCTGTGCCCCTGAGCTCCATTTTTCAACACGTTTTTGGTGAGCTGACCGCAAGTCCAAAATTTTGGTTCAGGACCTATACTGGTAACCGGTGGGTGGCTGAGACTTTGGTTAATTCTTCTTCCTGCCGGGAAGTTAGAGTGATATGTGCCTATCCAATTGCCTAACAGCTACTCTCTCATTGGTTCTCCCTCTTCCCTCTCATCCTCTGCCAAATTGGCAACCTGTGGGAATGAGGAGGTTAAAGTGGCTGTGTCTCCAAGTTGGGAGATTGATAGTAAAGCAGATGGAAATTCAAACCGGAGCACCAGGAGAGGGACAATTCGTTGAGTTTTAGAATCCTTTCGTATTCACAGTGTGTCTGTTCTCTAGGTTTCCCGTACATGTTATAGCTGTAGTAATATTCCCTTCAACCTGGAGAGTTCGGACCCATGGAATGGGTGCCAGGCATTTGTGCTTTAAAGGGTCTGCATTTGCTCACCCAATCTCACCAATCGTCTCAGTCCCAAGTGTCCCTCCCTATGCCACATCCAGCTGTCGTTGTAGATAGGGTCATTCCAGGTTGCATCAGAGACCCTGAAGGAATTGTAAAGAATTTCCCAGTTTTTGCTTTTGTTTTTGAAATTCCTTTTTATAGTGGGTTTGAGCTGATTCTCGCTGCCATGTTTATGCCAGTCTAGACACACTTGATTCCCTTATGGAGACATATCAATACATAGGTTTTAAGATTCTTACTAGTCAGATATATTCCTCTGCGGGAAATATGGTGTTTTGAGTCCCTTTCACTGAGGAAGGTATAGGTCTTGTCTATTCCATAGTTGGTTTTTGGAACGGTACCTGTGCTTATATCAAACTCTTCTTTTATGCATCACCCCACCTCTCCTTCCCCCTTAAGCAGGCATAAGAGTGTTTTCTAAATGTGAGACACTGTTCTTTTTCCTAACTCAGTTTAAGTGTAGCCATGTTTACAGGATCTTCATAAGTGATATCTTATGAAAAGTTTCATTTTCTGTGTGACTTATTTCACTTAGAATCATCGTACCTGAAACCACCCATTTTGCTGCTACTGGTCTTATGACATTGATTTCATGGCTGAGGGATATTCCATCGTACGTAAGTACCACAATATTTTGAACCATGTTTATATTTTCTGGGATACTTAAGGTGTACCCAATTTGAGGTTCTTGTAAGCAGTTCAGCCCTAAATTTTGGGGTGGCTCTGTCTTATTGATTTTCAGTTTTCCCAAGGTATATTCCCTAGACTGGAAGTGCCCTTGGCTTTGTAGCTCTGTTCTTTACTTGTTTTAGGGAACACAATGTACTCCTCCAGAGAGGCAGTTGGCAATTTGCATCCTGCCCATCAGCATAACAAGGCTCCCTGTTCTCCAGGGCCTGTCTTGCCTTTTTGGTTTTTACACATTTTGTGGATGTCCATTTTGACCGGTGTGAAGTGATACATCTTTGTAGTGCAGATTTGCATTGCCCGCTTGCTTGCTAGGTCAAAAAGGGCATATGCGTTTTCTCCTGAATATATTCAGGAGAAAACGCATACGCCCTTTTTGGCCAAGTGCATCATTGTCGAAGTTGTGCCCCTCTTCCTGTGCTTTAAAGGCGATTCCAACGTACCTCTTGAAATCTGTTTCCTGCTATTCTGTCTCACTTTCAAGTCCGCCTCGTTGCCTTCCCTCAACAGATTTTTGGACGATAGTTGTCCTTTATTACTCGGCCAGTTTGTGAATTGCTGTGCCCCTGAGCTCCATTTTTAACTCGTTTTTGGTGAGGTGACCGCAAGTCCAAAATTTTGGTTCAGGACCTATACTGGTTCCCTGTGGGTGTCTGAGACTTTGGTTAATTCTTCTTCCTGCCGGGAAGTTAGAGTGATATGTGCCCATCCAAATGTCTAACAGCTACACTCTCATTGGTTCTCCCTCTTCCCTTTCATCCTCTGCCAAATTGGAAACCTGTGTGAACCAGGAGGTTAAAGGGGCTGTCTCTCCAAGTTGGGAGATTGATAGTAAAGCAGATGGAAAGTCAAACCGGAGCACCAGGGGAGGGTCTATTCGTTGAGTTTTAGAAACCTTTCGTATTCACAGTGTGTCCGTTCTCTAGGTTTCCTGTACATGTTATAACTGTAGTAATATTCCCTTCAACCTGGAGAGTTGGGACCCATGGAATGGGTGCCATGCATTATTGCTTTAAAGGGTCTGCATTTCCTCTCCCAATCTCACCAATCCTCTCAGTCCCAAGTGTCCAGCCTTATGCCACATCCAGCTGTCGTTGTAGATAGGGTCATTCCAGCTTTCATCAGAGACCCTGAAGGAATTGTAAAGAATTTCCCAGTTTTTTTGTTTTGTTTTTGAAATTCCATTTTATAGTGTGTTTGAGCTGATTCTCGCTGCCATGTTTATGTCAGTCTAGACACACTTGATTCCCTTACGGAGACATATCAATACATAGGTTTTAAGATTCTTACTAGTCAGATATATTCCTCTGTGGGAAATATGGGGTTTTGAGTCCCTTTCACTTAGGAAGGTGTAGGTCTTGCCTATTCCATAGTTGGTTTTTGGAACGGTACCTGTGCTTATATCAAACTCTGGTTTTATGCATCACCCCACCTCTCCTTCCCCCTTAAGCAGGTATAAGAGTGTTTTCTAAATGTGAGACACTGTTCTCCTTCCTATCTCAGTTCAAGTGTAGCCATGTTTACAGGATCTTCATAAGTGATATCTTATGATAAGTTTCTTTTTCTGTGTGACTTATTTCACTTAGAATCATCGTACCTGAATCCCCCCATTTTGCTGCTACTGGTCTTATGACATTGATTTCATGGCTGAGGGATATTCCATCGTACGTAAGTACCACAATATTTTGAACCATGTTTATATTTTCTGGGATACTTAAGGTGTATCCAAGTTGAGGTCCTTGTATGCAGTGCAGCCCTAAATTTTTGGGTGGCTCTGTCTTATTGATTTTCAGTTTTCCCAAGGTATATTCCCTAGACTGGAAGTGCCCTTGGCTCTGTAGCTCTGTTCTTTACTTGTTTTAGGGAACACAATGCACTCCTCCAGAGAGGCAGTTGGCAAATTACATCCCGCCCATCAGCATAACAAGGCTCCCTGTTCTCCAGGGCCTGTCTTGCCTTTCTGGTTCTTACACATTTTGTAGATGTCCCTTTTGACCGGTGGGAAGTGATACTTCTTTGTAGTGCAGATTTGCATTGCCCGCTTGCTTGCTTGGCCAAAAAGGGCGTATGCGTTTTCTCCTGAATATATTCAGGAGAAAACGCATAATCCCTTTTTGGCCAAGTGCATCATTGTCGAAGTTGTGCCCCTCTTCCTGTGCTTTAAAGGCGATTCCAACGTACCTCTTGAAATCTGTTTCCTGCTATTCTGCCTCGCTTTCAAGTCCGACACGTTGCCTTCCCTCAACAGATTTTGAGACGATAGTTGTCCTTTATTACTCGGCCAGTTTGTGAATTGCTGTGCCCCTGAGCTCCATTTTTCAACTCGTTTTTGGTGAGCTGACCGCAAGTCCAACATTTTGGTTCAGGACCTATACTGGTTCCCGGTGGGTGGCTGAGACTTTGGTTAATTCTTCTTCCGGCCGGGAAATTACAGTGATATGTGCCCGTCCAAATGCCTAACAGCTACTCTCTCATTGGTTCTCCCTCTCCCTTTCATCCTCTGCCAAATTGGCAACCTGTGCGAACTAAGAGGTTAAAGGGGCTGTCTCTCCAAGTTGGGAGGTTGATAGTAAAGCAGATGAAAAGTCAAACCGGAGCACCAGGAGAGGGAATATTCGTTGAGTTTTAGAAACCTTTTGTATTCACAGTGTGTCCGTTCTCTAGGTTTCCCGCACATGTTATAGCTGTAGTAATATTCCCTTCAACCTGGAGAGTTCGGACCCATGGAATGGGTGCCATGCATTATTGCTTTAAAGGGTCTGCATTTGCTCACCCAATCTCACCAATCATCTCAGTCCCAAGTGTCCCTCCTTATGCCACATCCAGCTGTAGTTGTAGATAGGGTCATTCCAGCTTTCATCAGAGACCCTGAAGGAATTGTAAAGAATTTCCCAGTTTTTTTGTTTTGTTTTTAAAATTCCTTTTTATAGTGTGTTTGAGCTGATTCTCGCTGCCATGTTTATGCCAGTCTAGACACACTTGATTCCCTTACGGAGACATATCAATAAATAGGTTTTAAGATTCTTACTAGTCAGATATTTTCCTCTGCGGGAAATATGGGGTTTTGAGTCCCTTTCACTGAGGACGGTGTAGGTCTTGTCTATTCCATAGTTGGTTTTTGGAACGGTACCTGTGCTTATATCAAACTCTGGTTTTATGCATCACCCCACCTCTCCTTCCCCCTTAAGCAGGCATAAGAGTGTTTTCTAAATGTGAGACACTGTTCTCTTTCCTAACTCAGTTCAAGTGTGGCGATGTTTACAGGATCTTCATAAGTGATATCTTATGATAAGTTTCTTTTTCTCTGTGACTTATTTCACTTAGAATCATCGTACCTGAATCCACCCATTTTGCTGCTACTGGTCTTATGACATTGATTTCATGGCTGAGGGATATTCCATCGTACGTAAGTACCACAATTTTTTGAACCATTTTTATATTTCCTGGGATATTTAAGGTGTACCCAAGTTGAGGTCCTTGAAAGCAGTGCAGCCCTAAATTTTGGGGTGGCTCTGTCTTATTGATTTTCAGTTTTCCCAAGGTGTATTCCCTAGACTGGAAGTGCCCTTGGCTCTGTAGCTCTGTTCTTTACTTGTTTTAGGGAACACAATGTACTCCTCTAGAGAGGCAGTTGGCAATTTACATCCCGCCCATCAGCATAACAAGGCTCCCTGTTCTCCAGGGCCTGTCTTGCCTTTCTAGTTTTTACACATTTTGTGGATGTCCCTTTTGAACGGTGGGAAGTGATACTTCTTTGTAGTGCAGATTTGCATTGCCCGCTTGCTTGCTTGGCCAAAAAGGGCGTATGCGTTTTCTCCTGAATATATTCAGGAGAAAACGCATACACCGTTTTTGGCCCAGTGCATCATTGTCTTAGTTGTGCCCCTCTTCCTGTGCTTAAAAGGCGATTCCAACGTACCTCTTGAAATCTGTTTCCTGCTATTCTGCCTCGCTTTCAAGTCCGCCTCGTTGCCTTCTCTCAACAGATTTTTGGACGATAGTTGTCCTTTATTACTCGGGCAGTTTGTGAATTGCTGTGCCCCTGAGCTCCATTTTTCAATTCGTTTTTGGTGAGCTGACCGCAAGTCCAAAATTTTGGTTCAGGACATATGCTGGTTCCCGGTGCAGGGCTGAGACTTTGGTTAATTCTTCTTCCTGCCGGGAAGTTAGAGTGATATGTGCCCGTCCAAATGCCTAACAGCTACTCTCTCATTGGTTCTCCCTCTTCCCTTTCATCCTCTGCCAAATTGGAAGCCTGTGCGAACCAGGAGGTTAAAGGGGCTGTCTCTCCAAGTTGGGAGGTTGATAGTAAAGCAGATGGAAAGTCAAACCGGAGCACCAGGAGAGGAACTATTCGTTGAGTTTTAGAAACCTTTCGTATTCACAGTGTGTCCGTTCTCTAGTTTTCCCGTTCATGTTATAGCTGTAGTAATATTCCCTTCAACCTGGAGAGTTCTGACCCATGAAATGGGTGCCATCCATTATTGCTTTAAAGGGTCTGCATTTGCTCACCCAATCTCACAAATCGTCTCAGTCTCAAGTGTCCCTCCTTATGCCACATCCAGCTGTCGTTGTAGATAGGGTCATTCCAGGTTTCATCAGAGTCCCTGAAGGAATTGTAAAGAATTTCCCAATTTTTTTTATTTTGTTTTTGAAATTCCTTTTTATAGTGGGTTTGAGCTGATTCTCGCTGCCATGTTTATGCCAGTCTAGACACACTTGATTCCCTTACGGAGACATATCAATACATAGGTTTTAAGATTCTTACTAGTCAGATATATTCCTCTGCGGGAAATATGGGGTTTTAAGTCCCTTTCACTGAGGAAGGTGTAGGTCTTGTCTAATCCATAGTTGGTTTTTGGAACCCTACCTGTGCTTATATCAAACTCTGGTTTTATGCATCACCCCACCTCTCCTTCCCCCTTAAGCAGGCATAAGATTGTTTTCTAAATGTGAGACACTATTCTCTTTCCTAACTCAGTTCAAGTGTAGCCATGTTTACAGGATCTTCATAAGTGATATCTTATGATAAGTTTCTTTTTCTGTGTGACTTATTTCACTTAGAATCATCGTACATGAATCCACCCATTTTGCTGCTACTGGTCTTATGACATTGATTTCATGGCTGAGGGATATTCCATCGTTCGTAAGTACCTCAATATTTTGAACCATTTTTATATTTCCTGGGATATTTAAGGTGTACCCAAGTTGATGTCCTTGTAAGCAGTGCAGCCCTAAATTTTGGGGCGGCTCTGTCTTACTGATTTTCAGTTTTCCCAAGGTATATTCCCTAGACTGGTAGTGCCCTTGGCTCTGTAGCTCTGTTCTTTACTTGTTTTAGGGACCACAATGTACTCCTCCAGAGAGACAGTTGGCAACTTACATCCCACCCATCAGCATAACAAGGCTCCCTGTTCTCCAGGGCCTGTCTTGCCTTTCTGGTTTTTACACATTTTGTGGATGTCCCTTTTGACCGGTGGGAAGTGATACTTCTTTGTAGTGCAGATTTGCATTGCCCGCTTGCTTGCTTGGCCAAAAAGGGCGTATGCGTTTTCTCCTGAATATATTCAGGAGAAAACACATACACCCTTTGGGCCAAGTGCAACATTGTCGAAGTTGTGCCCCTCTTCCTGTCCTTTAAAGGCGATTCCAATGTACCTCTTGAAATCTGTTTCCTGCTATTCTGCCTCGCATTGAAGTCTGCCTCGTTGCCTTCCCTCAACAGATTTTTGGACGATAGTTGTCCTTTATTACTCGGCCAGTTTGTGAATTGCTGGGCCCCTGAGCTCCATTTTTCAACTCGTTTTTGGTGAGCTGACCGCAAGTCCAAAATTTTGGTCCAGGACCTATACTGGTTCCCGGTGGGTGGCTGAGACTTTGGTTAATTCTTCTTCCTGCCGGGAAATTACAGTGATATGTGCCCGTCCAAATGCCTAACAGCTACTCTCTCATTGGTTCTCCCTCTTCCCTTTAATCTTCTGCCAAATTGGCAACCTGTGTGAACCAGGAGGTTAAAGGGGCTGTGTCTCCAAGTTGGGATATTTATAGTAAAGCAGATGGAAAGTCGAACCGGAGCACCAGGAGAGGGACTATTCGTTGAGTTTTAGAAACCTTTCGTATTCACAGTGTGTCCGTTCTCTAGGTTTCCTGTACATGTTATAGCTGTAGTAATACTCCCTTCAACCTGGAGAGTTGGGACCCATGGAAAGGGTGACAGGCATTTGTGCTTCAAAGGGTCTGCATTTGCTCACCCAATCTCAACAATCGTCTCAGTTCCAAGTGACCAGCCTTATGCCACATCCAGCTCTCATTGTAGATAGGGTCATTCCAGGTTTCATCAGAGACCCTGAAGGAATTGTAAAGAATTTCCCAGTTTTTTTGTTTTGTTTTTGAAATTCCTTTTTATAGTGGGTTTGAGCTGATTCTCGATGCCATGTTTATGCCTGTCTAGACACACTTGATTCCCTTACGGAGACATATCAATACATAGGTTTTAAGATTCATACTACTCAGATATATTCCTCTGCGGGAAATATGTGGTTTTGAGTCCCTTTCACTGAGGAAGGTGTAGGTCTTGTCTATTCCATAGTTGGTTTTTGGAACGGTACCTGTGCTTATATCAAACTCTGGTTTTATGCATCACCCCACCTCTCCTTCCCCCTTAAGCAGGCATAAGAGTGTTTTCTAAATGTGAGACACTGTTCTCTTTCCTAACTCAGTTCAAGTGTAGCCATGTTTACAGGATCTTCATAAGTGATATCTTATGATAAGTTTCTTTTTCTGTGTTACTTATTTCACCTAGAATCATCGTACCTGAATCCACCCATTTTGCTGCTACTTGTCTTATGACATTGATTTCATGGCTGAGGGATATTCCATCGTACGTAAGTACCACAATTTTTTGAACCATTTTTATATTACCTGGGATATTTAATGTGTACCCAAGTTGAGGTCCTTGTAAGCAGTGCAGCCCTAAATTTTGGTGTGGCTCTGTCTTATTGATTTTCAGTTTTCCCAAGGTATATTCCCTAGACTGGAAGTGCCCTTGGCTCTGTAGCTCTGTTCTTTACTTGTTTTAGGGAACACAATTCACTCCACCAGAGAGGCAGTTGGCCATTCACATCCCGCCCATCAGCATAACAAGGCTCCCTGTTCTCCAGGGCCTGTCTTGCCTTTCTGGTTTTTCCACATTTTGTGGATGTGCCTTTTGACCGGTGGGAAGTTATACTTCTTTGTAGTGCAGACTTGCATTGCCCGCTTGCTTGCTTGGCCAAAAAGGGCGTATGCGTTTTCTCCTGAATATATTCAGGAGAAAACGCATACGCCCTTTTTGGCCAAGTGCATTTATGTCGAAGTTGTGCCCCTCTTCCTGTGCTTTAAAGGCAATTCCAACGTACCTCTTGAAATCTGTTTCCTGCTATTCTGCCTCGCTTTCAAGTCCGCCTCGTTGCCTTCCCTCAACAGATTTTTGGACGATAGTTGTCCTTTATTACTCGGCCAGTTTGTGAATTGCTGTGCCCCTGAGCTCCATTTTTCAACACGTTTTTGGTGAGCTGACCGCAAGTCCAAAATTTTGGTTCAGGACCTATACTGGTAACCGGTGGGTGGCTGAGACTTTGGTTAATTCTTCTTCCTCCCGGGAAGTTAGAGTGATATGTGCCCATCCAAATGCCTAACAGCTACTCTCTCATTGGTTCTCCCTCTTCCCTCTCATCCTCTGCCAAATTGGCAACCTGTGTGAATGAGGAGGTTAAAGTGGCTGTGTCTCCAAGTTGGGAGATTGATAGTAAAGCAGATGGAAAGTCAAACCGGAGCACCAGGAGAGGGACAATTCGTTGAGTTTTAGAATCCTTTCGTATTCACTGTGTTTCCGTTCTCTAGGTTTCCCGTACATGTTATAGCTGCAGTAATATTCCCTTCAACCTGGAGAGTTGGGACCCATGGAATGGGTGCCAGGCATTTGAGCTTTAAAGGGTCTGCATTTGCTCACCCAATCTCACCAATCGTCTCAGTCCCAAGTGTCCCTCCTTATGCCACATCCAGCTGTCGATGTAGATAGGGTCATTCCAGGTTGCATCAGAGACCCTGAAGGAATTGCAAAGAATTTCCCAGTTTTTTCTTTTGTTTTTAAAATTCCTTTTTATAGTGGGTTTGAGCTGATTCTCGCTGCCATGTTTATGCCAGTCTAGACACACTTGATTCCCTTATGGAGACATATCAATACATAGGTTTTAAGATTCTTACTAGTCAGATATATTCCTCTGCGGGAAATATGGTGTTTTGAGTCCCTTTCACTGAGAAAGGTGTAGGTCTTGTCTATTCCATAGTTGGTTTTTGGAACGGTACCTGTGCTTATATCAAACTCTTCTTTTATGCATCACCCCACCTCTCCTTCCCCCTTAAGCAGGCATAAGAGTGTTTTCTAAATGTGAGACACTGTTCTCTTTCCTAACTCAGTTCAAGTGCAGCCATGTTTACAGGATCTTCATAAGTGATATCTTATGATAAGTTTCTTTTACTGTGTGACTTATTTCACTTAGAATCATCGTACCTGAAATCACCCATTTTGCTGCTACTGGTCTTATGACATTGATTTCATGGCTGAGGGATATTCCATCGTACGTAAGTACCCCAATATTTTGAACCATGTTTATATTTTCTGGGATACTTAAGGTGTACCCAAGTTGAGGTTCTTGTAAGCAGTTCAGCCCTAAATTTTGGGGTGGCTCTGTCTTATTGATTTTCAGTTTTCCCAAGGAATATTCCCTAGACTGGAAGTGCCCTTGGCTCTGTAGCTCTGTTCTTTACTTGTTTTAGGGAACACAATGTACTCCTCCAGAGAGGTAGTTGGCAATTTACATCCCGCCCATCAGCATAACAAGGCTCCCTGTTCTCCAGGGCCTGTCTTGCCTTTTTGGTTTTTACACATTTTGTGGATGTCCATTTTGACCGGTGGGAAGTGATACTTCTTTGTAGTGCAGATTTGCATTGCCCGCTTGCTTGCTTGGCCAAAAAGTGTGTATGCGCTTTCTCCTGAATATATTCAGGAGAAAACGCATACGCCCTTTTTGGCCAAGTGCATCAATGTCGAAGTTGTGCCCCTCTTCCTGTGCTTTAAAGGCGATTCCAACGTACCTCTTGAAATCTGTTTCCTGCTATTCTGCCTCGCTTTCAATTCCGCCTCGTTGCCTTCCCTCAACAGATTTTTGGACGATAGTTGTCCTTTATTACTCGGCCAGTTTGTGAATTGCTGTGCCCCTGAGCTCCATTTTTCAACACTTTTTTTTGTGAGCTGACCGCAAGTCCAAAATTTTGGTTCAGGAAATATGCTGGTTCCCGGTGGGGGCCTGAGACTTTGGTTAATTCTTCTTCCTGCCGGGAAGTTAGAGTGATATGTGCCCGTCCAAATGCCTAACAGCTACTCTCTCATTGCTTCTCCCTCTTCCCTTTCATCCTCTGCCAAATTGGAAACCTGTGCGAACCAGGAGGTTAAAGGTGCTGTCTCTCCAAGTTGGGAGACTGATAGTAAAGAAGATGGAAAGTCAAACCGGAGCACCAGGAGAGGGACAATTCGTTGAGTTTTAGAAACCTTTCGTATTCACAGGGTGTCCGTTCTCTAGATTTCCCGTACATGTTATAACTGTAGTAATATTCCCTTCAACCTGGAGAGTTGGGACCCATGGAATGGGTGCCATGCATTATTGCTTTAAAGGGTCTGCATTTGCTAACTCAATCTCAACCTTCCTCTCAGTCCCAAGTGTCCAGCCTTATGCCACATCCAGCTGTCGTTGTAGATAGGGTCTTTCCAGGTTTCATCAGAGACCCTGAAGGATTTGTAAAGAATTTCCCAGTTTTTTTGTTTTGTTTTTGAAATTCCTTTTTATAGTGGGTTTGAGTTGATTCTCGCTGCCATGTTTATGCCAGTCTAGACACACTTGATTCCCTTACGGAGACATATCAATACATAGGTTTTAAGATTCTTACTAGTCAGATATATTCCTCTGCGGGAAATATGGGGTTTTGAGTCCCTTTCACTGAGGACGGTGTAGGTCTTGTCTATTCCATAGTTGGTTTTTGGAACGGTACCTGTGCTTATATCAAACTCTGGTTTTATGCATCACCCCACCTCTCCTTCCCCCTTAAGCAGGCATAAGAGTGTTTTCTAAATGTGAGACACTGTTCTCTTTCCTAACTCAGTTCAAGTGTAGCCATGTTTACAGGATCTTCATAAGTGATATCTTATGATAAGTTTCTTTTTCTGTGTGACTTATTTCACTTAGAATCATCGTACCTGAATCCACCCATTTTGCTGCTACTGGTCTTATGACATTGATTTCATGGCTGAGGGATATTCTATCGTACGTAAGTACCACAATTTTTTGAACCATTTTTATATTTCCTGGGATATTTAAGGTGTACCCAAGTTGAGGTCCTTGTAAGCAGTGCAGCCCTAAATTTTGGGGTGGCTCTGTGTTATTGATTTTCAGTTTTCCCAAGGTATATTCCCTAGACTGGAAGTGCCCTTGGCTCTGTAGCTCTGTTCTTTACTTGTTTTAGGGAACACAATGCACTCCTCCAGAGAGGCAGTTGGCAATTTACATCACGCCCATCAGCATAACAAGGCTCCCTGTTCTCCAGGGCCTGTCTTGCCTTTCTGGTTTTTACACATTTTGTGGATGTCCCGTTTGACCGGCGGGAAGTGATACTTCTTTGTATTGCAGATTTGTATTGCCCTTTGCTTGCTAGGTCAAAAAGGGCGTATGCGTTTTCTCCTGAATATATTCAGGAGAAAACGCATACGCCCTTTTTGGCCAAGTGCATCATTGTCGAAGTTGTGCCCCTCTTCCTGTGCTTTAAAGGCGATTCCAACGTACCTCTTGAAATCTGTTTCCTGCTATTCTGCCTCACTTTCAAGTCCGCCTCGTTGCCTTCCCTCAACAGATTTTTGGATGATAGTTGTCCTTTATTACTCGGCCAGTTTGTGAATTGCTGTGCCCCTGAGATCCATTTTAACTCGTTTTTGGTGAGGTGACCGCAAGTCCAAAATTTTGGTTCAGGACCTATACTGGTTCCCTGTGGGTGTCTGAGACTTTGGTTAATTCTTCTTCCTGCCGGGAAGTTAGAGTGTTATGTGCCCATCCAAATGTCTAACAGCTACTCTCTCATTGGTTCTCCCTCTTCCCTTTCATCCTCTGCCAAATTGGGAACCTGTGTGAACCAGGAGGTTAAAGGGGCTGTCTCTCCAAGTTGGGAGATTGATAGTAAAGCAGATGGAAAGTCAAACCGGAGCACCATGGGAGGGTCTATTCGTTGAGTTTTAGAAACCTTTCGTATTCACAGTGTGTCCGTTCTCTAGGTTTCCTGTACATGTTATAACTGTAGTAATATTCCCTTCAACCTGGAGAGTTGGGACCCATGGAATGGGTGCCATGCATTATTGCTTTAAAGGGTCTGCATTTCCTCACCCAATCTCACCAATCCTCTCAATCCCAAGTGTCCAGCCTTATGCCACATCCAGCTGTCGTTGTAGATAGGGTCATTCCAGCTTTCATCAGAGACCCTGAAGGAATTGTAAAGAATTTCCCAGTTTTTTTGTTTTGTTTTTGAAATTCCATTTTATAGTGTGTTTGAGCTGATTCTCGCTGCCATGTTTATGTCAGTCTAGACACACTTGATTCCCTTATGGAGAGATATCAATACATAGGTTTTAAGATTCTTACTAGTCAGATATATTCCTCTGTGGGAAATATGGGGTTTTGAGTCCCTTTCACTTAGGAAGGTGTAGGTCTTGCCTATTCCATAGTTGGTTTTTGGAACGGTACCTGTGCTTATATCAAACTCTGGTTTTATGCATCACCCCACCTCTCCTTCCCCCTTAAGCAGGTATAAGAGTGTTTTCTAAATGTGAGACACTGTTCTCTTTCCTAACTCAGTTCAAGTGTAGCCATGTTTACAGGATCTTCATAAGTGATATCTTATGATAAGTTTCTTTTTCTGTGTGACTTATTTCACTTAGAATCATCGTACCTGAATCCACCCATTTTGCTGCTACTGGTCTTATGACATTGATTTCATGGCTGAGGGATATTCCATCGTACGTAAGTACCACAATATTTTGAACCATGTTTATATTTTCTGGGATACTTAAGGTGTATCTAAGTTGAGGTCCTTGTAGGCAGCGCAGCCCTAAATTTTTGGGTGGCTCTGTCTTATTGATTTTCAGTTTTCCCAAGGTATATTCCCTAGACTGGTAGTGCCCTTGGCTCTGTAGCTCTGTTCTTTACTTGTTTTAGGGAACACAATGCACTCCTCCAGAGAGGCAGTTGGCAAATTACATCCCGCCCATCAGCATAACAAGGCTCCCTGTTCTCCAGGGCCTGTCTTGCCTTTCTGGTTCTTACACATTTTGTAGATGTCCCTTTTGACCGGTGGGAAGTGATACTTCTTTGTAGTGCAGATTTGCATTGCCCGCTTGCTTGCTTGGCCAAAAAGGGCGTATGCGTTTTCTCCTGAATATATTCAGGAGAAAACGCATAATCCCTTTTTGGCCAAGTGCATCATTGTCGAAGATGTGCCCCTCATCCTGTGCTTTAAAGGCGATTCCAACGTACCTCTTGAAATCTGTTTCCTGCTATTCTGCCTCGCTTTCAAGTCCGCCTCGTTGCCTTCCCTCAACAGATTTTGGGACGATAGGTGTCCTTTATTACTCGGCCAGTTTGTGAATTGCTGTGCCCCTGAGTTCCATTTTTCAACTCGTTTTTGGTGAGCTGACCGCAAGTCCAAAATTTTGGTTCAGGACCTATACTGGTTCCCGGTGGGTGGCTGAGACTTTGGTTAATTCTTCTTCCTGCCGGGAAATTACAGTGATATGTGCCCGTCCAAATGCCTAACAGCTACTCTCTCATTGGTTCTCCCTCTTCCCTTTCATCCTCTGCCAAATTGGCAACCTGTGCGTACCAAGAGGTTAAAGGGGCTGTCTCTCCAGTTGGGAGGTTGATAGTAAAGCAGATGGAAAGTCAAACCGGAGCACCAGGAGAGGGACTATTCTTTGAGTTTTAGAAACCTTTCGTATTCACAGTGTGTCCGTTCTCTATGTTTCCCGCACATGTTATAGCTGTAGTAATATTCCCTTCAACCTGGAGAGTTCGGATCCATGGAATGTGTGCCATGCATTATTGCTTTAAAGGGTCTGCATTTGCTCACCCAATCTCACCAATCGTCTCAGTCCCAAGTGTCCCTCCTTATGCCACATCCAGCTGTCGTTGTAGATAGGGTCATTCCAGCTTTCATCAGAGACCCTGAAGGAATTGTAAAGAATTTCCCAGTTTTTTTGTTTTGTTTTTGAAATTCCTTTTTATAGTGGGTTTGAGCTGATTCTCGCTGCCATGTTTATGCCAGTCTAGACACACTTGATTCCCTTACGGAGACATATCAATACATAGGTTTTAAGATTCTTACTAGTCAGATATATTCCTCTGCGGGAAATATGGGGTTTTGAGTCCCTTTCACTGAGGAAGGTGTAGGTCTTGTCTATTCCATAGTAGCATTTTGGAACGGTACCTGTGCTTATATCAAACTCTGTTTTTATGCATCACCCCACCTCTCCTTCCCCCTTAAGCAGGCATTAGAGTGTTTTCTAAATGTGAGACACTGTTCTCTGTCCTAACTCAGTTCAAGTGTAGCCATGTTTACAGGATCTTCATAAGTGATATCTTATAATAAGTTTCTTTTTCCCTGTGACTTATTTCACTTAGAATCATCGTACCTGAATCCACCCATTTTGCTGCTACTGGTCTTATGACATTGATTTCATGGCTGAGGGATATTCCATCGTACGTAAGTACCACAATTTTTTGAACCATTTTTATATTTCCTGGGATATTTAAGGTGTACCCAAGTTGAGGTCCTTGTAAGCAGTGCAGCCCTAAATTTTGGGGTTGCTCTGTCTTATTGTTTTCAGTTTTCCCAAGGTATATTCCCTAGACTGGTAGTGCCCTTGGCTCTGTAGCTCTGTTGTTTACTTGTTTTAGGGAACACAATGCACTCCTCCAGAGAGGCAGTTGGCAGTTTATATCCCGCCCATCAGCATAACAAGGCTCCCTGTTCTCCACGGCCTGTCTTGCCTTTCTGGTTTTTACACATTTTGTGGATGTCCCTTTTGACCGGTGGGAAGTGATACTTCTTTGTAGTGCAGATTTGCATTGCCCGCTTGCTTGCTTGGCCAAAAAGGGCGTATGCGTTTTCTCCTGAATATATTCAGGAGAAAACGCATACGCCCTTTGTGGCCAAGTGCATCATTGTCGAAGTTTTGCCCCTGTTCCTGTGCTTTAAAGGTGATTCCAACGTACCTCTTGAAATCTGTTTCCTGCTATTCTGCCTCGCTTTCAAGTCCGCCTCGTTGACTTCCCTCAATAAATTTTTGGACGATAGTTGTCCTTTTTTACTTGGCCAGTTTGTGAATTGCTGTGCCCCTGAGCTCCATTTTTCAACTCGTTTTTGGTGAGCTGACCGCAAGTCCAAAATTTTGGTTCAGGACCTATACTGGTTCCCGGTGGGTGGCTGAGACTTTGGTTAATTCTTCTTCCTGCCGGGAAGTTAGAGTGATATGTGCCCGTCCAAATGCCTAACAGCTACTCTCTCATTGGTTCTCCCTCTTCCCTTTCATCCTCTGCCAAATTGGCAACCTGTGCGAACCAGGAGGTTAAAGGGGCTGTCTCTCCAAGTTGGGATGTTGATAGTAAAGCAGATGGAAAGTCAAACCGGAGCACCAGGAGAAGGACTATTCGTTGAGTTTTAGAAACCTTTCGTATTCACAGTGTGTCCGTTCTGTAGGTTTCCCGTACATGTTATAACTTTAGTAATATTCCCTTCAACCTGGAGAGTTGGGACCCATGTAATGGGTGCCATGCATTTTTGCTTTAAAGGGTCTTCATTTGCTCACCCAATCTCACCAATCCTCTCAGTCCCAAGTGTCCAACCTTATGCCACATCCAGCTGTCATTGTAGATAGGGTCATTCCAGGTTTCATCAGAGTCCCTGAAGGAATTTTAAAGAATTTCCCAGTTTTTTTGTTTTGTTTTTGTAATTCCTTTTTATAGTGGGTTTGAGGTGATTCTGGCTGCCATGTTTATGCCACTCTAGACACACTTGATTCCCTTACGGAGACATATCAATACATAGGTTCTAAGATTCTTACTAGTCAGATATATTCCTCTGCGGGAAATATGGGGTTTTGAGTCCCTTTCACTGAGGAAGGTGTAGGTCTTGTCTATTCCATAGTTGGTTTTTGGAACGGTACCTGTGCTTATATCAGACTCTGGTTTTATGCATCACCCCACCTCTCCTTCCCCCTTAAGCAGGCATAAGAGTGTTTTCTAAATGTGAGACACTGTTCTCTTTCCTAACTCAGTTCAAGTGTAGCCATGTTTACAGGTTCTTCATAAGTGATATCTTATGATAAGTTTCTTTTTCTGTGTGACTTATTTCACTTAGAACCATCGTACCTGAATCCACCCATTTTGCTGCTACTGGTCTTATGACATTGATTTCATGGCTGAGGGATATTCCATCATACGTAAGTACCACAATTTTTTGAACCATTTTTATATTTCCTGGGATATTTAAGGTGTACCCAAGTTGAGGTCCTTGTAAGCAGTGCAGCCATAAATTTTGGGGTGGCTCTGTCTTATTGATTTTCAGTTTTCCCAAGGTATATTCCCTAGACTGGAAGTGCCCTTGGCTCTGTGGCTCTGTTCTTTACTTGTTTTAGGGAACACAATGTACTCCTCCAGAGAGGCAGTTGGCAATTTACATCCCGCCCATCAGCATAACAAGGCTCCCTGTTCTCCAGGGCCTGTCTTGCCTTTCTGGTTTTTACACATTTTGTGGATGTCCCTTTTGCCCGGTGGGAAGTGATACTTCTTTGTAGTGCAGATTTGCATTGCCCGCTTGCTTGCTTGGCCAAAAAGGGCGTATGCGTTTTCTCCTGAATATATTCAGGTGAAAACGCATATACCCTTTGGGCCAAGTGCAACATTGTCGAAGTTGTGCCCCTCTTCCTGTCCTTTAAAGGCAATTCCAACGTACCTCTTGAAATCTGTTTCCTGCTATTCTGCCTCGCATTCAAGTCCGCCTCGTTGCCTTCCCTCAACAGATTTTTGGACGATAGTTGTCCTTTATTACTCGGCCAGTTTGTGAATTGCTGGGCCCCTGAGCTCCATTTTCAACTCGTTTTTGGTGAGCTGACTGCAAGTCCAAAATTTTGGTCCAGGACCTATACTGGTTCCCGGTGGGTGGCTGAGACTTTGTTTAATTCTTCTTCCTGCCGGAAAATTACAGTGATATGTGCCCGTCCAAATGCCTAACAGCTACTGTCTCATTGGTTCTCCCTCTTCCCTTTAATCCTCTGCCAATTTGGCAACCTGTGTGAACCAGGAGGTTAAAGGGGCTGTGTCTCCAAGTTGGGAGATTTATAGTAAAGCAGATGGAAAGTCGAACCGGAGAACCAGGAGAGGGACTATTCGTTGAGTTTTAGAAACCTTTCGTATTCACAGTGTGTCCGTTCTCTAGGTTTCCCGTACATGTTATAGCTGTAGTAATATTCCCTTCAACCTGGAGAGTTGGGACCCATGGAAAGGGTGACAGGCATTTGTGCTTTAAAGGGTCTGCATTTGCTCACCCAATCTCACCAATCGTCTCAGTCCCAAGTGTCCCTCCTTTTGCCACATCCAGCTGTCGTTGTAGATAGGGTCATTCTAGGTTGTATCAGAGACCCTGAAGGAATTGTAAAGAATTTCCCAGTTTTTTGGTTTGTTTTTGAAATTCCTTTGTATAGTGGGTTTGAGCTGATTCTTGCTGCCATGTTTATGCCAGTCTAGACACACTTGATTCCCTTACGGAGACATATCAATACATAGGTTTTAAGATTCTTACTAGTCACATATATTCCTCTGCGGGAAATATGGGGTTTTGAGTCCCATTCACTGAGGAAGGTGTAGGTCTTGTCTATTCCATAGTTGGTTTTTGGAACGGTACCTGAGCTTATATCAAACTCTGGTTTTATGCATCACCCCACCTCTCCTTCCCCCTTAAGCAGGCATAAGAGTGTTTTCTAAATGTGAGACACTGTTCTCTTTCCTAACTCAGTTCAAGTGTAGCCATGTTTACAGGATCTTCATAAGTGATATCTTATGATAAGTTTCTTTTTCTGTGTGACTTATTTCACTTAGAATCATCGTACCTGAATCCACCCATTTTGCTGCTACTGGTCTTATGACATTGATTTCATGGCTGAGGGATATTCCATCGTACGTAAGTACCACAATTTTTTGAACCATTTTTATATTTCCTAGGATATTTAATGTGTACCCAAGTTGAGGTCCTTGTAAGCAGTGCAGCCCTAAATTTTGGGGTGGCTCTGTCTTATTGATTTTCAGTTTTCCCAAGGTATATTCCCTAGACTGGAAGTGCCCTTGGCTCTGTAGCTCTGTTCTTTACTTGTTTTAGGGAACACAATTCACTCCACCAGAGAGGCAGTTGGCCATTCACATCCCGCCCATCAGCATAACAAGGCTCCCTGTTCTCCAGGGCCTGTCTTGCCTTTCTGGTTTTTACACATTTTGTGGATGTCCCTTTTGACCGGTGGGAAGTGATACTTCTTTGTAGTGCAGACTTGCATTGCCCGCTTGCTTGCTTGGCCAAAAAGGGCGTATGCGTTTTCTCCTGAATATATTCAGGAGAAAATGCATACGCCGTTTTTGGCCAATGCATCATTGTCGAAGTTGTGCCCCTCTTCCTGTGCTTTAAAGGCAATTCCAACGTACCTCTTGAAATCTGTTTCCTGCTATTCTGCCTCGCTTTCAAGTACGCCTCGTTGACTTCCCTCAACAGATTTTTGGACGATAGTTGTCCTTTATTACTCGGCCAGTTTGTGAATTGCTGTGCCCCTGAGCTCCATTTTTCAACACGTTTTTGGTGAGCTGACCGCAAGTCCAAAATTTTGGTTCAGGACCTATACTGGTAACCGGTGGGTGGCTGAGACTTTGGTTAATTCTTCTTCCTGCCGGGAAGTTAGAGTGATATGTGCCTATCCAATTGCCTAACAGCTACTCTCTCATTGGTTCTCCCTCTTCCCTCTCATCCTCTGCCAAATTGGCAACCTGTGGGAATGAGGAGGTTAAAGTGGCTGTGTCTCCAAGTTGGGAGATTGATAGTAAAGCAGATGGAAATTCAAACCGGAGCACCAGGAGAGGGACAATTCGTTGAGTTTTAGAATCCTTTCGTATTCACAGTGTGTCTGTTCTCTAGGTTTCCCGTACATGTTATAGCTGTAGTAATATTCCCTTCAACCTGGAGAGTTCGGACCCATGGAATGGGTGCCAGGCATTTGTGCTTTAAAGGGTCTGCATTTGCTCACCCAATCTCACCAATCGTCTCAGTCCCAAGTGTCCCTCCCTATGCCACATCCAGCTGTCGTTGTAGATAGGGTCATTCCAGGTTGCATCAGAGACCCTGAAGGAATTGTAAAGAATTTCCCAGTTTTTGCTTTTGTTTTTGAAATTCCTTTTTATAGTGGGTTTGAGCTGATTCTCGCTGCCATGTTTATGCCAGTCTAGACACACTTGATTCCCTTATGGAGACATATCAATACATAGGTTTTAAGATTCTTACTAGTCAGATATATTCCTCTGCGGGAAATATGGTGTTTTGAGTCCCTTTCACTGAGGAAGGTATAGGTCTTGTCTATTCCATAGTTGGTTTTTGGAACGGTACCTGTGCTTATATCAAACTCTTCTTTTATGCATCACCCCACCTCTCCTTCCCCCTTAAGCAGGCATAAGAGTGTTTTCTAAATGTGAGACACTGTTCTTTTTCCTAACTCAGTTTAAGTGTAGCCATGTTTACAGGATCTTCATAAGTGATATCTTATGAAAAGTTTCATTTTCTGTGTGACTTATTTCACTTAGAATCATCGTACCTGAAACCACCCATTTTGCTGCTACTGGTCTTATGACATTGATTTCATGGCTGAGGGATATTCCATCGTACGTAAGTACCACAATATTTTGAACCATGTTTATATTTTCTGGGATACTTAAGGTGTACCCAATTTGAGGTTCTTGTAAGCAGTTCAGCCCTAAATTTTGGGGTGGCTCTGTCTTATTGATTTTCAGTTTTCCCAAGGTATATTCCCTAGACTGGAAGTGCCCTTGGCTTTGTAGCTCTGTTCTTTACTTGTTTTAGGGAACACAATGTACTCCTCCAGAGAGGCAGTTGGCAATTTGCATCCTGCCCATCAGCATAACAAGGCTCCCTGTTCTCCAGGGCCTGTCTTGCCTTTTTGGTTTTTACACATTTTGTGGATGTCCATTTTGACCGGTGTGAAGTGATACATCTTTGTAGTGCAGATTTGCATTGCCCGCTTGCTTGCTAGGTCAAAAAGGGCATATGCGTTTTCTCCTGAATATATTCAGGAGAAAACGCATACGCCCTTTTTGGCCAAGTGCATCATTGTCGAAGTTGTGCCCCTCTTCCTGTGCTTTAAAGGCGATTCCAACGTACCTCTTGAAATCTGTTTCCTGCTATTCTGTCTCACTTTCAAGTCCGCCTCGTTGCCTTCCCTCAACAGATTTTTGGACGATAGTTGTCCTTTATTACTCGGCCAGTTTGTGAATTGCTGTGCCCCTGAGCTCCATTTTTAACTCGTTTTTGGTGAGGTGACCGCAAGTCCAAAATTTTGGTTCAGGACCTATACTGGTTCCCTGTGGGTGTCTGAGACTTTGGTTAATTCTTCTTCCTGCCGGGAAGTTAGAGTGATATGTGCCCATCCAAATGTCTAACAGCTACACTCTCATTGGTTCTCCCTCTTCCCTTTCATCCTCTGCCAAATTGGAAACCTGTGTGAACCAGGAGGTTAAAGGGGCTGTCTCTCCAAGTTGGGAGATTGATAGTAAAGCAGATGGAAAGTCAAACCGGAGCACCAGGGGAGGGTCTATTCGTTGAGTTTTAGAAACCTTTCGTATTCACAGTGTGTCCGTTCTCTAGGTTTCCTGTACATGTTATAACTGTAGTAATATTCCCTTCAACCTGGAGAGTTGGGACCCATGGAATGGGTGCCATGCATTATTGCTTTAAAGGGTCTGCATTTCCTCTCCCAATCTCACCAATCCTCTCAGTCCCAAGTGTCCAGCCTTATGCCACATCCAGCTGTCGTTGTAGATAGGGTCATTCCAGCTTTCATCAGAGACCCTGAAGGAATTGTAAAGAATTTCCCAGTTTTTTTGTTTTGTTTTTGAAATTCCATTTTATAGTGTGTTTGAGCTGATTCTCGCTGCCATGTTTATGTCAGTCTAGACACACTTGATTCCCTTACGGAGACATATCAATACATAGGTTTTAAGATTCTTACTAGTCAGATATATTCCTCTGTGGGAAATATGGGGTTTTGAGTCCCTTTCACTTAGGAAGGTGTAGGTCTTGCCTATTCCATAGTTGGTTTTTGGAACGGTACCTGTGCTTATATCAAACTCTGGTTTTATGCATCACCCCACCTCTCCTTCCCCCTTAAGCAGGTATAAGAGTGTTTTCTAAATGTGAGACACTGTTCTCCTTCCTATCTCAGTTCAAGTGTAGCCATGTTTACAGGATCTTCATAAGTGATATCTTATGATAAGTTTCTTTTTCTGTGTGACTTATTTCACTTAGAATCATCGTACCTGAATCCCCCCATTTTGCTGCTACTGGTCTTATGACATTGATTTCATGGCTGAGGGATATTCCATCGTACGTAAGTACCACAATATTTTGAACCATGTTTATATTTTCTGGGATACTTAAGGTGTATCCAAGTTGAGGTCCTTGTATGCAGTGCAGCCCTAAATTTTTGGGTGGCTCTGTCTTATTGATTTTCAGTTTTCCCAAGGTATATTCCCTAGACTGGAAGTGCCCTTGGCTCTGTAGCTCTGTTCTTTACTTGTTTTAGGGAACACAATGCACTCCTCCAGAGAGGCAGTTGGCAAATTACATCCCGCCCATCAGCATAACAAGGCTCCCTGTTCTCCAGGGCCTGTCTTGCCTTTCTGGTTCTTACACATTTTGTAGATGTCCCTTTTGACCGGTGGGAAGTGATACTTCTTTGTAGTGCAGATTTGCATTGCCCGCTTGCTTGCTTGGCCAAAAAGGGCGTATGCGTTTTCTCCTGAATATATTCAGGAGAAAACGCATAATCCCTTTTTGGCCAAGTGCATCATTGTCGAAGTTGTGCCCCTCTTCCTGTGCTTTAAAGGCGATTCCAACGTACCTCTTGAAATCTGTTTCCTGCTATTCTGCCTCGCTTTCAAGTCCGACACGTTGCCTTCCCTCAACAGATTTTGAGACGATAGTTGTCCTTTATTACTCGGCCAGTTTGTGAATTGCTGTGCCCCTGAGCTCCATTTTTCAACTCGTTTTTGGTGAGCTGACCGCAAGTCCAACATTTTGGTTCAGGACCTATACTGGTTCCCGGTGGGTGGCTGAGACTTTGGTTAATTCTTCTTCCGGCCGGGAAATTACAGTGATATGTGCCCGTCCAAATGCCTAACAGCTACTCTCTCATTGGTTCTCCCTCTCCCTTTCATCCTCTGCCAAATTGGCAACCTGTGCGAACTAAGAGGTTAAAGGGGCTGTCTCTCCAAGTTGGGAGGTTGATAGTAAAGCAGATGAAAAGTCAAACCGGAGCACCAGGAGAGGGAATATTCGTTGAGTTTTAGAAACCTTTTGTATTCACAGTGTGTCCGTTCTCTAGGTTTCCCGCACATGTTATAGCTGTAGTAATATTCCCTTCAACCTGGAGAGTTCGGACCCATGGAATGGGTGCCATGCATTATTGCTTTAAAGGGTCTGCATTTGCTCACCCAATCTCACCAATCATCTCAGTCCCAAGTGTCCCTCCTTATGCCACATCCAGCTGTAGTTGTAGATAGGGTCATTCCAGCTTTCATCAGAGACCCTGAAGGAATTGTAAAGAATTTCCCAGTTTTTTTGTTTTGTTTTTAAAATTCCTTTTTATAGTGTGTTTGAGCTGATTCTCGCTGCCATGTTTATGCCAGTCTAGACACACTTGATTCCCTTACGGAGACATATCAATAAATAGGTTTTAAGATTCTTACTAGTCAGATATTTTCCTCTGCGGGAAATATGGGGTTTTGAGTCCCTTTCACTGAGGACGGTGTAGGTCTTGTCTATTCCATAGTTGGTTTTTGGAACGGTACCTGTGCTTATATCAAACTCTGGTTTTATGCATCACCCCACCTCTCCTTCCCCCTTAAGCAGGCATAAGAGTGTTTTCTAAATGTGAGACACTGTTCTCTTTCCTAACTCAGTTCAAGTGTGGCGATGTTTACAGGATCTTCATAAGTGATATCTTATGATAAGTTTCTTTTTCTCTGTGACTTATTTCACTTAGAATCATCGTACCTGAATCCACCCATTTTGCTGCTACTGGTCTTATGACATTGATTTCATGGCTGAGGGATATTCCATCGTACGTAAGTACCACAATTTTTTGAACCATTTTTATATTTCCTGGGATATTTAAGGTGTACCCAAGTTGAGGTCCTTGAAAGCAGTGCAGCCCTAAATTTTGGGGTGGCTCTGTCTTATTGATTTTCAGTTTTCCCAAGGTGTATTCCCTAGACTGGAAGTGCCCTTGGCTCTGTAGCTCTGTTCTTTACTTGTTTTAGGGAACACAATGTACTCCTCTAGAGAGGCAGTTGGCAATTTACATCCCGCCCATCAGCATAACAAGGCTCCCTGTTCTCCAGGGCCTGTCTTGCCTTTCTAGTTTTTACACATTTTGTGGATGTCCCTTTTGAACGGTGGGAAGTGATACTTCTTTGTAGTGCAGATTTGCATTGCCCGCTTGCTTGCTTGGCCAAAAAGGGCGTATGCGTTTTCTCCTGAATATATTCAGGAGAAAACGCATACACCGTTTTTGGCCCAGTGCATCATTGTCTTAGTTGTGCCCCTCTTCCTGTGCTTAAAAGGCGATTCCAACGTACCTCTTGAAATCTGTTTCCTGCTATTCTGCCTCGCTTTCAAGTCCGCCTCGTTGCCTTCTCTCAACAGATTTTTGGACGATAGTTGTCCTTTATTACTCGGGCAGTTTGTGAATTGCTGTGCCCCTGAGCTCCATTTTTCAATTCGTTTTTGGTGAGCTGACCGCAAGTCCAAAATTTTGGTTCAGGACATATGCTGGTTCCCGGTGCAGGGCTGAGACTTTGGTTAATTCTTCTTCCTGCCGGGAAGTTAGAGTGATATGTGCCCGTCCAAATGCCTAACAGCTACTCTCTCATTGGTTCTCCCTCTTCCCTTTCATCCTCTGCCAAATTGGAAGCCTGTGCGAACCAGGAGGTTAAAGGGGCTGTCTCTCCAAGTTGGGAGGTTGATAGTAAAGCAGATGGAAAGTCAAACCGGAGCACCAGGAGAGGAACTATTCGTTGAGTTTTAGAAACCTTTCGTATTCACAGTGTGTCCGTTCTCTAGTTTTCCCGTTCATGTTATAGCTGTAGTAATATTCCCTTCAACCTGGAGAGTTCTGACCCATGAAATGGGTGCCATCCATTATTGCTTTAAAGGGTCTGCATTTGCTCACCCAATCTCACAAATCGTCTCAGTCTCAAGTGTCCCTCCTTATGCCACATCCAGCTGTCGTTGTAGATAGGGTCATTCCAGGTTTCATCAGAGTCCCTGAAGGAATTGTAAAGAATTTCCCAATTTTTTTTATTTTGTTTTTGAAATTCCTTTTTATAGTGGGTTTGAGCTGATTCTCGCTGCCATGTTTATGCCAGTCTAGACACACTTGATTCCCTTACGGAGACATATCAATACATAGGTTTTAAGATTCTTACTAGTCAGATATATTCCTCTGCGGGAAATATGGGGTTTTAAGTCCCTTTCACTGAGGAAGGTGTAGGTCTTGTCTAATCCATAGTTGGTTTTTGGAACCCTACCTGTGCTTATATCAAACTCTGGTTTTATGCATCACCCCACCTCTCCTTCCCCCTTAAGCAGGCATAAGATTGTTTTCTAAATGTGAGACACTATTCTCTTTCCTAACTCAGTTCAAGTGTAGCCATGTTTACAGGATCTTCATAAGTGATATCTTATGATAAGTTTCTTTTTCTGTGTGACTTATTTCACTTAGAATCATCGTACATGAATCCACCCATTTTGCTGCTACTGGTCTTATGACATTGATTTCATGGCTGAGGGATATTCCATCGTTCGTAAGTACCTCAATATTTTGAACCATTTTTATATTTCCTGGGATATTTAAGGTGTACCCAAGTTGATGTCCTTGTAAGCAGTGCAGCCCTAAATTTTGGGGCGGCTCTGTCTTACTGATTTTCAGTTTTCCCAAGGTATATTCCCTAGACTGGTAGTGCCCTTGGCTCTGTAGCTCTGTTCTTTACTTGTTTTAGGGACCACAATGTACTCCTCCAGAGAGACAGTTGGCAACTTACATCCCACCCATCAGCATAACAAGGCTCCCTGTTCTCCAGGGCCTGTCTTGCCTTTCTGGTTTTTACACATTTTGTGGATGTCCCTTTTGACCGGTGGGAAGTGATACTTCTTTGTAGTGCAGATTTGCATTGCCCGCTTGCTTGCTTGGCCAAAAAGGGCGTATGCGTTTTCTCCTGAATATATTCAGGAGAAAACACATACACCCTTTGGGCCAAGTGCAACATTGTCGAAGTTGTGCCCCTCTTCCTGTCCTTTAAAGGCGATTCCAATGTACCTCTTGAAATCTGTTTCCTGCTATTCTGCCTCGCATTGAAGTCTGCCTCGTTGCCTTCCCTCAACAGATTTTTGGACGATAGTTGTCCTTTATTACTCGGCCAGTTTGTGAATTGCTGGGCCCCTGAGCTCCATTTTTCAACTCGTTTTTGGTGAGCTGACCGCAAGTCCAAAATTTTGGTCCAGGACCTATACTGGTTCCCGGTGGGTGGCTGAGACTTTGGTTAATTCTTCTTCCTGCCGGGAAATTACAGTGATATGTGCCCGTCCAAATGCCTAACAGCTACTCTCTCATTGGTTCTCCCTCTTCCCTTTAATCTTCTGCCAAATTGGCAACCTGTGTGAACCAGGAGGTTAAAGGGGCTGTGTCTCCAAGTTGGGATATTTATAGTAAAGCAGATGGAAAGTCGAACCGGAGCACCAGGAGAGGGACTATTCGTTGAGTTTTAGAAACCTTTCGTATTCACAGTGTGTCCGTTCTCTAGGTTTCCTGTACATGTTATAGCTGTAGTAATACTCCCTTCAACCTGGAGAGTTGGGACCCATGGAAAGGGTGACAGGCATTTGTGCTTCAAAGGGTCTGCATTTGCTCACCCAATCTCAACAATCGTCTCAGTTCCAAGTGACCAGCCTTATGCCACATCCAGCTCTCATTGTAGATAGGGTCATTCCAGGTTTCATCAGAGACCCTGAAGGAATTGTAAAGAATTTCCCAGTTTTTTTGTTTTGTTTTTGAAATTCCTTTTTATAGTGGGTTTGAGCTGATTCTCGATGCCATGTTTATGCCTGTCTAGACACACTTGATTCCCTTACGGAGACATATCAATACATAGGTTTTAAGATTCATACTACTCAGATATATTCCTCTGCGGGAAATATGTGGTTTTGAGTCCCTTTCACTGAGGAAGGTGTAGGTCTTGTCTATTCCATAGTTGGTTTTTGGAACGGTACCTGTGCTTATATCAAACTCTGGTTTTATGCATCACCCCACCTCTCCTTCCCCCTTAAGCAGGCATAAGAGTGTTTTCTAAATGTGAGACACTGTTCTCTTTCCTAACTCAGTTCAAGTGTAGCCATGTTTACAGGATCTTCATAAGTGATATCTTATGATAAGTTTCTTTTTCTGTGTTACTTATTTCACCTAGAATCATCGTACCTGAATCCACCCATTTTGCTGCTACTTGTCTTATGACATTGATTTCATGGCTGAGGGATATTCCATCGTACGTAAGTACCACAATTTTTTGAACCATTTTTATATTACCTGGGATATTTAATGTGTACCCAAGTTGAGGTCCTTGTAAGCAGTGCAGCCCTAAATTTTGGTGTGGCTCTGTCTTATTGATTTTCAGTTTTCCCAAGGTATATTCCCTAGACTGGAAGTGCCCTTGGCTCTGTAGCTCTGTTCTTTACTTGTTTTAGGGAACACAATTCACTCCACCAGAGAGGCAGTTGGCCATTCACATCCCGCCCATCAGCATAACAAGGCTCCCTGTTCTCCAGGGCCTGTCTTGCCTTTCTGGTTTTTCCACATTTTGTGGATGTGCCTTTTGACCGGTGGGAAGTTATACTTCTTTGTAGTGCAGACTTGCATTGCCCGCTTGCTTGCTTGGCCAAAAAGGGCGTATGCGTTTTCTCCTGAATATATTCAGGAGAAAACGCATACGCCCTTTTTGGCCAAGTGCATTTATGTCGAAGTTGTGCCCCTCTTCCTGTGCTTTAAAGGCAATTCCAACGTACCTCTTGAAATCTGTTTCCTGCTATTCTGCCTCGCTTTCAAGTCCGCCTCGTTGCCTTCCCTCAACAGATTTTTGGACGATAGTTGTCCTTTATTACTCGGCCAGTTTGTGAATTGCTGTGCCCCTGAGCTCCATTTTTCAACACGTTTTTGGTGAGCTGACCGCAAGTCCAAAATTTTGGTTCAGGACCTATACTGGTAACCGGTGGGTGGCTGAGACTTTGGTTAATTCTTCTTCCTCCCGGGAAGTTAGAGTGATATGTGCCCATCCAAATGCCTAACAGCTACTCTCTCATTGGTTCTCCCTCTTCCCTCTCATCCTCTGCCAAATTGGCAACCTGTGTGAATGAGGAGGTTAAAGTGGCTGTGTCTCCAAGTTGGGAGATTGATAGTAAAGCAGATGGAAAGTCAAACCGGAGCACCAGGAGAGGGACAATTCGTTGAGTTTTAGAATCCTTTCGTATTCACTGTGTTTCCGTTCTCTAGGTTTCCCGTACATGTTATAGCTGCAGTAATATTCCCTTCAACCTGGAGAGTTGGGACCCATGGAATGGGTGCCAGGCATTTGAGCTTTAAAGGGTCTGCATTTGCTCACCCAATCTCACCAATCGTCTCAGTCCCAAGTGTCCCTCCTTATGCCACATCCAGCTGTCGATGTAGATAGGGTCATTCCAGGTTGCATCAGAGACCCTGAAGGAATTGCAAAGAATTTCCCAGTTTTTTCTTTTGTTTTTAAAATTCCTTTTTATAGTGGGTTTGAGCTGATTCTCGCTGCCATGTTTATGCCAGTCTAGACACACTTGATTCCCTTATGGAGACATATCAATACATAGGTTTTAAGATTCTTACTAGTCAGATATATTCCTCTGCGGGAAATATGGTGTTTTGAGTCCCTTTCACTGAGAAAGGTGTAGGTCTTGTCTATTCCATAGTTGGTTTTTGGAACGGTACCTGTGCTTATATCAAACTCTTCTTTTATGCATCACCCCACCTCTCCTTCCCCCTTAAGCAGGCATAAGAGTGTTTTCTAAATGTGAGACACTGTTCTCTTTCCTAACTCAGTTCAAGTGCAGCCATGTTTACAGGATCTTCATAAGTGATATCTTATGATAAGTTTCTTTTACTGTGTGACTTATTTCACTTAGAATCATCGTACCTGAAATCACCCATTTTGCTGCTACTGGTCTTATGACATTGATTTCATGGCTGAGGGATATTCCATCGTACGTAAGTACCCCAATATTTTGAACCATGTTTATATTTTCTGGGATACTTAAGGTGTACCCAAGTTGAGGTTCTTGTAAGCAGTTCAGCCCTAAATTTTGGGGTGGCTCTGTCTTATTGATTTTCAGTTTTCCCAAGGAATATTCCCTAGACTGGAAGTGCCCTTGGCTCTGTAGCTCTGTTCTTTACTTGTTTTAGGGAACACAATGTACTCCTCCAGAGAGGTAGTTGGCAATTTACATCCCGCCCATCAGCATAACAAGGCTCCCTGTTCTCCAGGGCCTGTCTTGCCTTTTTGGTTTTTACACATTTTGTGGATGTCCATTTTGACCGGTGGGAAGTGATACTTCTTTGTAGTGCAGATTTGCATTGCCCGCTTGCTTGCTTGGCCAAAAAGTGTGTATGCGCTTTCTCCTGAATATATTCAGGAGAAAACGCATACGCCCTTTTTGGCCAAGTGCATCAATGTCGAAGTTGTGCCCCTCTTCCTGTGCTTTAAAGGCGATTCCAACGTACCTCTTGAAATCTGTTTCCTGCTATTCTGCCTCGCTTTCAATTCCGCCTCGTTGCCTTCCCTCAACAGATTTTTGGACGATAGTTGTCCTTTATTACTCGGCCAGTTTGTGAATTGCTGTGCCCCTGAGCTCCATTTTTCAACACTTTTTTTTGTGAGCTGACCGCAAGTCCAAAATTTTGGTTCAGGAAATATGCTGGTTCCCGGTGGGGGCCTGAGACTTTGGTTAATTCTTCTTCCTGCCGGGAAGTTAGAGTGATATGTGCCCGTCCAAATGCCTAACAGCTACTCTCTCATTGCTTCTCCCTCTTCCCTTTCATCCTCTGCCAAATTGGAAACCTGTGCGAACCAGGAGGTTAAAGGTGCTGTCTCTCCAAGTTGGGAGACTGATAGTAAAGAAGATGGAAAGTCAAACCGGAGCACCAGGAGAGGGACAATTCGTTGAGTTTTAGAAACCTTTCGTATTCACAGGGTGTCCGTTCTCTAGATTTCCCGTACATGTTATAACTGTAGTAATATTCCCTTCAACCTGGAGAGTTGGGACCCATGGAATGGGTGCCATGCATTATTGCTTTAAAGGGTCTGCATTTGCTAACTCAATCTCAACCTTCCTCTCAGTCCCAAGTGTCCAGCCTTATGCCACATCCAGCTGTCGTTGTAGATAGGGTCTTTCCAGGTTTCATCAGAGACCCTGAAGGATTTGTAAAGAATTTCCCAGTTTTTTTGTTTTGTTTTTGAAATTCCTTTTTATAGTGGGTTTGAGTTGATTCTCGCTGCCATGTTTATGCCAGTCTAGACACACTTGATTCCCTTACGGAGACATATCAATACATAGGTTTTAAGATTCTTACTAGTCAGATATATTCCTCTGCGGGAAATATGGGGTTTTGAGTCCCTTTCACTGAGGACGGTGTAGGTCTTGTCTATTCCATAGTTGGTTTTTGGAACGGTACCTGTGCTTATATCAAACTCTGGTTTTATGCATCACCCCACCTCTCCTTCCCCCTTAAGCAGGCATAAGAGTGTTTTCTAAATGTGAGACACTGTTCTCTTTCCTAACTCAGTTCAAGTGTAGCCATGTTTACAGGATCTTCATAAGTGATATCTTATGATAAGTTTCTTTTTCTGTGTGACTTATTTCACTTAGAATCATCGTACCTGAATCCACCCATTTTGCTGCTACTGGTCTTATGACATTGATTTCATGGCTGAGGGATATTCTATCGTACGTAAGTACCACAATTTTTTGAACCATTTTTATATTTCCTGGGATATTTAAGGTGTACCCAAGTTGAGGTCCTTGTAAGCAGTGCAGCCCTAAATTTTGGGGTGGCTCTGTGTTATTGATTTTCAGTTTTCCCAAGGTATATTCCCTAGACTGGAAGTGCCCTTGGCTCTGTAGCTCTGTTCTTTACTTGTTTTAGGGAACACAATGCACTCCTCCAGAGAGGCAGTTGGCAATTTACATCACGCCCATCAGCATAACAAGGCTCCCTGTTCTCCAGGGCCTGTCTTGCCTTTCTGGTTTTTACACATTTTGTGGATGTCCCGTTTGACCGGCGGGAAGTGATACTTCTTTGTATTGCAGATTTGTATTGCCCTTTGCTTGCTAGGTCAAAAAGGGCGTATGCGTTTTCTCCTGAATATATTCAGGAGAAAACGCATACGCCCTTTTTGGCCAAGTGCATCATTGTCGAAGTTGTGCCCCTCTTCCTGTGCTTTAAAGGCGATTCCAACGTACCTCTTGAAATCTGTTTCCTGCTATTCTGCCTCACTTTCAAGTCCGCCTCGTTGCCTTCCCTCAACAGATTTTTGGATGATAGTTGTCCTTTATTACTCGGCCAGTTTGTGAATTGCTGTGCCCCTGAGATCCATTTTAACTCGTTTTTGGTGAGGTGACCGCAAGTCCAAAATTTTGGTTCAGGACCTATACTGGTTCCCTGTGGGTGTCTGAGACTTTGGTTAATTCTTCTTCCTGCCGGGAAGTTAGAGTGTTATGTGCCCATCCAAATGTCTAACAGCTACTCTCTCATTGGTTCTCCCTCTTCCCTTTCATCCTCTGCCAAATTGGGAACCTGTGTGAACCAGGAGGTTAAAGGGGCTGTCTCTCCAAGTTGGGAGATTGATAGTAAAGCAGATGGAAAGTCAAACCGGAGCACCATGGGAGGGTCTATTCGTTGAGTTTTAGAAACCTTTCGTATTCACAGTGTGTCCGTTCTCTAGGTTTCCTGTACATGTTATAACTGTAGTAATATTCCCTTCAACCTGGAGAGTTGGGACCCATGGAATGGGTGCCATGCATTATTGCTTTAAAGGGTCTGCATTTCCTCACCCAATCTCACCAATCCTCTCAATCCCAAGTGTCCAGCCTTATGCCACATCCAGCTGTCGTTGTAGATAGGGTCATTCCAGCTTTCATCAGAGACCCTGAAGGAATTGTAAAGAATTTCCCAGTTTTTTTGTTTTGTTTTTGAAATTCCATTTTATAGTGTGTTTGAGCTGATTCTCGCTGCCATGTTTATGTCAGTCTAGACACACTTGATTCCCTTATGGAGAGATATCAATACATAGGTTTTAAGATTCTTACTAGTCAGATATATTCCTCTGTGGGAAATATGGGGTTTTGAGTCCCTTTCACTTAGGAAGGTGTAGGTCTTGCCTATTCCATAGTTGGTTTTTGGAACGGTACCTGTGCTTATATCAAACTCTGGTTTTATGCATCACCCCACCTCTCCTTCCCCCTTAAGCAGGTATAAGAGTGTTTTCTAAATGTGAGACACTGTTCTCTTTCCTAACTCAGTTCAAGTGTAGCCATGTTTACAGGATCTTCATAAGTGATATCTTATGATAAGTTTCTTTTTCTGTGTGACTTATTTCACTTAGAATCATCGTACCTGAATCCACCCATTTTGCTGCTACTGGTCTTATGACATTGATTTCATGGCTGAGGGATATTCCATCGTACGTAAGTACCACAATATTTTGAACCATGTTTATATTTTCTGGGATACTTAAGGTGTATCTAAGTTGAGGTCCTTGTAGGCAGCGCAGCCCTAAATTTTTGGGTGGCTCTGTCTTATTGATTTTCAGTTTTCCCAAGGTATATTCCCTAGACTGGTAGTGCCCTTGGCTCTGTAGCTCTGTTCTTTACTTGTTTTAGGGAACACAATGCACTCCTCCAGAGAGGCAGTTGGCAAATTACATCCCGCCCATCAGCATAACAAGGCTCCCTGTTCTCCAGGGCCTGTCTTGCCTTTCTGGTTCTTACACATTTTGTAGATGTCCCTTTTGACCGGTGGGAAGTGATACTTCTTTGTAGTGCAGATTTGCATTGCCCGCTTGCTTGCTTGGCCAAAAAGGGCGTATGCGTTTTCTCCTGAATATATTCAGGAGAAAACGCATAATCCCTTTTTGGCCAAGTGCATCATTGTCGAAGATGTGCCCCTCATCCTGTGCTTTAAAGGCGATTCCAACGTACCTCTTGAAATCTGTTTCCTGCTATTCTGCCTCGCTTTCAAGTCCGCCTCGTTGCCTTCCCTCAACAGATTTTGGGACGATAGGTGTCCTTTATTACTCGGCCAGTTTGTGAATTGCTGTGCCCCTGAGTTCCATTTTTCAACTCGTTTTTGGTGAGCTGACCGCAAGTCCAAAATTTTGGTTCAGGACCTATACTGGTTCCCGGTGGGTGGCTGAGACTTTGGTTAATTCTTCTTCCTGCCGGGAAATTACAGTGATATGTGCCCGTCCAAATGCCTAACAGCTACTCTCTCATTGGTTCTCCCTCTTCCCTTTCATCCTCTGCCAAATTGGCAACCTGTGCGTACCAAGAGGTTAAAGGGGCTGTCTCTCCAGTTGGGAGGTTGATAGTAAAGCAGATGGAAAGTCAAACCGGAGCACCAGGAGAGGGACTATTCTTTGAGTTTTAGAAACCTTTCGTATTCACAGTGTGTCCGTTCTCTATGTTTCCCGCACATGTTATAGCTGTAGTAATATTCCCTTCAACCTGGAGAGTTCGGATCCATGGAATGTGTGCCATGCATTATTGCTTTAAAGGGTCTGCATTTGCTCACCCAATCTCACCAATCGTCTCAGTCCCAAGTGTCCCTCCTTATGCCACATCCAGCTGTCGTTGTAGATAGGGTCATTCCAGCTTTCATCAGAGACCCTGAAGGAATTGTAAAGAATTTCCCAGTTTTTTTGTTTTGTTTTTGAAATTCCTTTTTATAGTGGGTTTGAGCTGATTCTCGCTGCCATGTTTATGCCAGTCTAGACACACTTGATTCCCTTACGGAGACATATCAATACATAGGTTTTAAGATTCTTACTAGTCAGATATATTCCTCTGCGGGAAATATGGGGTTTTGAGTCCCTTTCACTGAGGAAGGTGTAGGTCTTGTCTATTCCATAGTAGCATTTTGGAACGGTACCTGTGCTTATATCAAACTCTGTTTTTATGCATCACCCCACCTCTCCTTCCCCCTTAAGCAGGCATTAGAGTGTTTTCTAAATGTGAGACACTGTTCTCTGTCCTAACTCAGTTCAAGTGTAGCCATGTTTACAGGATCTTCATAAGTGATATCTTATAATAAGTTTCTTTTTCCCTGTGACTTATTTCACTTAGAATCATCGTACCTGAATCCACCCATTTTGCTGCTACTGGTCTTATGACATTGATTTCATGGCTGAGGGATATTCCATCGTACGTAAGTACCACAATTTTTTGAACCATTTTTATATTTCCTGGGATATTTAAGGTGTACCCAAGTTGAGGTCCTTGTAAGCAGTGCAGCCCTAAATTTTGGGGTTGCTCTGTCTTATTGTTTTCAGTTTTCCCAAGGTATATTCCCTAGACTGGTAGTGCCCTTGGCTCTGTAGCTCTGTTGTTTACTTGTTTTAGGGAACACAATGCACTCCTCCAGAGAGGCAGTTGGCAGTTTATATCCCGCCCATCAGCATAACAAGGCTCCCTGTTCTCCACGGCCTGTCTTGCCTTTCTGGTTTTTACACATTTTGTGGATGTCCCTTTTGACCGGTGGGAAGTGATACTTCTTTGTAGTGCAGATTTGCATTGCCCGCTTGCTTGCTTGGCCAAAAAGGGCGTATGCGTTTTCTCCTGAATATATTCAGGAGAAAACGCATACGCCCTTTGTGGCCAAGTGCATCATTGTCGAAGTTTTGCCCCTGTTCCTGTGCTTTAAAGGTGATTCCAACGTACCTCTTGAAATCTGTTTCCTGCTATTCTGCCTCGCTTTCAAGTCCGCCTCGTTGACTTCCCTCAATAAATTTTTGGACGATAGTTGTCCTTTTTTACTTGGCCAGTTTGTGAATTGCTGTGCCCCTGAGCTCCATTTTTCAACTCGTTTTTGGTGAGCTGACCGCAAGTCCAAAATTTTGGTTCAGGACCTATACTGGTTCCCGGTGGGTGGCTGAGACTTTGGTTAATTCTTCTTCCTGCCGGGAAGTTAGAGTGATATGTGCCCGTCCAAATGCCTAACAGCTACTCTCTCATTGGTTCTCCCTCTTCCCTTTCATCCTCTGCCAAATTGGCAACCTGTGCGAACCAGGAGGTTAAAGGGGCTGTCTCTCCAAGTTGGGATGTTGATAGTAAAGCAGATGGAAAGTCAAACCGGAGCACCAGGAGAAGGACTATTCGTTGAGTTTTAGAAACCTTTCGTATTCACAGTGTGTCCGTTCTGTAGGTTTCCCGTACATGTTATAACTTTAGTAATATTCCCTTCAACCTGGAGAGTTGGGACCCATGTAATGGGTGCCATGCATTTTTGCTTTAAAGGGTCTTCATTTGCTCACCCAATCTCACCAATCCTCTCAGTCCCAAGTGTCCAACCTTATGCCACATCCAGCTGTCATTGTAGATAGGGTCATTCCAGGTTTCATCAGAGTCCCTGAAGGAATTTTAAAGAATTTCCCAGTTTTTTTGTTTTGTTTTTGTAATTCCTTTTTATAGTGGGTTTGAGGTGATTCTGGCTGCCATGTTTATGCCACTCTAGACACACTTGATTCCCTTACGGAGACATATCAATACATAGGTTCTAAGATTCTTACTAGTCAGATATATTCCTCTGCGGGAAATATGGGGTTTTGAGTCCCTTTCACTGAGGAAGGTGTAGGTCTTGTCTATTCCATAGTTGGTTTTTGGAACGGTACCTGTGCTTATATCAGACTCTGGTTTTATGCATCACCCCACCTCTCCTTCCCCCTTAAGCAGGCATAAGAGTGTTTTCTAAATGTGAGACACTGTTCTCTTTCCTAACTCAGTTCAAGTGTAGCCATGTTTACAGGTTCTTCATAAGTGATATCTTATGATAAGTTTCTTTTTCTGTGTGACTTATTTCACTTAGAACCATCGTACCTGAATCCAC